>NC_090661.1:54251052-54567719 GCF_013368605.1 Nyctibius grandis
AATCAGCTGATGCTGATATTGGATCACAAGCTTCTCTTGATTAAAAAACTAATGTTTATAAAAAAGATTGTGTCCTGTGTTTGAACTGCATTTCCCTTTCTATTTCTCACCTCCTACATCTTCACTCTCACTTGTGTTCAGCTTGCTCTTTCAGCTGCTGGGGATTCCTTTCCAGAGGCTGGAATAAATATTTAACATGTAAAACATGTTGAGAGAACCCCATCACCTAACAGTATGGAGTTCTGGGAAGCATGTTGCAGTAATTTTCTTTGAAAAATCTTGGAAGTGTCTAATGGAAAGCTTTTTAAATAAATAGTTCTTCCTTACAGCTTCTGTGTCTTCTAAGGTTGTAAGATAAACTGAGCTTGACCTGTAAAATAGTATAAAAGTTTGTGGAACACTTAAATCTTCTGAAAGGTCTGTTGAAGAATATGGTAGTAGACAGCCAGCTTTTGAAAATACAAACTCAGAGAAATATAGTAGTTGTTATTAAACTGAGAATTTACCCATGATTGCCTACCTAGTGCTATCAGATGCTACAATTATATCTAGAAAATCAGTTGCAGACAGCTAACAATACTATTTCAGATTCTGAAATGCTGTATTTGATGGTGAATGCTCACTGGTAATGAGTAAAATACTCTTTTATAGTTGCCTGTGGGGATGGGTGTATGAGGTGAATCTGGATTAGAGAGCAGCCACCCATTCTGTGCGTGTGATCATCAGAACTGAACTGCTTAAATTTTTGCTGAGTTCAAACAGCTGAACCAAGCACCTTCAGTCATAGCTCAGCTTAGAACAGAACCAAAATAAAGGAGGTTAAGCTCTTTGACTGTAACATTAGCTTCCAAAGTAATGTAGTACCACTTTCTTCTTTGATTTCTCTAGTTTCAGATTCAGTCTTCTATCCTGTATGAAATGAAATTGGGGTGGGAAAATAAATACAATGTAGGTAAACCAAGATTTTATATGTGGACTTTAGGATGTTAAACCTTGCTTTAGTGTTCGCAGAACTGCCACAAGGTTTCCAAACTCCAGTGGTAAAGACACCCAGAGACATGTTTTCCAAGCCGAGGAACTTTGGGTTTGGATACCTGAATTTGTCACTGTGGGCTTCTTACAAAGAAATGTTCTGATACAGTTGAGTGAAGCTGTTTTGAATAAATGTGCCTCAATGTTGAGGAAGCATTTCATTGTGTGTTCTCCTGGCCAGGGGAGCATGGTCACTGTAAAGTTGGTGTGCATCCTTAATTCTTTACTGCCCAAACTAGCGAGTTTTTAGGTAGTTTTGCCAAAGAGCGGGCTTTTTTCTGTTTACTGGCATTGGGAAAGCATAGTCCCATAATCATGCAGTGGAATAATCGGCTGTCTCCTGTAGGAGTTACTACCGAAGTATCAAAATACTGTAGCGATACCAGTGTTAATTCCCACTCAAGTATGGATAGCAATTCTTACCTCTATCTTGTGTAAAGCTTTTTCATAGTCTGTAATCTGCCTTGTGTTTGGTGCAAAAAAGGGAAGGAAAGCAGAATTTTAAAAGCTGTTCTACTTCCTTTCCCCATTCTTCCTCCCAATGCCTACTTTTACATTGTATGATGCTACGACACTAGTAGAACCCACAACCGCATATAAAGTTTCATAAGTACAAAAAAAAATGCTTTCCCAACTGAGAAATGTATCTCTTAAAATTTCAAAATGTATTACTGTGAGCAGCAGTCAAAGAACAAAATATAGCTGCAGAGGGAAAAATTCTGGAAGAACAGAACATGACTGAGGAATATTTACAAGGCAGGCAGAATTTTTTTAGGCAAGATCCTGCTGGGTTTTGTTTTTTTTTTTTTTTGGGGGGGGAACAGCAATGAGAGCTGTCAACATCCAGGAAATGCTCAAAACAGTGTGACTTATTTCAATTTCTGTGTGAAGATAGACATGTGAGAGTTATTTTTAAAAGCATGTGAATCTCCTCAGAGAGCCTTGTTAAAAGAATGTATTCCATAACCTGGACTCTTACTCCAGCATGTTTTGAGGAAGACTAAATATCTTTTCTTAGATGAGTATTTCCTGAATGGAAGATTTCTAGAGGTTAAATTCTGACAGACAAATAAAACAATGGGGGGATCAACTGATGGAGTCCAGTGGGGTTGGACGACAGCATCAGAGAAGAAATAAGTCTCTCAGAGGGGAGGAAAATATAACTGGTGACTGATGAAGAACACGGAAGAGGAAAGCAAAGGTGTAGAACAAGAAAAGTAAGCAAAATGCCTGAAAAGAAACACATTGAAGTAATAACAGAGCACAGAGGGTAGAAAAATGAAGTAAAAACAAAAACATTACTCGGCTAAAAAAAAGGTGGATAGCAGAAAAGAAAATGAGATGTAAAATGTCCTACAAGGCGTGCTTTTTTTTTTCCATGTTGTGTGAAAAGCACCCACTGCTATGAACTTCAGTGGAATACATGTGGCATAGTTGTTGATACTTTAATTAAACTGTGATTGCTATGTATGTACGTAGAGGCCTAAGCAGGTGGTGTTCTATGCTATGTGCTTTGATAGCAATGGTTATACAAATTTCAAACTCGGGTGATGCCAGGCAACAGCTGTGTAACTTTGGTGCTCTTGATCAGGCATGCATATGAAATTCATTGTAGAATAAGAACTAATGCATGATACAGCAGAGGAGCCTTCTCTGCCATTCCACATTTCTCTCATAGCTGCATGTAGAAGACAAGAGAAAATCTCACAGGCATTCGGAGCAATCAAACCTCATCCAAGCCTTTTTTTTTTTTTTTCTTCAATTTAAATGTCACCTTATGAGTTGTATCTAGGACTGCACACCACCCAGACCCTACACCAACTGAAGCCTGACTACTACAAGTTGTGAAAAAAGCTCTTACCACCACTTACACAGTTCCTGTTCTTTGTGAGCTGCAGCATCCCTGGCATATTTCATGTTCTTTCCACTACAGACATAAGTATGTTTATTTGCATTTTTACATGAAACTTCTATCAGTCCCTCCGTGATTCAAGTTCATTGGAAGTAAAGCTGTACAACTTGATTGTTGCATTTTTTTCTAAGTAATTCTGAATTTTGTATTTTTCAATTCAGTCAGTTTCAAACCCTTAGATATTTATGAGCTTTTAAAAAATAACCTTATATCTTTGCATTGGTTTGTTTTGAAGATACTGCTTGTTAAATGCTGAGCTTTAGAAAAGGCTGTAGCCTGGTTTTAATAAAGTTTTATCAAAATTCCACTGACTTGTATAAGAAGGGGAAGTTTAAAATGGATTTTCATTCACACAGTCCTTTAGCATGGACCTTGTTTGTTTGTTTCCCCTATTCTTTCATTTAAAATGCAGTGGCTTTTACCTTGTCCTTGAAATAATACACAGTGTTTCTTACATCGTAACTAGTAGTTTCGTGTTACTTTGGGTCATGAGACAAAAGAAGCATCTATATTCTAAAGGAGTTTCTTGGACTGACTTGCTCGAACTGCTGTAATACAGCTTGACATTGTCTTTGGCACCTCTCCCTTTTCTCTGTTATGGTGCTTCTTGAATATCAAAGAAAAAGATGTAAGGCTGCTTTATATCCCATGCTTTGTGTGGTCATATGAATGTTGCTTCCTCCAACTTACAACGCTAACATTTGGTGAAGTAAAACTTCAGTAAAGAAGAACTTACAGTATTGTAAAAGTACTGTCTATAGATGGGGCTATCAATTCAGCCAGCGTGTAGGTTTGAATAAAATGGGATTATTTAGTGGTAATTAAGAAGCTTGCTTGTACTATTACAATACAGTAATCTAGTAGAACTTGGACTGATGGATCCTACAGCTTGGATAAAGTATAAGTTAATATTTGGACATGAGCTGGCAATGTGCGCTCACAGACCAGAACACTGACCATACCCTGGGGTGCATCAAAAGCAGCATGGCCAGCAGGTCGAGGGAGGTGATTCTGCCCCCCGACTCCGCTCTGGTCAGACCCCACCTGCAGTGCTTCGTTCAGCACAAGAGAGACATGGACCTGTTGGAACAGGTCCAAAGGAGGGCCACAAAAATAATCAGAGGGATGGAGCACCTCTCTTACGAGGAAAGGCTGAGAGAGTTGGGGTTGTTCAGCCTGGAGAAGAGAAGACTCTGGGGAGATCTCATTGTGGCCTTTCAGTACTTAAAAGGGTCTTGCAAGAAAGATGGGGACAAAGCTTTTAGCAGGGACTGTAGTGATAGGACAAGGGGTAATGGTTTTAAACTAAAAAAGGGTAGATTTAGACTAGATATAAGGAAGAAATTTTTTGTGATGGGGGTGGTGAAACACTGGCACAGGTTGCCCAGAGAGCTGGTAGATGCCCCATCCCTGGAAACATTCAAGGTCAAGTTGGATGGGGCTCTGAGCAATCTGATCTAGTTGAAGATGTCTCTGCTCACTGCAGGGGGGTTGGACTAGATGACCTTTAAATGTCCCTTCCAGCCTAAACTATTTTATGATTCTGTGATTTTAGAAAGAAAAATACACTTGTTCAGTAATGTCCTAGAAATAAATAATAAAAGTTTGATAGCCTTTATACTTTTAGTCTATTCTAATCAAATTGTATTTGATTGTCAATAAGCTATTGGAAATCTAAGTATTAGAGATTTGCTTTTGTATAACTCATTAGAATTGATGAATGAGATCTAGTTTCTCTGGAGAAGTGGCTAAGCAGATTCATCTGCCAAAGTTACTTGCATCGCTTTAAATCTATCTGCCTGTGTACTGTATTGTATTATAGCTTTTTTTTTTGGTAGTCCTTAGCCTTGTTTGAAATCCAGTGTCATTCTAATATGAGTGTAGTCTTTGAAACTTTTATACAAGCAGTTTCAAATCTTCATTAAATTTTTTTCGTGTACATGGATGGTGTTACCCAAGATATCTGAAAAGCACAGGTTTGAAGACTTGCTTCTGTATCACAAGTTGAATTTTAATTCAGTTCATGAAACACAGTGAACATCTAATATGGTCAGAATGAAACTAAACAGCAAAGAGAAAATGTTTAAAGCTTTTCCCTTTAGTTAAATATTAAACACTAAAGGTGTTAATATTTTGTTTAATAATTAAAATATGATTCCAATGTCCATAAGCGTTTATGCAAAAGCAGCAACATCTTGTTGTATTGAGATATGCTGCCCATATGGTACTAGTAAAGGCCTTAGGCAATTTGGATAGAATTGCTCACACAGGCAAGGCCACAAGCGTGTTTACCTAGTGAACATGGAAATAGATTGGTATACATTTAAGGCACTGAGAAGGTAGAGTATATCCCGTGTGAACCCACCTGTAGGGCTAAGCCAATGAATGTAGAAGAAAGAGAAGCGCCTGAAATAGTAATAATAAGAGAAGCTGAGTTCATAAGACAGGAAGGTGTTTTACAAAGTATCTAATCTCAGCAATGGAGGCAAAACATTTTGTTTATTAAAGTAAAACTTGATGAGAAAGGTTTTATTGTGGATTAGGCTTGTCTTTTTCACCCAAAACCAATAAGTCTTTTTTCTGTGTGTTTCCCTTCCTTCATAGGGATTGGACAAAGGTTATTTTCATGTGAGAGGGAAAACACTTTCACAAAGTAATGATTCAGCAATGTATTTTCCTGTACCTTATGACCTGCCACCAGAACAGTACGGAATCAAAGGTAAGGTGTGACTTCAGAAGTAAAGTAGGTGTATTATATATGGAGCAAACTAATTTGAGTAACTCTGAGTCATTTGAACACTGCTATGTTCCAAAGCTTTATTTTAACATTTTTGTGGCATGACTGTATTTGAGATTGTATCAGTCCCACATTCTGCTTGCCACTTCAAAGAAAGCAACTATGGAGTCTTTTGGTTCTAATTTTTTCTTTATTTTATTTAGGTTGTTGATCCAAAACTTAAACATTATTTTTTTCATTCCTCTTCTGACATTGTTTTATGCATTAGGAAAATAGATGTTCTTTATGGAATCAAATGTTTTTCTGCAGAACTAATGGGGGAAGGAGTGTTGAAAGAGGAATGTCTGGAAGGGAGCCGGTGTGAGGGAAAAACAATCCTCTGGAAGTGGGGTGTGAAAGAAATACCATAGAGCAAATGTGAAAGAATTACTGCAAATCAGAAAAAAAGAAGAGTTGCTTTTGGTCCATTCTATATTTCATAGTTTCAGACTTCATTTTCTTGAAGATCTGTGTTGGAATCCTCCTTGGAGGGGCAGAGGGAAGATATTTCATAACACTTGAGATTTACAAAATCTCAACCTTCTCAGTTTCTGAGACTCTCTCTAGAACATGCAAATCAGGAAAGTGATAAGTAAGTGCTGTGATGAGGTGATGATAGCTCAAAAACCTAAAAATACATTGAGGATAATGATGTTGATGCGCAACCTGCAATATTTAGGAAGAGTAAATTTTTATATTTTTGTTCTTAAAACTAATGCAAAAAGATTGTACCTAACTTTTATTTTGAGAAGCCGTGATCTAAAAAAGACATCATCTACAGCAGAGCTTGAAATAATAGAGAATAACAAATTGTTCAGGAAATATAGTGTTTATAGCAACTCAAATCTTTCTGTAGATTTTTGAACTAATAAATGATGTAGGAAGAAATAATGTTTGAAAGCTAAGAAGCAAATAGACATATAGAGTCTTATATAGTACATAAAATTAAAGACACATCATTTCAGGGTGACTGAAGTCCCCCAGCAGGATCAGAGCCTGTGAGCATGATGCTTCCTGTAGTTGAAGTAAGAATGCTTTGGCAGCATCCTCTTGATCAGGCAGCCTGTAGTAAACACCAGCCATGAGGTTTCCTTTGTTGGCTTAACCTCTGATTTTTCACCCAGAAGCTCTCAACCTGTTCATTGCTGTTTTTCAAACACAGCTCTGTGCAATCAGTCCACTTTTTTTTTTTTTTACGCAGAGGGCAACCCCCTCCCCCCACACACTCCTTTCTTCCTTGGCTGTCACTTCTGAACAGTTTACAGCCATCAGTTGCAGTGCTCCAGTCATGTGATTCATCGCACCAAGTTTCAGTGATATCGATTAGATCAGCTGCACAGTGGCTTCCAGCTCCTGTTTGTTATCCATGCTGTGTGCATTGGTATAGAGGCACTTCAGCTGGGCTGTTGACTGTGTCACCTTTTTAGAGGAACAAGCCCTAATTCCTTTGCAGCATTTCACAGGTGTTTCCCTGTTGGTTCCTAATGGATCATCAGTCCCTGGATCTTCTGTGTTGCTCAAAACTCCATCCCCTTCCACCACTGAGTCTAGATTTAAGCCCTACTCACAAGTCGCACAAGTCTGGCCAGCCTGTTGTCAAAGAGGCTCTTGCCCCGCTTGGTCAGGTGAATCCCATCAGCTCCCAACAAACCTGGCTTCTTACAGGTAGATCCATGATCATAGAAGCCAAAACCTTGAGTACGGCACCAACTACACAGCCAGGCATTCGCCTGTTCAACATGATGCATGTTACTTTAGTGACTTGTAAAAAGATTTTACTGCTTTAAGAGCTTACTACTTACATAAAGAATTCTTAAACGATATTTCAGTTTTCCCAGAGAAAAAATACTGGCTCAATGTAGAAATGATAATACAATCTTTTATACTGTTTTATTTAGTATAAAACATGCTGTCCATTTAAGTACTGATAATATTGTTTCGGAGAGTGGTGGCAGGGGTTGTGCCTGGGTTACTAGCTAACTAAAGGGGAAGAATATACAACAACTGACTGTTGTGCTCTGGGACATGTATGCACTGTCTGCTTGTTAACTAATGCTCAAACTGATGTTTTCTGGAAGGTTCTTCTAAAAGGTTGTACTTAAATTTTGGAAATTTAAAAAAAAAAAAAGATTAAAAATTAGAATCCACATGTATTCTCAAATATGTTACATCTACTGTCTTCCTTGTGCAAAAATGTAGTTGTATAATTAATATTGTTCTTGTTTTAATTCCTGCATTTAACCTACTGTGTCAGTGAGTTATATGCATATTTCAACTAAATTTAAAGATTTTTTTTTTTCCAAATAGCTTTTTTCACTTTTTGCATGGAAAGCTTATTTCTGTAGGGAACTCATTTGTCTGTAGTTCAGCTTTTGGGTCTCAGCTTTCTCCCATAATATGAACAGATGTCAGAATGCAAGTTGTCTAGCCTTTGGCAATGAAAGCTGTGTCAGCTGCTTGTGCCTTTTCACATCTCTCTCCTGAATATTCTGTTTCAGTTCCTCAGCCTCCTGGTGGAAAAGATGTTTAAAGAATTCCCATGTTATGGAATGGACTCATAAAATAGTCTGTTCTTAACAGTACAGTTACCAACTCCCAAAGTCTCTGGAGAGTGATATAAATAGCTTTATTTTAATCAAGTTTTGAGAAGCAGAAATGTAAGGAATTACCCTTTCCCTAAAGAAACCATATTGACTGATCCCTATAATTGAAGGAGAAAAGGCTGTGGGGGATTTTCCACAAACTCAGATTCTCTAACCATGGGAAAACAAAGTACACATCATTTTCGTATAATCTGAAAAATCCTATGAGGAGCAGGAGGGAGGAGAAGAGAGCAGAATAGTGAACAGATGGTCAGGAACAGGGCCATACATTTGCCATGTAAAGTTCTAAGTAGAAGACAGGTATACCAAAATACATTGTTTTTTCCTGTTCTTGTGCAAATTTGAATCTTGGATCAGACATACTTAATGTTACTGAATTATGTTATTATATAATGTAACAAAGTGAAAGAAAAACAGTTCCTTAGTTTGTGGAAATAATTTAATTGCAGAGATTCTTTGTCATTCTGTCACAATGGCTTTCTCTTAAATTAATCGGTGTTTATCAGATGGAACTGGACTTCCAGCGTGAAAACTGTTACAGTGAAGTAAATGCATCTTGAAAAGCAATAAAATACATCTCAGGACATACAATGATAAACTCATCAGTAAATGATGTAAATAATCTGCATGGTTTCAGACATAATAATTCATGAGGCTGATCTGCTGTCTTCTAAAGTCCATTAAGTTCAATAATAATGAAATAATTTGGCCCCTGTCCTTCTTTTCTCTCACCCCATATAACAGAGAGGAAAAAAATATAGCAGACTTGTCCACCTTTGCCTGGTTTGCCTCATTAGTCAGTGGGTTTCATTCTAACACTCAAGTTTAGGCAAAACAGAAAAACGGGATCTCTTGGAGAAACAATCATGAAGATTTTCTTCCTCCTCTTCTTCCGAAGACTTCTAAAGAGTATAAATTGAGATCATTGTGAGGCAGATAACTTCTTAGTTTTGCACTGTTTTTCTCTCCCAGAGAGATGGATTATCCTTCACTGAAACATAATCATAGGCTAAGCGCTAGTCACCGAAGGATGTATTGATGTGCTTTAAGATGTCACTGGTAGGGTAATTAGGATATATCACCTCTGTAACACGTAACATATTTAAAATTTTCCTGTTACTTTTGTCACCAAAATCGGGAATAAAACTCCTTAACACCAAAGTAGCATTAAGAAGCAGGCACACCTTTATTGCAGCACTGGGCGGCACGGGGGTAACCCTCCAAAGCCGTGCGCACCCCCCGTGATAATTCATCTTGAATTTATGTAGTAAAATGTTACATATTCATCATGATTCCAAGGATGCCTATACATATTCATAACTTTTCCCTGAAAAGGCGATCTTTATTATAATGAGTTCTGAGAAATCATTTCCATGGCCTCCGCCTTTAACTCCTCCTGGTTGCGCACGCGCAGTTTCTTCTTGTGGTCGTGGGCCGGGCTCTCAAGGATGAAGGCTGTATGTCTTCCTCCATGTGCACTTTTCACCTCTCCTCCTTGGCAGGTGTAGTAGTCCCTTGGCTCTTGGTCAAACCTCCGTACCAGTTCTCGCTGGGTTTTGCACAACCGTAATGTTCTGTACTATTCTAAGGATATGCTTAGGTAGTTAATGTAGCTTAGGTTGATAAGATAAAGAATTTAAAGAATTTATCAATCCCCACAGCAGTTTACAGGCAAATCAAATAGCAAGTAAAAGAGAAGGAAAAAAAAAAATAGAATACAGCATCCCTTTCCCATTATACCTAACCTACTAAACCTAAACTAAATTCCATTTAATTTCGAATATTTGTAACACTTTCATTTAGTTTTCAGCTGTATTTCAAACTTGCACAGAGACACATTTTACAATACATGGACAGGTAAACTCCATCTGCTTGTGCCAACCAGAGCCATTTGATCTTCCTGGAGAGAACAAAGAATAAAATTTAACTGGGTCTTAAACCATGGCTGGTAGCAGCATAGTCACTTCAAGTTGAGATGAGGAGTTTGTAAGATTTCTTCTGTGAAAGAAATCATACCAGAAATATTTTCATGTCAAGCAGCTCATTTTAACTGCAGAGGATTATTTAAAACAAAAACAAAACAAACAACCAACAACAACAAAAAAGCCACCAACAAACCACACTTAAATGCTTGAAAAAAATATTTTTGGACCTAAAAATTGTGAGAAAGTAATGATTATGTGATTTATTAGCTCAATGAATCAGTGAATCTATGGTTTCCATGTATTGTAAACCATATTGTTGTATTAAAATAAGCTTCAGTATTTTGGGTTACTTCATCTGCTTTTTTCCCTAGTGAGTTGCACTTAACTTTCTAGTTACATTTAAGTGTCATTAGAGTTCTGCTTAATTGGTTCTGTTTTCTGCTTTTTTAGGGAGACCTCAGCAGGTGAAACATTTCTGAAACATTTCTCTGCATTATTATTCTGTCAGATTTCAGATTTATTAATCTCATGCACTTGTTGCAGAACTCTCTTATAGCGCTATTGAAAAGGGGATGAGCTAAAAATACATTTATCTGCAGTTCTTTGAGTTGTGACTGGGTTACAAGGCAGGAATTTATATAAGCTTTTTCTGAGCTCTTAGTTCAAAATGCTCTGGAACTGATTAAGACCTCCGAAAGAGAACCCCATAAAGTAGGGGGGGTAAGTAGTTTATGCTAAACAAGTTATTTCTGATTCAGTTTTCTCTTCAATGTATGTATTTAAATCAAGGAAAGAAACTGGCTGTTCCATTGAGTAATAGTATACAGAAAATATATGTAAATACAAGAAAATAAGACATGTTCCAGCTCAGCTCAGATTAATCTAAAGTTAGAGTGAAACTACCTATTACTCTCTCTATATATGCCAATTATGTTAATTACATTAGTCTTTGATTATTTTGCTCTTTGTTGAAGATTTCTTTCCTGAGCCATTCTAACAATTTGTAAAAATGTATTAAAATGTATTTCATTATTTTCCAGCAGGAAAATCTATTTTACCCTTGGTAACTGAGGGCTAAATTGTCAAATCTCATGCTATGAGAGGCTGGCAGAATGGTGGGCAAATGAGATGGAAACTTGCTTTAATGCAAGTTGAAGCATTGTGGAGAAATGAACAGTCCACTTAACAATTCATTAGATCTGTAGCTGAAGTTTGCAACCTCTGACAGCTGTGATTTCGTTTTCTTAAGGATGCACAAAAAGCTCTGTAACATGTCTCACAGGAACAACTCTCTCCCTTGTGAAGGGCCCTGCGCACTGTCCAATATTCCATTGACACACTTATGTGGAAGAGCAAATTGACCTTTTGCTTGTAACTTCAGATATTCAGTGCTTGATATTTTGTCTAATTTTCAATGAGTAGGAATTGGGTGTATGGTGAAATTACATTTGGTAAATATTTGTAGTGATTTCAGGAAGCTAGTAACACTCCATTTTGTTTATTACACATAAACTGCTGTTGTGTTGGATAAAAACAAGAAAAACTTCATTGAATATTTGCCTCCAGCTCCGGTAGGTTTAGATATTAGTGTTTATCCTATTATTTAAAGAGTGGGGATAATTTTCATTTATCCTGCCTTGTGCTAGTGACAGAGTGCCTGGAAGAAGAAATCAGTGTTTTGTCCAGCTAAGCTAGAGGAATCCTTTATTACTCCAAGCTCCCTTACAGGGACCTGCTGTATCCTCAGGAAGTCAGATGAGTTCTAGGAAAATGTCACTGTATGTGGTCTGTTCCTTTCTCCCACCTTTATTTTTTGGCCAAAGTTCTAGAATTCTCTGTCAAGTAATTAAAATATTTTGAAGAAATTAGGAAAGAAAAATTCTGGGGAAGTCATTCACATTTTTCAATAACCCCCTTTTTTCTAATTAACATTGCATAGCTACGTGAAACCTGTGTACTTTCTAGAGTTTGAAAGAACTCGACTGGCAGCATCCTATATGAATTTTTAGAGAACTTCAAGTCCTCTCAGTATGCTTAATATGGTACAAACTCTTAAGAGAGAATACCCTTTCTTCTCAGAAGATGACAACTAGAAGCTAGTCCTGTTTCTAGTGATGCTAATACATTGAGTAGAAAATACTTCACTTATTTAACAGTCAGAGCAAGGTAAATATAAATCTGAGTATGTTTAGAAGTTTAGTTTTCAGTTTTTTCAAGCAGCAAGTATACATTGTCATTGTAGTTCATATGCAGGGGCAGGTGGTGGGGAGCAGAGCTTGCAACCAATCTCAGTCTGTGTTGGCATCCCATTTCCTTCCCAGGTGGAACCAAAAGCGTTATTATTGATGGGTAAATCTGCAATTTGAGATTGAAGCTCTTGTAAGACAGCTTGTCATCAGATGCTTCCTCACATGGCCTCCCAGAGTAGTAACAAGTGTAACATTTGAGTGCCCAGCAAAACCTGGTTTTCTTCAAGCTTTTTATAATGACCATGAAGAAATTAACACTTTGTATGAAAGGAAACTTGAGTTAGAGTCACTGTTTTGTTTGACCACTTCTATGTATTGTTTTGATAGGGTTACAGACTTGAAGACCAGAAGGAGCCACTAGATTGTGTGATCTGATTTGCCACGTTACTAGCCAACAACTTTGAGCTCAAAGCTTGCGTTTGACTAAGGGAGATCTTCCAAAATATGCTTCAGATCATTAGTTGAGAGAGTCATCGTGAGGTGGCAAATTCACCAGACGGTCAATATTTTGCTTCAGTAGTTGGTCAACACAAGAATTCTAAAAAGCACTTTATTTTGGTTGTTCTTTTTCAGGATAGATGTATGATGCCCAGTCTAGTTGTTGAACCTAAATGTGACTTGATCCATCTTGTGCAGAGTGCAAGATTTGTAGTTTTAATCTGAGGAAATGTAACAATATGTCATCCTAACAGATCAGAGTTAAGGTTGCACAGAGAACTTTTACTTGGGCATTTTTCCTTTAGACCATTTCTTTCCAGCTGCTTTAAGTTAGCAGCACAAAACAGGTTTTTTATGCATGATATACATGGCTTGCATCTTTCTCTTGCTGCAGGGAATAACATGCACGCTTTACATCTGGCAGTTTTAAAAAAAAGATTAAGATCATTCCTACTCTGAAGTGACAAAGGACCTCATTAATTTTAGCAGATAATATTTGTTGTGTGCAACATGTACGTTATTAACTCTTTGGCAAATTGCTGTTTTGAGCAATTGCAGTTTTTCACCTCCAATAGTCAGCTGAACAGCAGAAGGCCACTTGTGGGCAGCAGATGCATCTTCAGGGCAAAACATTTGAAGGATTTAAAAAAATAAAATTATCTGGTAGCTGATAGTACTACTTAATAACAGATTGACAGATAAACTATATCGATACAACAATCTCCTGAACTCCTGTGTTGTTAAGCAACAGATTCAGGCTGTGATAACAAAAAAGACTATGACAAAGCTGAATGTATTGATGATACTAAGATAAAAGAAACCTATAGACCAGCAATGTAATTTGAGAGTTCCTTGGAAGGAAGACAGAAAATGATCCAGTCTGGTATTTGGGAAACATTCACACAACAGCCAGTCTCATTTAGCAAGATATCTTTAGAAATAAAATTTCTTTGCACCTTTGATAATATTCAGGTTTTTATTTCCCTCTAGAGTCTTTCAGATGACTACTGCTATTTTGTTGTATAAAATTATCTTCTCATTGAGCTCCTTTGTCACATCTCAGTTGCAATATTGCTATTATCTCTCTTACCAATACAAGTTGACCTGATCCTCTCGTGAAAGCACAGCATTTCATTTAGAGTGCTTGAGGACTGATTCCCATATCACTTTTGTTTCACCCTGTTGAGAAGTTTCTTATGACAGACTTACAGTACACAAAGGGATACAGCCCCAGGAGCTGTTAGTACTTTTGCATTGGAAAAGGTACAAGCTTCTTGCTGTAGTCAAGGAATACCACTTAATTTGTGATTTAGATATTTGTGTCAGTTTACTGACTGAGGAAATAATCTGCTGTATGGGAGGAACTTGAAACTTTAATACATAAGTACATCAAGGGGTTTTTTTAGAACACCTTGGGAAAGGCGTCAGAAAAGTGCAAAGGACTTTTTTTCTCATCACATCAACACTTTGAGAAACAAAGAAAACCCTGCTTTTAAACTGCAGTTCTGCTGCTTGTCAGTGAGGCAAGAAGGAAGGAGGGGGACTGGGTCACTAGATAACACTAGTTCCAATAAAGTGCAGTTGAGAAAAAATTAGGGTATCAGAAATGAAGAACTGGACTTGAAAGGTGTGGAAGGTAGGAAGGTAGGTGAGCACACTTTAAAAATATATATAGTGGGGCTATAAATAGGGAACAGTTAACCTTTTTTTTTTCCCCAGAAGATCAAAGGATTTAACTTTCAACAGTCTGGCAATCATTTTAGTGTGCAACAGTAGGCAGCTGTGGTCGTACAGTATTTGTACACAGTCATTGTCTTTCTTTTGCTGCTATAACACCTATTAAAAGTGATAAAAAATTTAAATTAGATCTGACATTTTTAAAATAACTGAATTGTAATTTGTTTCAGCAATAGTTTTACACATGGTGTATTAAAATAGTATCAGGTGTTTTATAAAACCAACAACATCCCATTAATAGAACAAAGTTCCAAGTACATTAATAGCTACCTTAAGGAAACGTTACTAAGATAGCCACAATAAAAAAGAACTAAATTAGGTATTGAAGCCTCTCAGGGTGCTTTAAGGGGTGACTGAAGTTATTTCTGTACATCTAAGTCTTCCTCTGCCTGTATGTTTTGCTGAATTAAACAGAGTAACTGCAGACGATAGCAAAGATGGATAGGTCCAAGCTGCGTAATGTGCTCCAAGTGACAGATTCCAGTGCTTGAGTATGACTGGATTTGTTCTGATGTCATAGATAGAGGTCAGTGATCAAATCTGAATGTACGCTTGGAATCCTCAATGCTTTTTCCAACATTTGCTTTATTCTGTACCCATTCTTATAACTTAATATTTACTATGTGGTAAGGTATTCACCTAAAATACAAAAGGTACACGTGGTTCTCAAACAGGAGACTGATAAAAGCAGCTTAGGGAAATAATGGTGCTACTTTTTTTTTTTTTTTTAAGAGATCACTTAAAGTCTAGATATCCTGCAGTTGACCCAGAAACCTAGAGACATTTTTTGGCAGCACGCTGTTAAGTGCTATAGTTTCTTCCAGTTTCCGATGCCTTCTATTTTTTTGTGCTTGGAAATAATCTATCTATCCACTGTAACCAAAAGCTAGCCAAATACTTCTTCCACCTAAAAGCTGTATCAGGATTTTAAATCAGGGGAAGACATGGATGTTTGCTTTTATTGTCCTCTTATAATATCATTATGTGAAAGATGGCATTTGTTGCACAGGCTGTTCTCTCTCTGGTGATCACATTCCTGTGACTTGTAACATTCCTACTAGTCTTCGTAAACTCTAAATGTAAAGTCTCTTTTCAAGTCAAGCAGATTCAATTTTGTTGTAATTTAAAGCATTTCCATATTACCCTCTTGCTGCTGTAAACAAACACTTTTGTAAAACATTTGCATAGCTGGGATATGTTTCACTGCAACATATGGAACTACAGTACTAGAATTAAACGCACTCTAGTAACAAGTAATAATGAGTGCTTGTTAGGAATGCTCTCCCTGCATTTAATTGGCATGGTACTTGTCACAGTGTGCTGTTGAGTCATTTATACATCCCTTCATTACCACTTCTGCCACTTTCTTACTCTCCTCTTCTTGCTACAGTAATTCTCACTTCATATATTGTGAGAACAGGCATTGGATCCTGTAAAATTAAAATTGGACAACAGTAATCATAATCAATCACCTATCTAAAATTTCAATTGACAAGCATGTAGCAAATCTTCTTTAGCAAGTATACGTAGTACATCATGTAGACTAGTAGCTTGTTCTTGATAAATGAACTCCTCCCATCATCCTCAGCACAATTCAGTTTGATCTATGTACTGTACAGATTAATGTCACTGTCTTCCTTCAGGGCTCATTTTGTAGATGGAGAAAGAAGCGAGCTAGATTTATATAAATTTCTTATTTGAGAAAAATAACTGAAAGGACTGAAGGAGTTTTCTCTGTATTTCAGTAGGAGTAGCCTGAGAGAAGTAGAATTAATAGCTTGGCTTCACAGACCAGCTGCTTTTCTGCAACATGTATGTGGTAGGAGGAAGAGCCTAGGGCAGGTTGCAGCTGGCTCCTGCTGCGTTGCCTTCTCTCCTTCCCCAGAGTGGGAATAGCTTCTGTGTTCTGAGAAGCGGAGGCAGGGAACTGCCTGCTGCAAACCTGTTGCTCATCTGAAGATGTAATGTTTGAAGAAGTGAGATATGAACTTGAACATTTCAGAGTCCAGGCAGCATCTTTCTTAGATACTGAATTCTTATTGTCTCTGTGAAAAATACTAGTATGTTAGAGCACTTATTTATAATTCCATTGGGTTAAGAGATACGCAGCACAAAACTTGCTGCTTATCGACCAAACCAAATTTGGCTGCATTGCTGTTCTTCTATACTGTCTGAAATACAATTCTTTTACAGCTGGTAGGGAGTATGTTGGGTTATGATAATTACATTTAAAATAATATCTGGGGGGAAAGCAAAGCCTTTTGAAAACTCTAAATCTTACTGTTTTAAAAATAACTGAATAAAAATTTCCCATAAACTGAAATTGCACATGGGGTTATGTGAGAATCAGTGGGAATTTTGACCTTCGTCTTCCTCCAAAGGGAGGGGAGGAAGAGGATCAAAATTTTACATTTAATAACTGAATTTGTCATGAGCATGTTTTTGTTTTGCTTTACAGATCAACCGTGGATTTGGAATATTCCTTACACTAACGCCCCTGATACACATGGAAATATGTGGGTTCCGTCGTGAATGTTTCCAGCATTCTGTGACATTTCACTTACTGACACTGAGCCTGCCACGCTACTTGCAAGACTGCTTATTTCTGTTTTTTAAGCTATAATGTCTGCTATAATGGCTAATTTGTAGTTGAAAGAAACATTGAAATGTTGATAATGGGGAGATTCTTGGAGAATCTATAACCATATTATTACAAATGAACCTGCATTTTTAAGTACCTTTTTATATGCTTTTTCCTTACTGTGGTTCCTCATATGCTTTTCAAGATTAAAACAAGTGTCGACTGTTCTCAGAGATTCTCTCTGCATTTTTATTGAAATAAATTTAAAATCTACTGTTCTGCAAGACTGTCAGTTGGCCCCAGTAGCTGAAATAAAAGTTATTGTATGTAGAATTCAAATAAAAATAAAGTCAATCTTGTTTATATATCCTTTGTTCCATCTTCTTCTAAGTGTGTACATTTCAAATTGGATTGAAGCTTTGCTTTGCAGTTATCACTTCTAATGCAAGCTCTAATATTTGCTGGTTTGGCTTCTTGCAGTATTTGGCTTCTTGTCAGTATTTCCTAATCCTCTTTTTTTTTCCCCTTGCAGACACCCGAGTACTTTCCAAAACCTTAAATTGAAGTGGATAGGCTTGGGTGCTGAAGAGTAGTCTCAAATAGTGCTGTGAGCTGTATGAACAGCCGGCCCTGCAGCCTGGAAATCTTGTAGTACAGTGTGGTACTTCAGACAGAATTCCCTCTGGATCCCAATTAATCTGACTGGGCAGCTGTTCCAGTGCTACCTCATTCATTTTGCAGTGTCATTCCCCAAGATGGTTTGGAGAACACTGGGAGTGCACTACTTCCTAATGTTTATCTAATGTCTATCCCTGTTTCATTCAAAAATTACCACAGAAAAGGTGTGTGTTTAGGAAATCGTCATGGCATCTCTCTAGAAAGGAATTTTCTTCTGTTTTCCTACACCTTCACAGACCAATCCATAGAGAAACTCTATGAAGTACTGCTTCTTTTCCATCCTTCATATTCTTTCCCCGTTTTTCTACCCTCTCTAGTTACATTCAAGTTCTCTGGTACAGTTATCAGATGGTCTTTCAAATCGAAAAGATTATGGCTTTGAGTTATTGTTGGGGAAATTATTGTAGTCTCTTATTCAAAGGGTAAATGGAGCTAGATAGTAGAATAGTCTTGCCTATAACACAGACGAATTTTACACTCACTCTTCACAGCAAATACCAGGAACTTAGATATTTAGGTTGCTCATTTCTTAGCTTGTGTTGGCAATTTAGGGGCCCAGTAATCATTATTATTGCTTGTCTGGTTTTGAGAACTTGGCAAATAATGTAAGCTGAGTACGGGTCAGAGTGCTGCTGGGATGTCCACAGAACAGATGGGAAGATTGCTTTCTGCTTTCCACCTTCCCTCCATTCTGTATGCAAAATCTTTACTGTTTATTCTACATGCAGAAACTCTTTGATTCTGTTCCTGATAAACCTGAAAAGACAGGGATCAGGGAAGGTAACATGGAAATGGAGCGGTGTGCCCTAAAAACTGAGATAACTTCATAGCCATTGTTACGCTTTCTTTTTAACAGAGTATTATCATTTTAATTGTTTTCATTCTGTGAGAATTAGAGAAGTTCTAAGTAGGAATATGTCTTCATATGAGGAAAGCTTTAAGAGTTCTAGAGTCTCCATCTTCTTTGTAGCCACCCTTTAAATACTGGAACATTGTGTTCTAGCGTTCTAATTGTCAGCTAACAATTAATGGACATTTATCCTTAAATTGTAAAGAATGTGATTTATTAATGTTACAGATATGAGTATTTCTATTTTAGTCATAGAGTGGTTTAACCAGCTCTGAGGCATTCCTGGTTAAATTCCAGCTGGAATTTTTCGGTTTCCAGGAACTTGGCATGATTTAACTTCAGCTCTCCAGGTCTCAGATTAATGCAGTGTTAGAAGATCTTTCCAAAGTCTGTCACTGGGAACAAATAAACCAAGTGATCCATTCTGCTAGGAAAACTCAGGAAATATTTCCAACGCAGAGCTGTGACCTGAAGCAAGTTGGACTGTGGTACAAGCATGGCACTGAGGCACTGCTGGGTGGCAGAGGTGAGGAAGGAGTGAAGGCTGGGGCTTGTGATTTGCTGGACAGTGTGTGGTGTGAGGCGAACTAATGGTTCAAATAAAGGTTGAGTTTGATTGAAACATATGCATATAGTTCTGTTTTAACTGTTTAAACAATGCTCTGCCAGAACAGCAAGGAAAACTTGTTTTGTAGAAACTGTCCAAAGGTAACTAAAACTCCAGGGTGGCAACAGTCTTCTAGTCAGTCCTATGCAACCCAAGCACAGCTGGGCTTCGTGACGTATTGGAGCTGGACGGAAGGCTCTTGACAAAACCTTTGGCCAGAAAATGCTGTTTAGTAACAATTTTCTAGATGTGCAGCCTTTCTGGTGCCAGGACGGACTTAAGAACACTTCTTAAGTGTCAGAATAAAATTTTAAAATTTTTCTTGTGCAGAATATTTTGAAATTCCATTTTTCATATCACCCTAATAATTTTTTGTTTCATGTCAGGGCCCTAACATTTGGAAAGTGGAACTATGAATACAGAGAAGGAGAAAACAGACAAATTAGTCCAACCCACAGCAGAATGTCTGACATACGTAACTGGATTTGACTCTGGGATCTTTGGTTAAAGTGATGTTTAGGTCTGAGGTCCGTGTGCTTCTCCTTTATTTTTAAAAGGTTCGAATTTTAAAAAAAAGAAGAAAAAGAGAGGCAATAGCATTGTCTGTAGAAGTAATTGTTATTCAGCACAACATCTTTTTTACTCAAATTGCTAATTAATTTCTCTTACTACTGCTGAGAATGAATCTGTTCTGGTGCCCCTTCAAAACTCAGTGCTTTCCATTATAACAACAGTGTAAGAATTTATTGTTAATGCGTATCAATACATGCTAGTGCAAATAATGTGCATACATTTCTGCAGCGCTGCTAATTAGGTTGTAAAGAAGGAAGTAGTGCATTTTTCTGTGCCTAACTGGCTAAAACAATTTGATCAAGCCCTAGCCAGTTTTAATGGCTAATGCAATTGGTTATGTTTTGTAAAAGCTCAACTGACTCTTAACCCTGAGCTGTACAAGGTCCCACACTGGTGTTATAAACCATCCATCTGAGGGGTCACAGCATGGGAGAGAAGCAAGCTCTGCAGAGCTGCCATACACCCTGCAGAAGGGGAGAGCAAGGTGGACGACTGGAAATTGGGTTTCACAATAGCACTTCAATGTTGGACTGCATTGCTGTAGCCATTAACCTGATGGGATAATACCAGTTTACTCCCTCCTGGGACGAGGAAGGAAACTTAGTGGTCGCTTGTGATTCTGAAAAGGTTAAATCTTCTGTCAAGGGCAGCATAACAGTGTGCAGTTTCTTACTGGAGCCACACAGTAAAGCAATGATCCAGTTCTGGTTTGTTCAAGACCGTGATACAGTGACCTATCTAGAGTCTTTTCACTGCACTTGAGATTAAATCCAACATCACAGAAGGTAAAAAGGCGTAAAAGGTACCCCGTGTATTGTTCCACGCTGGGTGCGCAAACATGCAACAATGTTATAGCTGTCTCGTTTGGCGACTTTCCTAAATGCATCAGGAACGTGCTTTTTTCAGGAACTAGTGACACGTCAATTCTTTGTACTTTCTGCTGTTAAGGCTTTCTGTGGTTTTGATATTGCAGCTTGTCTTCCAGTAAACGAATGGAAATAAAGTACCAGAAATAAAAGCACACAAAATTCCAGGTAAATGAAAATGAATAAATAAAGATCAATACCAAGAACTAAATATTGAGATCAATAAAGTAATGTAATACATAGATGTTCACTCTGACATATTCTGGCAACCCAATGTGTGTATTTGAAAAAGCTACAATGGAGATGTAATGTTCTTTATAATGCTAAATTGCTACCTAATTCTATAGATAATTCTACTGAGATCAATAAAGTTGCTGACATTTTACAGCTCTGGAGTTAATCCCTGTGACCCAGGATGTCAGAACGTTAGCTGAACACTGACAGTAGTCACACCACTCCCTCTCTCTTACCTCTGAGTTTCTTTTAATTTGAGCAACTGCAGTTGGCATCCTGCCGAGCAAAAGAAACAAACATAGCAAAAAGCACTGGAGGCTGAGAAAGTTCAGAGAAATAGGTTCCTGTGTTTATCTACACTATATCCTTGGCAATTTTTTTCTTTTTGTAATATACTAGCTTTTCTGCTTCTCCGTTTATCACAATTTTCTCTCTACTCAAATTAATTCCCAGTTACTGCTTTCTAAATATTGCTGCAGTGCTTTCACGGTGTTGCAACCCTGTTGTATTAATCAGGGTAAAAAGTTCATCCTTTAGTTGAAAGTATTTCCCATTGTTTAGAATGGAGGAATGCAAGAGGGCTCCTGGATTATTTTACTAACTTTTTCTGACTCCGTTCTGACTTTATCCAAGCTAATTTGTGTGTCTCTTCTCCCTTAATGTGCAAATCACTACCGTACGCAGTTCTAGTCCCAGTGTAGATAAGCATTAACAAACAAAAAACTTTGCTCTGAATTGTGGGGCTTTGCTATGCAGTTTGGAAAACTAAGCTGTCAACCTGACTTTTTTTACCTGTTGATGTGCAGGAAGTTAAACAGCATGCAAATAGAAAGTGGCTTCCAAAAGTGGAAGTTGTTCTTGAGGACAGCTCTTGAGGAGTCCCTTGTAGGGACTTTTAAGCCCAGTCTCTCTCTGCCTCACTTCCCTAACTTTAAAATTTAATTTCCAAATATCTTCAAATAAAAATACTCTTATAGGGTATTCTCGAAGTATAAATGAAATATTGTCTTCCCCAAGAAGACTGGAATACGATGATTTTTATCAGCCACACTTTAGTAACTGATGTGAAAGACACAGAAAAAGTTTTCACATTTCTCATTCCTGAAAAGCTCTTTTATACAGCCAGGTTCAGTCATCTTTACTGCTAAGCATCTTCTGCTTTGTGAGGGATGAGTACCCTAGACAAAGGCAAGAAGCGACATTCCTTACTTCTCATTCAGTAGGACTCCCCCAGAGATTCAATCTCTTTGAAACTCTTAGCAAAGCACCAGGGATGTTGAAAAGTTTAGGCTATTCTAAATGCCCCAAGTGTCACATGTTCATGAAGTTTTGGGACTTTTTTTTCAAATTAGTTTGTTAACATCAAGGTTATTAAGTTCCAGAAGAAGTTCTGTTCAGCACCAAAAGTAATAGAAGGCTGGTTTCTTTGCTCCTCTAGCCAAGATGTTTCATTATGTATAAAATTTGCTCAGGAGTAAATTGCGGCTCTCCTATAGCTTCTCCAAAGATAAGCAGTGCATTTTGGTTAAGTGTGCCAGCTTATCACTTCCAAAGGAGATGTCTAATTAAAAAGCACTGACACTATCAGTGAGATAGAGTAACTAAATCTCTGCGTGGGTCTTCCAAGTAATTTACTGATGCATTAATAATAGCTCTGTTCTGGCTGGACATCTGTTGGTAATCATTACTACGGTACTCAGTGACTGTAGCTTTTTTAATCACAGGGTTATCATTTAACGTTGTCAATAGAACTAGTAAATACACTGATTTTTTTTCTATCATTTAAATCACGCTAAGCCTCACCACCACCAATCTTTTTGTCACTAAATACCTGCACACATGGACACGAAGGAGCTGCGTGTTTGTGCTGCTGAGCGGTAGGGCAAACATAGCAGGTTTCCTGATAAAGATGCCGCAAGCGACTGTACTGAGGTTAATGGCAATGCATTCAGTGTTCGGGCTCACATGATGTTAATTTCAATTGGGGGCTAATTTAAATGTCAGCAACATGTTTAACCATTTTTTAACCTGAAACTAAAAGATAACTTTTTTTTTCCTTATGCCAGTGAACACACTGCATTTCTTTATTCAGCCTTGCTTCAATGCTCTGAATGGGCAACTGCATCATTACACTGTTCTTGCTCTCCACACAAGTTTTTCCAGCTATCTACCCAAGAGCAATGGGAATAGTGGCCTTTTTCAGAAGAAAGAATTCTTTAGAATAAGTACCTTAATTAAAACAGGGGAAGTAAAGGAAGAAAAGGAGCTTAAAACAATAAAAGGTGCCACACCTGTGATATTTGTCAGCCATCTTTTCATTTTCCACTTCAAGATTCCAGTCAATATCAACTCACACTTGCTCGATCCCTTAATAGGGAGCATGTCCTTAAAAAGCTGCTTTCTCAAGAGATTGAATCACTGCACGTCTTTTATAGTGTTTTAGTTTGGTGAAGATCAGATTTGACAAATTAAGGGAATTTGCAATTTTTGATGCCCAGTGACAGCAGTAAACTTCATTGTCTTCCAAAACCTGCCAGATATTTGTGCCTGCATTAATGTAATGCTCCCTCTACACCCAAGGCCAACGCAAAAATAACTGTTCCTCACTAACAAAATAATACATAAATAATAGCACGAACTCAATATCCTTAGATAATTTTCCTTGGATAACTCTTTGGATAATGTGATTGTTCCTCACATTCCTTTGGGCAACCACATTGACGCCGCAGTTGCAAGCAGTTAAAGGCTCTGTCCCCCCTGGGCTAATCCAAGCCACCCAAGGACAATTTCGATGGACGGAGACTTCAGTGCACGGTGAGGGTGCTCCGTCAGCTCTGCTGCCTCTACTGTCTGGGTGAGCACTGACTGAGATCCACCTTCTTTCTGGCTGGCAAGAACTGGCAAAGCAGGGAAATACAGGGTTTTTTTTTCCTCTAATAGGAACTATCAATAATTTTAAAGATACACCAGCACTTTTTATGGAAGCATATAGTTACGTTCAGCACTTGGCACAGAGCCTGGTTAGTTTGAGTGGCATCTCGTCTGCCTCTTTTTTTGGCTGTTTAATGTCTGTCAGCTTTGCTGCTAATTTTAATTGCCATATGTCAGTCTATGCTGAAGATTGATGAAGAGGGAATAAAATCCTGAAACATGATGTGTTATGTATCACTTATGAATAACAACAAACAGGAAAAAACAAAGAGGAAGCATGAGTCCCATTCATCCTCAGCTTTGGTTTACTGTGCAACGTGGGAAAAGGACTTGGCTTCTCTCTGTGCCTGCTGACCAAGCAGATTCTCTGCCACGCACCTGGTGATCCTCTCTCGAACACCAGCCCCTGGGGCTCACACCAGTACCCAAATACACCTCAGGCTGTGAGACCATCAATGACTCTTACACTGAGTGTATGATTATCCACCGTTAAGGGAGATTTCTAATTACGAAGACCTTAGTGTTCGTTCCCATTGCATTTTAACTGCAACATAGTTAATAGAAAATGGAAAAAAAAGTAGATGTTGTAGTAATACCTCATTAACCTGCTTTCTAAAATAAAATATATGTAGGTTGCCTCTCTCTGGAAAGAAAGAGTGTTTATATACTAATGTGTTTTACAGAGATGAATTCTAGCCCCCAATTATTTTAAAGTGGAGTTCAGCTCTGTAGTAATTGCCAGATATTGCTGAGTTTAGCTTTTACTTTTTATAGTAACAATGATTTTTCCAGAAGGTTTGGATCGAGAGCTCTTTGACCCTGAAAATAACGCATTTTTAAACCACACTGCAGTTGGAGAGCTGCCTCTGCCTTCCACACACAATTTCCCTTCGACTGCCCAGTGTTGGAGGATGGAGATGTAAGAACTTGCCGAGTAGGGAATCAGTAGCCAGACCTGTAGCGAACGAGGTGCCCTCTTTTGGCAAAAGGCAGTAATTTCTCTTGCTCTGATGGCAGGGGCATATCATGGACTGTAGATTTTTACCGCGGGTCTCTGTCAGAGCCGCCGTCTCCCCGGGCGGTACGGCGCTCCTTAGCCCCACGGCCCGGGGCTGGGCCGAGGACGGGGCGGACGGCAGCCCGCAGCGCCCGGAAAGGCCGCGGGGCTGAGGGGGAGCCGCCCCCCACCCCGCCGAGGGGTGGAGGCCGCGGGGCAGCCGCCCTCCGGCGGCCCGCCCTGCCAGGTGCCGGCCCGGAGCACCGGGGACAACCTCGAGGGCGGCGGCCGCGCCTCTGCTGAGAGGACCTTCCCTCAGGGGCCCGGCCCGGCCCGCGGCTCCTCGGTGGCCATGGCGCGGGCAGCCTTGGGGCAGCGGTCCGCGGGCGGAGGTGCCCCGCGGCGGCGGGGGAGGGCGGTGGGGCGAGCTGCCGCCGGTCCCGCCTCGCCCCCCGCCCAGCAGGCAGGAGGCGCCTGGCGGTGCCTGTCCCTGCGCCCCGCTCCGACGTGCTCGGGGCGGGGGAAGGAAGGGGATATGAAACTGGTGGAGCCGGCAGCCCGGCGCGGGGCCGGGGCGCGGCGGGGCTGAGGGGCTCTGCGGGACGCGACGGGACGCGACGGGACGGGACGGGCGGTTCCCTCGCCCGCAGGATGCACCGCAGCCCGAAGCCCGTCCGCCGCGGGGCCGTGCTGGGCAGCTCCCTGCCCGCGGGGCGGAGGTGCCGGCTGGCTCCCGGGAGCACCGCTCGCCGCCGCCGGGCTCCGCAGCGCCCTGAGCTCTGTGGCCGCGGCCCCGCGCACGCCTGGCGGGCGGCGCCGTGATGCCCGGCGGCGGCGGCGGCGGGAGGTCCCCGATGTAGCGTGTCGGCGCGGCAGCCCGGTCCCGCGGGGCGGAGGATGGCGTGTCGCGGCGGCTGCTGCTCCAGCGCGGGTCGCCTGAACGCGGACAACGCGCGGTTCCTCCTGCTGGCGGTGCTGATCGTGCTGTACATGCTGTGCGGCGCCGCCGTCTTCTCGGCCATCGAGCTGCCCACGGAGCAGGAGGCCAAGGAGCGCTGGGAGGAGAGGCTGGAGAACTTCACCCGCCGCCACAACCTCAGCCGCGCCGAGCTCCGCCACTTTCTCCGGGAGTACGAGGCGGCCAGCGTGGCCGGCATCCGCGTCGACGACATTCGGCCCCGATGGGATTTCACCGGCGCTTTCTACTTTGTGGGCACCGTCGTTTCCACTATCGGTGAGCGGCGGGACCCGCCGGCGGCCGCGGAGGGACGGGCGGGGGCGGGGGCGGCGGCGGGGCGAGGGCGGCCGGGGGTGCGCAGCCCCCTCTCTCCTCCCCAGCTCCCCGGGCTTACAGCGGGCTTCGTGCCGGTGCCGGGCACGGTCC
The DNA here is from genome assembly GCF_013368605.1 of Nyctibius grandis. Lineage (NCBI taxonomy): Eukaryota > Metazoa > Chordata > Aves > Nyctibiiformes > Nyctibiidae > Nyctibius > Nyctibius grandis. The sequence continues at coordinate 54,277,426 of NC_090661.1, forward strand.
TGTCTCCTCGCTGCTCCTTTTTTTCCTCTCCTCCTGTCAAAGAGGCGCTGCCGCGGGAACCACCACGCTTGCGGGAAGCGCTCGCCTATTCAGCGCCCCAGAAGCGCTTGGAAGCCCAAGGGCCGGGGCCCGGCTGGCTGCGGGCTCCACGGACGCGGTGCTCGGGACGGGCAGACACAGCGGCTGCCCGACTTCTCCCCGGGAGTTCCGTTTGCCTGCACGGAGGAACCTGGCCTCGGCAGGCGGTGGCAGACTGTGTGAGAGCACAGTCGCACCCAAAGCTGAAAGCTTTAAACAAACGCTGTATGTCTTTAAATTGTGGGAAATCTTATTATAGCAAATCTTAGATCTGGAGGTGGGTGTAGATCTGGAGGCTGTAAGCTCAGAAGGGACCTTTCTGAGGATCTAGTCTTGTCTTAACAAGAACGGTAAAATAGTTTTTGTAGTGCCCAGCTGCAAAGTGAACAACTTAGGCTGGGTTTCAGACCACTCGACTTTTTGCTCTTCTGGCTTTCGGAAGCAGAATCAACAAGTCGGGGGGGGGCTGGTTCTGTCGTTTGTGAACAAACTCAAGCTTATAGAGGTTGAAGGAGCCTTCGGGGGAAGGTGATATTGAGCAGAAATTCCGGGGGGCTGACGAGAGTACGTTAAGATGAAAAGGGACAGCACCAGGAACTGACATAAGCACCCCAGAGAGCCCATGGGTGTCAGCAGAAAGGCTTCGTTCAGGCGACGGCGGACAGCTGAAAGCCCCGGAGAAACGGAGCTTGCTTTAACGACAGGCAATCTTGTGTGCATTTACCACTATGACAAATGGAGTCACTAAATCCTAGTGATGGTATCTCCAGTTCACATCAGTCTCCCTCCACGTGTGAAACACACACTGAGGAATGATTGTTTAATTACCAACAGCAATTCTTCAGGAAATCTCCATTAACACTTGTTCTCTGAAGAGTTTTGAGACACCTTGCTTTATGTGGGATGTGTGAGAATTTGTGCTGTCCTGCCCTTTGTAGAATACCTGACGCTTTCCAGTGGTTCTGCTCAACCCCTCCCTAATACTGAGTTTCTTAGGTCTGGAGTTAATTTTTTTGTGAAAGATGTCATCGGGCTGGTTTTATATTTCCTCGGGGCATCAAGATTTGGGTGTTTTGTGTCCTTAGACCTTAAGTCTGTAAGACCCAAGAAATATGCTTAAATGTTCTGCTGAACTGGTAATTTAAAGTAACTTATAACATTAAGCCAATTTTTGCAAACTGCTGTAGTTTATTTGCCATTGTAGCATCTCCCTTAAGGTGTGCTTCTTGTATGATCGAAATACAGTGTTGATGCTAACCTTTGCTACAGCCATAAAATCGTAGTAAAGAGAGCTGGGACCAGATCTCCAAAGCCCACCTGGTCCACCTCTGTTCCTAGAGGAGGTCAGTTATGTGCAACTTTCTTTTTCCTGACAGATGTCTGTCCAAGCTGCCGTTTCGAACTTGAACTGTTGGAGACCCCACAACTTCCACAAGGAATCCAGCCTTGTGCATTATTATCCTCACCAGAAAAAAAGGTTTTCCTGATGTCTACCTTCCTGCAGTTCAGTGACTTGCATTATTTTTGTCTTACCATCCTTCATACCCAGAGAATGGCCTCTTAGGTACTCAAAGACCCTTCTCATGTGTGCCTTCAGTCTTCTCTCAGTTCAGAAAGCCACAATGCTGTAACTCCCCTTTGCAATGATACAGTTACTTCTCACAGGTATTAACCAATGCCAGTGGTTTTTAATATTAATATTTATCTTATATAAATGAGATTGTTAGGGAGAGAAGGGTATCTGTGGTCTTATTAACTATAGCTGCTTGCAAACACAAGCATCCACTTACCTGCTCACACTTTCTGGTAATTTCTCTGGCTTGCCAATTTCCATTGCCCGCGATTTAGAGCTCCATCAATGTTTCTGCAGAAAATGTCCCCGAGAACACTTTTTCCTTCAGGTTGTGTCTGGTCTGTAGACTTTGGCGATTTACATCCTGTCCCTTCTTTTGACCTGACATTACTCCTTCTCAGTCTTATCAATGGTGCCACTTTCTCAGTGTGTTTTATTGATTGCATCATTCTTTCTTAATCCCATCAGTGACATTGCACTCTTTCAATCACATGAATGGCATCGCTCCTTCTTAATCTTCTCAGGAGCATTGCTGCTTTGTGAGATCAATTGCGCATTTCAGCTCTTTATCTTAGCTTCTGCTGTGGCTGGGCTCTCCAGACCTTCACAAGACTGTTGTGCTTTGGCCAGATCCCCTCAGCTGTGTCATGCAGGAGCATTCTCCTGCAGGCTCCGCAACCACACACTCATTTTTATCAACCATGTTGGGGTCCTAACAATAGATTTTGTTTTACACAACTCAAATCAATATTTTTGCTCTCTTCTCAGCCCTTTCCAAATGGTCCACATCTTCTTTCATGCCTCAGTCCAGTGCCCCAAAATTAATGTATTACTCCAGCTGTGACCTTGCTAGTACCGAGGAAAGTGGAAGGATTATTTCATGTGTTTTTCAGTTTATACTTCTGGTGGCTCTATACATTTTTACAGCTAAATAAAATTTGGTGCCTTCAGTTAAAAGCACTTTTTCAGGAATAGGTGCTTTTATGGCATACTCCTACTATCAGCTAACCTTCTACACTCAGTACTGTGTGCTGCTATAGAAGCTTTTGATTTAGCAGGTAAATTGTTGTAAAAGCAATCAACTTTTATTTCTTTTGTAAACTTTATGTTATTTTTCTAATCTTTAGCATAGTGGAAATTATTTTGCTACACCACCAGAGTAAATTTATTTATTTTGCAGTAAATAAGGTGAACCTAGCCACTTTGATATACTGCTGAAGCATCACTCAAGCTATACTTGTAGCATCAACTGCTTTGTGTACTTTAGCTAGAAGAAAATACCATCATGTATTTTTTGGCTTTCAGAGGAAAGAAGAGAGTTTTGCAATATCTAAGGGAATAATACTGTCTTTTTAATTAAGATTCACAGAAAAAGTTTGTCACATAGATATCGGAGCACGATAGCAGTGCATCGAGTCAAGAGGTCGAAACTATATATAACCAGCCTATTTTCATTTGTCAAGAAAATACATAGCTAAACAGGGCTGGACTATTTGTCTTTTCTCAGTTTGTAATTTGTCTTTTCTCAGTTTAGTAATTTAGAGTTTGTTCCATAAAAGGGTTTATTCCTATCAGTGCTCAGCCTGTAACTCCTAATTTGGATGTGTCTTTTGCTTAGTGTGAGGTTACCTATACAGTAAGTCGAAGCATTAGAAATGTAAGAAGGTAACCACAAATACCTGCCCAGCTGGGAGACTACCTAGACTAGTCAGGAGGTGATCCCAAGGAAGAAGACGGGGTCGAAGCCTCTCCGTCCCATGAAGGCAGATGCCTAACTCTAACCCCCAGGGAGGAGCCCACATGTGTGTAGTGGGCTCCTCCATAAAGCCCACTTTGGTTTCTGATCAGCCCTTTGTCACATAATGTAATGTCCCTTTTGCCTAACAGTCGAGTGGTAGTAGTACTTCTTTCTCAGCAAGGACTTGAAGCAACATCCCCATGTCTCAGCAGAGTGCCCTGACCACCAGTCTGGGGAATAATTTTAAGCCAGGACTCTCAGTGTTTTCTGTTGAAACTCTTCCACTTTGCATAGACTAATAAAATATTCTGCAGAACAGAAAATAAACCAAGATCTAAGTCCCAATTAGCACTCCAGTGAATGTTTGTGTGTTTTATACAGGGGGTACAGCATTTGGTAGGCTCTGGGTGTTCAGCAGCATTAGACTGTAAGGTCACAATCATCAGCAGGCACTCTGATACCTGGGGCCCTTTGTGGTACCTTGGGACAGTAGTGCCTCCAAGAAGTAGGGAGCTGCTGCCCATATGTTTGAAGATGTACACATTGGATCGCTACTTATCTTTTATGACAGTCACCTGGGCACCCTCAATTCCACTGGAAATAGGTGGACACTACTACCCTTGAGCAATACAGAGAGTTAGCATACTGGGATATCTGCAGCATCTAGATCCACCTCTACTCGATGAAGCCATTGGACAAAAACTGTTACTGACTTCAGCTGCATCAAATGAAGAATTTATCGTGCATCAAGACATACTTATTTCATGTACAGCTGTTTTTCTTTGAATAACTTAAGAAAACTGAAAGGACTGTAAGGGTGACTGAACACTGGAACAGGCTGCCCAGAGAGGTTGTGGAGTCTCCTTCTCTGGAGACATTCAAAACCCGCCTGGACGCGTTCCTGTGTGATATGGTCTAGGCAATCCTGCTCCGGCAGGGGGATTGGACTAGATGATCTTTCGAGGTCCCTTCCAATCCCTAACATTCTGTGATTCTGTGATTCTGTGACTTTGTTTCTTTTTTGTTTTTTTAAAAAGCCACCTATGCCCACCCCAGCCTGTATTATGATCTTGATTAAAACCTATTTATTTTAACTGTAAATGGAATAAAATCTATCTTGTCATAAAGGCATAGCCTGAAGCAACTCCTCAAACCGACATATGATACGGCTGCCCTTTTCACAGGCTTGTGGAGGTTGGAGGGGATCTCTAGAGATCGTCGAATCCAACCCCCACATTCCAAGCAGGGTCAGCTACAGCCAGCTGCTCAGGGCTGCGTGCTGTTGGGGTTTGGATATCTCCATGGATGAAGACTCCACAAGCTCTCAGGCCAACCTGTGCCAGTGTTTGAACACCCTTACAGTAAAAGTGGTTTTTTTCCTCCCACTCACATGGCATTTCCTGTATTTCACTTTGTGCCTGTTGCCTCTTGTCTTTTCTGTGTGAACTGTTCGTAAGCAGTGAGGCAAAGGAGGAAATTATATCATGTTCACAAAACGAAGTACATTCTGGAAAACTTGTCAAAATTTGCATCCTTCCTCTCTGCAAGAAGCTGCAGCATGTTGGGATGGAGGTGTAAAGTCTTGGTGCAAAGTGAGAAAAGAGATTTGTCCACTGATGCATTACCTGAGGCCCAAGAAGTAAAATTTCCTGGAGCGAAGGGTGAGATTTTTACCGTAGAGAGTGATGAGCAACCACACAGCATATTGCACAGCAGGGGCAGAAGGAGTCACAGCATCTTTAAGCCGCCGAGGGAGGGTTGCTGATGGGAGCATCATTTACTAACAGGGAAATCTGCATGGGGTGAGACAGCCACACTGTCCATGTTACAGCAGTCTGTCGTGGAGCGAAGGTGGGAGAGCTGATCAATGTCAGAGAAAGTGCCTGTTTCCTCATTTTCACCTGTGTAACTGCAGTACCTACTACTACGTGGAGTTACAGCTGTGCAAAAAAAAAAAGGCGGGGGGGGGGGGGATAATGCCCAGCAAGCCAAGGTCGTTAAAACCAGAGAGCTGGGCTACTGCTGGTAGCCTTGAGATCACCATGTCTTTACCATATGTAGAGTTAACAAAGGGTGGCAGTGGCACCAAATGCTCCACCTGGGGCCAAGGGCCAAGCTTACTCCTGGTGTCACAGAGACCAAATGTTGCATCGTCACCTAACCGTACCATGCCTGAGCTATTTGAACTTCTACAGCACAAGGTGTGTTGTTCTCCGAGCTAACATTTTTCTTCTTTAAATATTGTTTATGCTGCAAGCAGCCCTAATAATTCAAAACTACTTGCTTTAGCCACTGAGCCATAACCAGGGCTCCGTAATCCCAGGTGGGACAATGCGATAAGCTCACAGGAGCTACTGTTTTCTTTTTCATAGATTCATTCACTTTCTGGATTTTTCTAATCATAGATTCTGGTCTTCTCTTTCTTCTTGGTGAGCCGACACTTCGAGAAAGTTGTGCATATGTGGCAAGTGTGTCCTACCTTTTAGAAGAAAGCAGTACAAGTCAGTGCTTTTAGTTATGCTCCTAGCTGTGCCCCTCATTCATTAATAAAGCGTAAGTGTCATCTCTCTGCTTCACTTTATCCAGCTTAACAGTGAGAATAGAACTATTTTTTGACTCAGAGAAGTTAAGCTCATTTTTATGCCCCTAAAGTGTACTGTCGTTCTTGTCCCTGAGTGTCAGTTGCCTGATCGTGAACTTTAGAAGACACCATCAGACCCTGAATCCTGTCCTGAATGCAATGCCCTATACATTTTATTTTAAAGACATCCCTCTTTTCCTTAAAAACAGTGGCGTGTGGCTGTTGAATAAAAACATAGTGATTAAATCCTGCCACAAGAAGGGGAACTGGGTTTTGGTTCCCTGCTTTGACCGCAGCTCTCACATTCTGGCTGTTCTTGCTGAAGGCTACATTTGGTGGAGGACGGTGTGTATATAATTTTCATTTTTGTGGATCCTTTACTGATACCAAGATGCTTTTCACCAAGACTGCTCTCAGTGATAGAGACCTGTTTAGCCTGGAGAAGGGGAGGCTCAGAGGTGACCTTATTGCAGTCTACAACTACCTGAAGAGAGGTTTTAGTGGAGTGGGAGTCGGCCTCTTCTCCCAGGCAACTAGCGATAGGACAAGAGGACATAGCCTCAAGCTTGGCCAGGGGAGGTTCAGGTTGGACATTAGGAAGCATTTCTTTTCAGAAAGGGTCATTAGACATTGGAACGGGCTGCCCAGGGAGGTGGTGGAGTCACCATCTCTGGATGTGTTTAAGAAAAGACTGGACATGGCACTTAGTGCCATGGTCTAGTTGACATGGTGGTGTCAGAGCAATGGTTGGACTCAATGATCCCAGAGGTCTCTTCCAACCTGATAGATTCTGTGATTCTGTGACCTTCCTATGAAAAACTCCTTGTTCAGCACAGGGGCTGTTTCAGATACCCTTCTGAGGTGCCTGCCTTCTCCCTGGTATGACATACAGAACCAGAGCATGCAAGGACTAGATTACATTCCTGGAGCCACTAAGCCTCTGAGTCCTTTCCTGAATATAAAGTACTTTTTGTCATCTTGCCATACTCATCAGTGGAAGCACAAAGATTGCACCAGGCTGTCTGGATTCTCTTTCAGATAAACAATTAGAAATAAAACATTTAGTTCCAACAAGCTCTGTTGAAGGTAACTTGGTGGTTTCCCTGTTTTCTTCTATTGTAGAGTGACCAGAAGGGTAGGAATACCCCAAATACCAATGCAGGTCATGACTGCTTGAGCTAGTGTGACATTCATTCTCTCTTTCCCTTTGAATCTACCACATCCCGCAGTCTCTGACTTGACGAGCACATTCCACTTGTACCCTGAAAGGTGGAATACAGGTTACTGAATGTCATGTCTGCTGTCCTTTCCCTTTTGGTGTACTTTAAAAATGATAATTAGTTTCCACGATGACAAAATAGTCAAAGATCTCATAGTTTCAGTGCAGAAAACTAGGAATTCTGATGAGCAGAAATAGCATGCAGGAAACAGCTTCATAAAAATGTCATTGCAGTAATTAATGTATCAACAACTGTATGGTGATAATTTAAAAGTGAAAAGTGCATCTGGCTGAGTAAGTAACACTGAACAAGGAGATGAAATTTAGAAGGGAAGATTTTGCTTTGAGATATTTCACAGATATACGCAAAGAAACAAAATGGAAAAAAAATTGTTCCATTGATTGCTTTGGAGGCTGTTTTTTTCAGAAGGCATTGAAACAGTCCTGCTGGCCTTTGTTGTGTAGATAGAACAGAACAGGGTTTATTTTTTTTCAAAATAATGTAACACTTGCATTAAGAGGACTGCAAAGAGAATTTTAATTAAAGATTAAAAATATCTCACTCAATAGATGTCTTGAAAGTGGAGCTACAAAAGAAAGAGGAACAACAAGGCTTGCCCCATGCCAACAAGAGGAAACAGCAGCCAGAAATGATGAAATTAGAGGCAGCAAAGAACAAGGAGGTTTATTTAACATGCGGGGAGCTGGCAGTGAAAAAAAAAGGGAAGAATGTTTCCTATCTCATTTTGATACTTTGACAAGAAAGTTTTGTCTAGTGTATATTAAAAAGTCTTTCATTAATTATAGGTCATCTTTAAAAATGCATTGTAATACTCCTGCATTGATAGTCCTGAGAGCCTAGAAGACGTGTGTGCTCTGAGAGACTGATTCCCTTCCGTTGGGCTTTGGAGGGTGCTTCAGGAAAGGCATCTCTAGAGCAAAAGACTCTTCACTTTTCATTCCCATCCTTCATCTCTCCCCACCCTCCTTTGTTCTGTGTTTGCCAATAAGGGGTGCTTAGGCTGATGCTTTAGGGAAGTTGCAGGTAAACTGAGGATATTTATTTGCTTTACAGAGACTACCAAGTACTTGTCAACTCACTTAACTTGTAATTGCTGCCAGCCTAGGACTGCATCTGTTAATAAACTAGAACAGCTTTGAAAGACTTACATGCTCAAGTGAATGGTTCACTATAACTTTTACTGAAATCTTTCTATAATATAGGACAGATCTGTACAAAGCAAAGATGTAGGAAAAAATGTGAAAAGGAGAATGGCGATTATAATGACAGGATGGCCACCAGTCTCTGCTATATGCAGAACAAGGTAGAAATCTTCAAACGAAGCAAACCATGTAATAGAAAGGAAGTATAAAATTAAATCAAACTGGAAATCCTTTTACAAGCAAGATCTAAAAAAGGTACAGGTGTGATAACCTAGCATGTTCTCTCTTGGACCCTGGTTAAAACACAAGGTTAAACTACATAGCTGTAAACCACAAGGTGCGGGGAAAGGCCAGGTCAGTTCTCCTGTGCGGATTTTCTTACTTCTGTTAATGTGAGTCTTCAAGTGATCTTCCAGTCATCCAATTTTACACAGATATCTAAAATAGTTCAGATGAACTAATATGTCCTAATGCGTCTATTTCTCTTCCCTGACTGGAAGAAAACAGCTGAGGTGCCAAGTGCAAAGGTAGATACTTGTGCTATTTGTGTTGAAATTTAGGTGAAATAAATCCCACCCTAGCAATCTAAAGGTGGGCACCCAGGCAGTAGCAGAATTGAATCAGCACACCACTGTTTGGCAACACTGACTGTAACTTTTCTGCCACAGGTTCTCTCTCTCTTAAACGAGATCAGTAAGTAGTTAAAAGCACTCTGAAGTCTGTAGAGGAAATAATTTTATCTGTTACACACTCTCAAGAAGATTGGGATTAGGTTTTTGTGAGGAGCTGGCAAGATTCTCCAGGGCATGACTTGATCACAATAGGGGACTTACCTATTTACAGATCTATGTGCTGGGTGATGAGCACAAGTTCTCTAGCAAGTTTTTGAAACATATAAGCAACTTAAGAGGAAACCATTCTCGGTTTGACTCTAGCCTAGTTTCAATGCAAGTGTAGAAGGCAACTTCTGTGACCACAGAGTGGCAGAGTTCATTCTTCTTTAGAGAAGGAGGAAGAACAGAAAACCAGGGGATTTCAAGAGCAAAACTTTTAATAAACTCAGAGATTTGCAGTCTGCAATCTCAGAGGAACTGAAACTAAAAATTTCTTCACATAAAGGGTTATTAGGCATTGGAATGGGCTACCCAGGGAGATGGTGGAGTCACCATCCCTGGAGGTGTTTAAGAAAAGACTAGATGTGGCACTTAGTGCCATGGTCTAGCTGACAGAGTGGTGTTAGGTCAAAGGTTGGACTCGGTGATCCCAGAGGTCTCTTCCAACCTAGTTGATTCTGTGATTCTGTAAAGAAAAAATGAGTTAAGGCAGGCTAGCAGTTTCTCGGACAAAAGATATGAATGATGCTGGCTCAAGTGATCCAAATGTAGAAGGAGGACAGGAACTGTAATAAAAGACCAACGTGTCTAAATTTTAAGTTAGTTATTGAGTTCAGTCACAAAGAGGAATTGGACAGGAAATAGAAAATGAGATCAGTGAAGACAAATAAAAGGAATAATATGGAAATACAAGAACAGAATAAAAAGTCCAGCTTCTCAAAACGTGATGCTATTAGCAAGAGTTATCGAGGGTGATGTGAACTCATTCATCAGCACAATACTGATGAGAAAGACTAAGAAAAATATTGGTCTGCTGTATAGAAAAGAGGAAGAGCTCTCAACAAATGATTCCAAGAAGGCTGAAATGTTTAATGCCTTTTTCTGCATCAGTCTCATGAAAAGGTCAACTCTGAAGTGATGTGTGGCACAATTAACAGTTGTGATAAAGGGAAAAGTAAAAGAACAGGTTAGAATCTCTAAATCTGTCGGATCTCTTCAAATCATTTAAGCCAACTCAACTGCATTCTAGAATATTCAAAAAAATTACTAAAGCAATAAGGATCCTTTTCACAACTCCTGGAAGGGGCTGCAATTCCAGGTGACTTATACTGGCAAACATTTTGCCAGTCTTTAAAAAAGGGATGATGACAGGAAGGAATTAAAAAAGAAAATTATAGCCCAAACAACTTAACCTTAATTCACTGAAAATTGCTTGAGTGGGTAATCAGATCAACTGTTTGTAAACATCAAAATGGAAACAAGGAGTCAAGTAATGATCAACTTAAAATTACCAAAAGTAGATTTTGTTAAATTTAGTCTGTTTTGTTGTATGACAAGGTAACTAGCCCTGTGGACAAGAAATAAGGAACTAATACCAGATATCTTGACTTTAGCATGACTTTTGACATTGCCTCACATTTGTAAGCAACCTGAGGAAATGTGGTTGTGATGAATTAGCAATGGGACCAGCTGGAAATTGTATTAATTGACTAGTTTTCACTGGATCTCTGTCAGGATAGAAGGATGTCTCAAATGGGGTTCTGCAGGGGCCTGCTGCCTGTCTCCAGTCCAGAACTGCTGCTATGCCTTTGTAAAAAAAAATTTTTTAACTCACGTTGAAATGTACGAGGAAGATTGCAGCATAGTATTTCCACTATATGCTGTACTGGGAAGCACTGTCTGGAATACAGTTTTCAGGTTGGGTCTGCTTCACTTCTAGAAACAGGGTCTAGAAGGAAATGATTGGTATGATCAGACATCTAGAAAGCAGAACTTATGCAAAAATTGGAAGAAATCAAGGAACTTGCAACGAAAGAAGGGAATTAGTGAGGGAGAACATAATACATGAAAATACAATGCAGGAAGGATTGAACACTCTATTCTCTAAGTGCATGACAGCTGGGACATAGGTTAATGGGCTTAAATTGCAACAAAGATTCAGGTTATACGTGAGAAAAAGCTTCCTAACCCTAAGTCAAGCGAAGCAGTTGTGCAGTCTCCCTAGGAACGCCATAGAGACTTCATCATCACAGTCCTTTACACCCAGGTTATCCAGACACCCCGCAAGACTGATGCTGGAATCTTTAGTTCCATCAATGGACAGTGAATGGACGAGGTGACCTGCCACAGCTTTAAGACTCGATGATCTTAAAGGTCCTTTCCAACCAAAACAATTCTATGATTCTATTCTATGATTCTATTCCTCAGATTCTATGGTAGTATGTATTCATTATCCCTGTTATCCTCAAACAAAAAAATAAAAAAGAAAAAAAGGCAAGGTGTTCAGCACACTGCATATAGAATCTTGTTATTTGGCCATGTTTCACTTGTATTTTTAGAATGCAGATAAAAAGAATTTTGTGACATATTTACATGGAACTTCATAAATTTATTTTTTTTAATCCTTCAGGAAATCAAAGCAACATTTTAATATTAGGATGAAGCAGGCTTTGACATGTGCAATAATGTTACCCTGCTTAGTATACATCTCAAATAAACTTTAAAACAGCCTAAAATAGAACTGATCATGCACTGAGAAGCACTTAATTAAAGCAGTGAAATCAGATATAACAATATCTTTACTGCTGCTGGAATGAAAAAAAAAACTGGGTGGAAAAAGATTCATCAAAACCAAACAGATCTTTACTTTGAAGAACTTGGTCCTGTAAGGCGTGAAGTACTTTACTGGAAGTCTCTATTTTGGCAGCTGTAATTAATTGTACCTCCTTCTGCTGGTGTTATATATACCAGTATGACTTAGAGACAGAGAGCAGGAGGAAAGTACTGTTATCCGTACTCAACAGATGAAGAATTAAGGCAATGAAATTCCGCTTAAACCAGCAGTGGCTATCCTCCACTGCTCCCTTCATCTCCCACTTGTTCAAAGGAGAGACCTTGCAAAATCAACCATTGCTCACTTTTGGGCTCTGCACTTGCCTTGTTTTGCTGCAGAAACCAGGGGATGGGGAGAAATAAAGGGAGGAAGGGTGGCTGGGCAAGCACAGACCTTGCCTTCATATAGGGGTGGAACATGGTTGAGGCCACTGTTGTGGGATCCCACCTTTCAGACACAAACAGATAATAAGTCTCAAAATCTGAAATTGTTGGAAGGCCTAAATGATTTGTATGGCCAAATCCTATATTCACGAGTGATTTAACACAATTAAACTTTCTAAAAGTCCATGTAATCCCAAGCCAAGGCACTTTTTGCACAAAACACTGCTGAAAATGGACCATAGTCCTTCAGGTGACATGCAGCAGGGACCTTTGTAGGAGGTCCATGTGTCCAAAGGAAATGTTGCGAGTTCACTAGGTGAGCGTTGGAAGGAACATCTCAGGCAGCACAGGACTGTCCAGCATCCATTCCCAAGCTATTTACGCTGCAGCCCTTTGCAGAAAGGTGAGTAGATCAGGAAACACGCTGTGCTGATGGCTGCTTTTGCAACTCCCTGGCAAAGGCTGAGCATACAAATAGCAGGCCAAGGAAAGCTCTGGTAGATGTTGGCTTTCTCCAGATGGGCCAACTGGAGAATTGGTCCATTCTCCAGACGGGCCGCTCTCCAGTCTACTCACCTTGTGAAAAGATCTCCTCCCTGCTGTAATTCTGCTGCTTCTGCCTAATACTTCTAAGGCATCCATAATTTTCCAAGCCAGATGTTTCCCGAGGAGCATGCTGCAGGCTGAGCTGGAGATTAATTCTACTTACTGGAGCACACAGCAAATGAGGGTTTTCTGACTGGAGTGGTGACACATGCAGTGCTAAGTTTTCCTATTTCCTGGAGGGAAGATTGCTTTTTTAATTGAAAGCAAAAGCCTAATCAGGGCTGAGAACATTAGACATGCCATGAAGTGGGATAAGTTGGATGGAGAAAAGAAAAATGCTAATTTAAACAAATTACTTGCTGGTTATGGGAGCAGTCTTAATTCGTCCAGTGGGTGAGTACTAGGAGTAAAGAAGGTCTGGGTATACCACACAGTGAAATTGTTCAAAAAAAAATAAGAAAGAGACTATATGGACTTAAGTGACTAAAAACTAGTCAGTTCAAATAATGGTTTATATTCTAGTTAGTAATATAAAATAATTACTTTAACATGGATTAGCCCACTTACATAAAAAGAATGTGAAAGTTGCTACATCATAAATGCGGGGGGGAAGGGTTGCAAACTTAAATCCCACTATTAGCAGTCTGTCTTAACTGAATTTTAGAATAGTTTAGTCAAGATATAAAATACTGAAAATAAAGGCTTTGATTACTGTTTATGTTTACTCAGATGGATAGTACTGTTTATTCAGTGGAATTATTTCAGCTGCTGAAGTGAAGCATTTGTTCAGGTGATTGATGCACCAACAGTTAATATATTAAAGCTTTTTCAGCACAGTAAAAAATACTTCAAAACATAATTGTTTCTATATTACAACTGAAAAAATTACTTTTATATATAAACAGTATTCTTTGAAATATTATTAGATAATTTAGGTTGCCAGAAAAAAAAATATTTAGGATTATAAGGTTGGGATTTTTATAGCATTCATGTGGCTTAAGTGTTCCATTGATTTCACACTGTCATCCCTGAAGGAAGAATATAGCTTGTGGAAGTGTTTCAGTCTTCTTGACTTGTGAAAATTCAGTATATCAGAAGGTGCTGTTGATTGCAAATATAGCCCAGGCTGCTTGCAACCTCAAACTAATTCTGAGTTTGAGGTGGTTTTGTTCTCAGAATAAGACTGTTAATAAGACCCTAAATCTGATTCTATTCACACAGAAGAAATGATGAGCATTTAAAGTGTGACACATTTTAATAGAAAGCAGTTCTGCTGAAAATCTGATAGTCTTCAGTTATTAGAAAACTAAAGAAGTGGAAAGTATTTATTGCTTCAGTGTAGAACTGTAACATTATAAAAAAGCAAAACAAGTAGCAAAACATTGAATTTAAATGTACTAAAGAAGAAGACTAAAAAAAGTTTTCTATTTTAAGCATGTACTTGCATCCATTTTGTACTTTTCTGCAGCAGTTTTTTGGAGCAATTAGTCAGAACTTCACAGCAACAGCTGTCCAGCCTTCTTGCTAAAAAAGACTGTTCCTTGTGTACATCTGACTCGTGATTCTCGTATTCACGTTAGCAGTGTACATGTAGCCTGCCCAGAGAGCTGAGCTTTGCTCATTCTGTCTGGTAGAAGATAAACTCACCAAAGAGGCACGATACTGAATTCTGTGTTCTTAAGCTTACACATAAAGTTACTTATATAGCCAAGTTCAGAAATCTAAAGCTAGTTAGAGCAAAATGAGCGTGTTCTATGAATTGCTTTAAAAATAAGGAAAGGTTATAGTGCAGTTAGAAACAGAAACTGTTTTTTTTCTGAAGTTATTTCTATAAAAATACAAATAGAATAGTGCTGTTAGGGTAGAACCTTCTGTTTAAATGCAACTTTTCTTTCGTATTGCAAATTAATTCCTTCTTTGTTATTCCTTGCTTTTGTATTCTCCCTACATCACATCTCTTTTCGAGTCCCTGTGTGCTGTGCAGTGGCACTGTGGTGCTGTTTGTAAGAAAAAATTATATTTTGTAATGGCCAGTTTCTCTCTTTTTCTAAGTAGGAGTTAATTTTGTTATACAGGCTGCCCTGCTTCCTTTCATCTTTTATGTGTAATGCTTTAAATAGGAATTTTCATCTGCCCAAAGAACTAGAGTCTGCATCGTCTGTCTGAGGCTGTAATATTCCTGGTTTATAGAGTAAGCAGGTGCCAGCCTGGTCTGTAGCTTAATGAGAAGGTTCTTGAGACTGTCCTGTGTGCTCCAGGGAGCAGGACTGGCCGTTCCTTCCTCTGAAGTGCTACTTCACCACAAATTCAAACACCCTTGTGCTGAAAGAGACTCGGCCTTCCAGGTGAACTGTAAGCCAAAGCCTCCTATCATTAGAACTGTCCTGGCACCCTTTGTAAGAGTAAGACTTTAGCCTTGCCCATATTTTAATTTGTATGCTCGCAGTACAGGTACATAAAAGGAATCCTCCCCACATTTTCAGCTGGGCACTGTGTTCTGTCTGTTCTCTGATACTTAATGTTTTTTTATTTGCTATTACCTTACAGCCTTGTCTCATGGCAGGACTGCTGAGTGCTGGTGACAAGACACCCCTAGAGAATCTAAAAAAAAAAAAAAGTAATTTTGGAAGGAAATGTGTTTCAGAAGTTATTAGCATTAAAGTGCTGCAAAGAAATAAAACATTTATTTTTGAGGGCCATTAATGACAATTTCAAGGTTCCGCATATTTGTTCCTTCCAATTTCTTTGTTTGGAATCCAAAAGAGCAGAGGAATAGGAGGTAGCATGTAACAGGCTTGTCATAACTAGATACTAAATGTTTTGTAATTCATGGACCAAGAGCTGGGTTACTGCTTTGCAAATTGTGCTTTTATAAGGAGAAATGCTCCTGTTTGTTAGCAATGTTTTTTCTCTTGTAGCTCCCCCAGAAAGAATTATCTCCAGCTTAGAGTACTAATTCGAGAGGGTACTGGAAAAAGAAATGAACTGGATGAGGTTTTATTGCAGAAACTTTCGAACTGTTTTCCTGATGTGTTTAAAGTTAAGCATGTAAATAACAAGGTGGATAAGTTTGCAATCTGTTTAAAAGCCATCATTTGCAGTGTACTTCTATACGGATTGTAAAGTGTCTGGCTACTCAAATCAAGGACAAAATACTTTTTTTTGAAATAGCATTTTATTTAGTCTACAAGTTTATATAATATCTTGGAGAGGCTGTTGCACTGAAGGGCAGGTAATTTTAAGATTAATTTTTTTATCTTACCAGCATTCAAGGGGCTAAATTCAATGTTTTATACAACCTGTCTGCAGAGCCTTCTCACCCTAAAGAAAACACTGGCATGACTCCAAATAGACCCTGAACAGAATCTGCTCTGTTTACTAGGTGATTTTACAATCATGTTTCAGAGCAGACTTGCACCTTTAAAAATCAAATTTTGCTCCCATTGAATAAAACCCATCAAGTATCATCCGTTAGTACTAGCTTATGTATTTGCTCTTCCTAAAGTTCTTTTCCATTACTCCTGAGGCTCATTAACCTAAATACCTCATCAGAAAAGCAGATGTAAATCCTACTTTTTTTTAATCTGTCCATGCTCAAAGGAAAACCTGCAGTCAGCTGGGTATCACCACTCTTTTTAAAGCAGGTGCCCAGGGCAGTGAGCAGGCAGAGATGAGGAGAAGGTGGCCAGTAGAAGTGATCAAGGCAACTGCAGAGAAAAAGGACCTCCCTGTAAAGGGCCAGTGGACAAGCAAGTGTTTAGGATGAGGATCACAGGCTTAGAGTAACCCGCTGAGCTTCAGCAGCAGCACAGGTACTCACCACCCCTTGCATAAACTCAAGCGGTCCAGCTGTCTTTTAGTGCCACTGACTCTTATCCACAGTAAATGCTTTTGTCCCTCATTTGCAGATAGTCCAGATATTTTGAAGACATAGGTCTGGCTAAAGAGCATGTTGAATATAGACACTTGCCTTTCAACAGTGAAGCTATGATCCAAAAGCTTTTGGCTTGCATGTTCCTCGACTGCCTGCTTTAATGAGTCCTAAGATAGATTCCACTCATTGCAGATGACAGCTACTGCATCACACAGGTGGTTGTTCCCACAACATTTCATTCCTTCGTTAAGGACTTAGAGCTTGAGGCTTTGTTGATAACTGGCATATCTGTAGTTCCTGAAGGGGAAAGACCTTTAACATAATGAGAGGATCCATTCATTAATGGTGTCTGTCCATTTATTTCACACAGGGAATGCCTGGTTTTCTTCCCACTGCTTCAGTGGGAAGCATTTTAATCATCTCGAGCATTTGTAGAAAATATAGTAACTTGGAGTGGGTACAGTTGGTGTTTACTTTTACCCGTGGCAAAGACTTAAAATTTGCGTAATCTCATCCTAATCAAGAGCACAGAAGTTAAAACTTCATCTATATGTCGTGATAGGGATGGGACCCATCGTATGAGCATTGTAAGAATTTCCTGAACAAGGAACTGATGTGAACCAGGAACCTAATTAGAGTAAAAATGACCTCTCTATACATCGCTTCCCTCTGTCTCAGCTTCAGCCTGGCAGCCCTGCTCAGAACCTTCTCCTGCACTGTCCCAGCATGCCTGGAAGCTCCCTAAGCGTGTAAAAAATTACGCAGATTTCTGCACAATCCTTGCTGCAGAGATCTAGATCACATCTCTATAGCTGTGCCAGGACAGGACCTACCTTGGTGGCAGGAAATTCTCCTGCAGGATAAGGAGTCCCATTGCTCTGAGACAGTCAGGTTGGTGTTTAAGCAGTCGCCAAAGTTGACTGAGGACAGGGCGGAAGAGGTGTGTTAACTGTTACTGATTCTGCATACTTTTGGGGCATCCTTTGTCATAGTCTCTTGTGCAATCCTAGTTGGAATTCAAAACTGCTGTGATTCAGTGGGGTCCCTGGGGTGATCCTGCTGCCATTCACCACACCACCCGCCCCCCAGAGTTGCTCAGGAGAGAATTCCCTTGCAGTAGAGCAATCTCTCTGACTATCTGTGGTGTAATGCTGTCCATACTAGGGTAAATCAAGTGCTGGCTAAAATAAATGACTTAAAGTAGTGTTTCTTCATCTATTTTTTTTTTCTTAGAGCAATGCATTATATCAGCAGCACTTTCAATTGCAAACAGATCATTTTTTCCATGACAGAACATGTTGCACAAGAAGGTAGTAATAGGGAGTAGCCCAAATCTAGCATGAAAATGAGCAGCTCAGAAGCATACAAAAATATCAGCTCAGTTTCTGATGTATTTATTTGCTGCTAGAGCTGTGAGATACAACAGTCTCATACCTAGAATTGCCTCCCTGGCAGATTAAAGGGGGAGCATTGGCAAGTGTTTGCAATCCTGACAAAATCATGTCAACTCCTGACATAATGAGTAATTAAAAAAAAAAAAGTGTGAAACACATTTAAGTATTAGTTTAAGATATCTTAGAGTTGACAGAGAGTCAGTACCTGATCAGCATAGAGAAAAATCAAAGCAAGAAATATGGGTGAGAAGAAGAGCTGCTCTGACTCCCGTAAGCACTTCCCAGTATGTGCTCCCAGCGCAGGTCAGCGGTCAGAGGTAGAGCTGCCTGCAACGAGGAGGCTGTGGGTGTCAGAAGCCAGCTTTTGCCTTGCTAGGGTATTAGAAAGGTCAGGTGACTAAGCTGTACATTAAAATAGTTGTGCAATAACGGAATAAATGTAAGGGCTATGAATTTACAGGAAAACAATAAGTATCCACAGTAGGGCAGTCTCATCTGATTGGGCTGAAACATTAAAATCACATCATTTATTTCCCTTTCATCTTAAATAGTGTCTTGCTTGCAAATGCAGTCCCCTTTTCTCTCCCTGTGTTGTTCTGTTATCTTGTCTGTTAACCGGAGCCAGGCCCAAATTATATAACTGGAAAAACTGAACCCTTGTACCTCGATTGATGCCTACGATTTGTGAGAAGGAATTTCCTCTCAGCAAAGCAGTGTGTAGAAGCCTGTGTCTAATACTGCCTGCTGTAAGAGTCTCTGGTAACCAGGGATGCGGGATCTCTCTTCCTGGCCCACAGCATCGAGCCTACTATTCCCCCACTGCCAGGAGATTATGCCTCTTGCCCTGAGAAAGGGCTTGTTTTCTGCAAAAATATTTTCTTCCTCATTCTTCCATTCTGTTCTGCAAGTCTTATTTTCCATGTAACGCCTAGTGGGCCATGGCCCTGTATTCTGCTGTAATGCCAAAATCATGGAGTGCAGATAACCAGCTACAAAGAGGTGGATATTAAGGGGGAAATCTCCTCCTGACTCCAGCTGAATTTCAGCTTCTGACCAGGAATAATATAAATCCAAACATTTGGTCATAATTTTATCTACCCTTTAATAGTAAATTAGGCTGTAGGATATCTGTGACTTCATTTCTGCAGTGCTACTACATAATTCAGACCAAGTTATGAGAACATGTTTCTTAGCAGAACTGTTTAAAAAGCAGATGCTCAACTTTATTAAGAAAAAGAAGCTACCTAGTAATAGGTAATTGGCCCTCTAAATGCTTGAACTCTGGGATGTCCCAGGGCACAGCATTAGTGCTCCATTACAGTGCTAGGGGACAGTCTGCAGTAGCAGAATATTCAGAGGAGGTAGGGGAAGCAGGTGACCCAGTGCAACTAGTTCAGGCTCGACATACCATTTGCACAGAAACTCCAAAAGTTTCTACAGATCATCTACAAAAAGTTGTCTGCAGGAGTACTTTTTTCCCCTCATTTTTCAAAGCAACATGGAGCAGCCAGATACGTAATGTCAGGGATTTTGCACACTGCCAAGTGCAAGGTCTTCACTTGCTGAATCTGAAAAGGAGAATGCTTTCTGGAAGGTTTCTGGCATTGCGACAGTTGGAGATCTTTTCCCGGAATGAGGGTAGTTTCTCCCCATGCTGAAGGGAGCCCGAGGCATGCTGTGCGTCCGAGAGCAGCCAGCACAGCTGGACTGTCGTGAACCTCTGGCTCTGAGACAGGTTGTTTTGGGGTTACGAGTCACTTGTCACCAGACAACCCACAGAGTGGGGCTGTCTTTCAGCCACACGCAAGGAAACAAGGGCTCTTTAGCAGACCACTACGGAAGATGGCTTCTTAATTGTCAGAATCCTGTTTCTGTTTTGGGAAAAATATGTCAAAACCAAAATGTTTCTGTGAACTGCTTGGGTTTGATGCTTTGTTATTTCCCTGCGAAAAAATGTTTTGTTAGAAAATTCCTAGTTAATTCCACTACACAGAAACAATTATAATATAAGTAATTTTCTTTCTTTCTTCCCTTATTGTTTTTCATTTTTTAAAAGATATTCTATTTTTAAAATTAGAAACGAATCAAGCATCTGGCAACATGGGCTTCTCTTCACGTCAAGTAACTATTATAGGACTTG
Source organism: Nyctibius grandis (assembly GCF_013368605.1). Taxonomy (NCBI): domain Eukaryota; kingdom Metazoa; phylum Chordata; class Aves; order Nyctibiiformes; family Nyctibiidae; genus Nyctibius; species Nyctibius grandis. The sequence continues at coordinate 54,297,563 of NC_090661.1, forward strand.
GTAAGAAGTCAGTTTGTTCTGCCTGGTGAAGTTCATCTACAGTGGCCAACAGAATTTTACTTGAATCCAGAGAAAACAAACAAACATTTTGTTCCATAGAGGATGTCAGAAACCTCTGCCTTAGCCACAGAGCCAAATTCAAATTCTCCTTGGCAAAAAAACAAACAGTGCTGATGGACATGAACATAAGAAAGTGAAGTGGGCCTTCCCCACCATTTCTCAGGCTTGTGCTCTTGCAGGGCTCTGACTCAGAGAAAAGGTAACTTAAATCAGTGACAAAACATGGATTTAGCCCTGCAGAGAGGTGCGTAGCTCCCTTTCACATCTTTAATGGTGCTTTGTCTATAGCAAAACAACAGAATCCTAATGGATTTTAAGTCTTTTGTAGACTTCGCTTGGAAGAAGCATCCCGAGAGACATGAGTTATGCAGACATTTCAGCTCTTCATATTTAATTACTACTTAATTAAAATGTTATAATGGAATAACTTTCCTGATTAATGCTCCCAGCAGCAGAAAAGTAGAAAATGGTAAGGTTACAACGTTGCGTTAGCATGCAAGAAAGAAAAGTTAAGTGGGTATGACAACCTTTAACAATATGCTTTGTGTTAGATGTAAATATAATTGGTTGTCATTACTTCATTAATTAGGAGGTGATCAAAAGACCTATAGATAGAGAGAAGCAAAAGCCCCAATTACATCAAGTAAAACTTTTAAGTACTTAGAATAACAGCCATTTCAAAAGAATGTGCAAAGGCTTTTGAACCATACAACTACTGATTTTCGAGCAATGTACTGTCCTCAGCACCTGCCCTTTCAGATTTACTCAAAAAAAGTAAATCTATGCAAGGTTCCACAAAACTAAGCAATGTAAAAGAAAAAGATACTTAGCAGAGTAGACGCATAATTAAACACTGCACAATTAGTGCTATAGGATGGGTCAGACCCTGAAATACCATTAACTGATTAGATTTTGTTTTCTAAAATCATGAATTCATCTTTGGTCAAATAGAAGCAATAGCAGTAGGGGTTTTAATTTCAGAAGTTTACTTCTGAAATGGAGAATGTAATGCTTAAACTAGTCCATTCAGAGAAGTATATCCCCCTCAGAGCCTCTCTGGGTTTTGGTTTGTGCTTCAGGACTCAGTAAAGCTGTGGGGTCTGGTGACAGCAGGAGTCCAGCTGCTGTGAATGGTTTCATTTGTATGCTTTTCCACTTTATATAAAATCGCTTTCAACAACCACAGACTTTGCACCTGATCTTTCTTTTCTGCCTCCTTCTTTCCTTATTGTCTACTTGTTCATTTGTTCCTGACCATTACCTTGTCCCTGATGACAACACAGGCATGACTGAGGCTTTCAGGCTGCGTTGGACTGGATCTTGTCTTTTCTGAAGAGTGCTCTTCTAGGACAGGGCTCTGGAGGAGCCCCTGGGAGCCTTCACCTGAGCTAGTTGTCTGGTGTGATAAGCTAAGGGGTTGACAGGAGAGGTTTTTCTGGGAGCAGATTGCTCTGAAGAATCTCACTTTCCTAGGGCAGGGCTGAAAGATGACCCCTTAATAGCATTCATAAGTGGTGACAGTCAGTGTCAGGACTTTGCTATTCTGGCAAAATAAAAAAGTAGAGATGACATAGTCATCCATGCTCCGTTTCTCCTCCTGTTACAGTTGGCACAGTGGCCCAGGTTCCCTAAGAAGGGACAGAAAAGGCTCTGTCCCAGCCTTGTGTTCAAGTTGGTGGTTTAGATACTGCTCTGGGGAATGAAAGCACTGCTTGAAACCTCCCTGTCGCCACATAGGACTTAGAGTTGAAGCTTCTAACTTCCTAGGTGATGAGTTACTTCAGTCATTGCCCATTGTATGCAATAAAATTAGGCACCACCACTAGTGATTTTGAACAGAATTCATGATCGCCAGTGCCTAGTAAAGTCAACAAATGTAAGCCAAGAGATGTAACGAGAGTTTAGACATCTCTTTGCATGACTCCTAGAGTGCAAGGTTTGGATAGTCAGGTTGAGTTGCTGTAGAGTATTCATGGCAAGTCAAATTTAGGTGCCTTGGGTACTTTGTGGAGGAGCAACGGGGCTCTAGGAATTTTGTAAGTCAGGTATCTACAAAGGGAAGAGAGTCTGAATAGCGCTCTTGAATTTTTCTTTTGAAAATATGTCTAAAATAGATAGTGCTGTAGACACGTGTCTGACATACAATCCAGATTTATGCTGATGCTTAATCTTACACATCCTCAGAAATTACCCTGAAGTAATGGAACTGCTTACTTTCTTATTCTGGGCAAGGACTACATATAAACAGGTCTCTGCAGAAATTAGTTTTAAATTTTTCTTCTTCAATTACATATAAAACATATAATTAATGTAGTTGAAATTTCTTTTTTCCTTTTTTCTCCATTTATTTCTTCACAGGACAGTGAAGTATAGCTAGTTTTCTTCATACTGGCATTTCTTACAGCAAGGTGAAACAGAAGAGCAAGTGAAGTCTTCTGTAAAACCACAAACAATTCTCAGAAGGACAAAAGGGTAGCTAGTTTTTAGATCAATTAGATTTCAAGTTTTTAGTATCCATTTAATTTTACATTTTAAATTTTCTTTTTATGATATTAACAATGTGTAGGCTTGAAGCTCTGATGTGTGAAGTAAAAGAATAAACTCAATACTTGCTGTTGAATAAATCCTCCTGCTATTGATCTGAGGACTGCAGAATCTGCCAAAACTTCTCATAACAGCACCATGGGAACCTCTGGAAATGTCAAAGGGTTCAGTGATTCCTGTCCAAACATGCACAAATTATCAATAAAAACCAACAACCCTGCAGCATTTTAGAGATTATTATCTCCTTTGAACCCTTCTGGATTGTAATTGATACCAGTTTAGTTTCACTAAATTAAGAGCATTTTGTTGGGAAAACAATCTTTGTCCCCTTTGACATGACATGACAATAACCATGACAATAACAGTTTCATGGTCATTAGTCAACTGTATGCATGAAGTGTGAAGCCTAAACCGTGTGGCTTTTTGCCCTTAAATCACAAGATGCCGCACTGCCAAGGACTGCCTTGACATGCCGCCAGGAGCCTGACTGCCAGGGCCATCGTGCCTATGACCAGTGCTAATCTGCAAGTGCAGGGCTGTGATATTAGCTTAGACTTGGGTAGAAATTACTTTTTTCAGTGAAACAGCACTTAGAAATGAAGGTTTCTAATCTTACAGAATGCTTCCTTTAAAAGTTGTAGAGAAGGGCTGCCCAGGCTATTGGGACACCTCTACGTGAATATGTACCTGATGCACACCACGCCACAGAAGATCTGCATTCATTTACACACTTACACACAAGCACGTGAAATAATAAACAGAAATGAACCAGATCTGCAAAGTTTTCCCCAAATTTATCAGTGTTTGATTTGTGATTTTCATCTTTTCACACCTGTAGAAACCATCTATAATCTAGCTGACTTCTGTGTTTTGTAGGCAATTGAAATGCTTCCAATTACTCTTGTAATGAACACCAAAATATGTGTATCTAATCAAAGTTATAGAGTGATGACTCTGAAGTCCAAGTGGAGGAAACGAGTTTAGGGATGGTTTTGGAGGTGGTTCTAGCTGTACCCAGTGCACTCACACATCTGGTAGTAACCTCAAGAAACAAAGCTCAGGTTAGAACAGGTTTCAACTGAACTGTGAATGTGTAACATCCCAACTGGCCTAGATGTTTGTGAGGATGTATTGAAACTGTATTAAGATTCTATCAATTATATCTTTTTCTCATTTTAATTTTTTACTTTAAATCAATTTCCTTTAATTTGTTCCTTTTATTCCCTCAGCCAACCCACTCTACAGTATCCGTTAAGTGTCTTCTGATCCCCTTAATTTCACAAAAGTCAGCACATCCTACGTCTTATCAAGAGCTACATTGCTAAATGCTGGGTGATGTGTATATGCTGATCGCCGTCAAACAAAATATATAGAAGTTTTTTCAGACTGCTCCTGTTTTAGAATAACATAAATTAGCATCTCTGTCTGCTACCCAAACTCTTATTGTCAGAAAATCTGTAGGATCGTAATTATCTCAGAGACTTCTAGCCCTGTTTCAGATTTGACTGAGACTGATCAACAGCTCCAACAATTACTCAAGCAGAATATGACTGATAGATAATCAGAGAGATGGGCAGCTGGGCACATAAGCTCCATTTTATTGCAGAGCCCAACTAAAACTATATATATATATGCACTTATTTTTTCAGTTGCTATCACTACTGGACTTTTTATGTCAAGCTTTTCTTTAGATTTCTGAAAGCTTTGAGCTTCACAACATATCTGTGGGTGTAATTGCTTTGTTGTCAATTCCTGGCTAGGCATGGTAAGAATGTTTTTGCATTTACATGTTTTATGTGTACATACATAGGTTCACCAGAGGTATAGAGTGCTTCTCATAGCAGGCTTAGGCAGGGAACCCACGCCCATCTACAAGGAGGGCCGGAAGGATGATCCAGGGAACTATAGGCCTGTCAGCCTGACCTCGGTGCCAGGCAAGGTGATGGAACAGATCATCCTGAGTGCCATTACACGGCACATGCAGGACAATCGGGGCATCGGGGCCAGACAACATGGATTCATGAAAGGCAGGTCCTGCTTGACCAACCTGGTCTCCTTCTATGACAAAGTGACCCGCCTAGTAGGTGAGGGCAGGGCTGTGGATGTAGTCTATCTAGATTTCAGTAAGGCATTCGACACTGTCTCCCACAGCATCTTCCTAGACAAACTGGCTGCCCAGGGCTTGGATGGGTGGACTCTTCGGTGGGTTAAAAACTGGCTGGATGGCCGAGCCCAGAGAGTGGTGGTGAATGGGGCAAAGTCCAACTGGCGGCCGGTCACTAGCGGTGTTCCCCAGGGCTCAGTTCTGGGGCCAGTGCTGTTCAATATATTTATAGATGGTCTAGACGTAGGGATTCAGTGCACCCTCAGCAAATTTGCAGATGACACCAAGCTGGGTGGGAGTGTCGATCTGCTGGAGGGTAGGAAGGCCCTACAGAGGGATCTGGACAGGTTAGATAGATGCGCCGAGACCAACGGCATGAGGTTCAACAAGAACAAGTGCCGGGTCTTACACTTGGGCCACAACAACCCCATGCAGCTCTACAGGCTGGGGGAAGAGTGGTTAGAAAGTGGCCCGGGGGAAAGAGACCTGGGGGTGCTGATCGACAGCTGGCTAAACATGAGCCAGCAGTGTGCCCAGATGGCCAAGAAGGCCAATGGCATCCTGGCCTCTATTAGGAATAGTGTAGCCAGCCGGTCCAGGGAAGTGATCGTCCCTCTGTACTCGGCACTGGTGAGGCCGCACCTTAAATACTGTGTCCAGTTCTGGGCCCCGCACTTCAAGAGGGATGTTGAGGTGTTGGAGCAAGTCCAGAGGAGGGTGACCAAGCTGGTGAAGGCTCTGGAGAGTATGACCTACAAGGAATGGCTGAGGGAGCTGGGGTTGTTTAGCCTGGAGAAGAGGAGGCTCAGAGGTGACCTTATTGCAGTCTACAACTACCTGAAGGGAGGTTGTAGTGAAGTGGGAGTTGGCCTCTTCTCCCAGGCAACTAGTGATAGGACAAGAGGACACAGCCTCAAGCTTGGCCAAGGGAGGTTCAGGTTGGACATTAGGAAGAATTTCTTTTCAGAAAGGGTCATTAGACATTGGAATGGGCTGCCCAGGGAGGTGGTGGAGTCACCATCTCTGGATGTGTTTAAGAAAAGACTGGACATGGCACTTAGTGCCATGGTCTAGTTGACATGGTGGTGTCAGGGCAATGGTTGGACTCGATGATCCCAGAGGTCTCTTCCAACCTGATTGATTCTGTGATTGATTCTGAGTCCTAGATCTTTACAAAGTAAAATCTTTGCCTAAAATGTTTTTGCTTTGTAAATGATCTCCAAATAAACTACAATGTGAAGGATGAGCAGGAAGGACACAGATCATGGATGTTCACACACACACTTGGATTAAAACTTCAGCAACTTCTGAGCAGCAAATGAAAATGAGTGAGATAAACCTGAAATCTTTTATGAAAATGAATAAGACAAAGTTTTACTTTCATCTTTCAAACACTCATCTGACATCATTATTGTTACCTCCACCATTTTTTCTGCTAAAAAATTCCATTTCTCCTCATTGCTATGGGACTATGAAAAAACTTGCTGGGTAAAAATGGAACAGCCGTGTTTTTCCCCCCACAAAATCCAGTGAAACATCTTTGACTCTTACGCATTGCTCTTGATCACATTTAATGAAAATCAAGAGCATGATGGATCTTATTCTGCAGCCTAAGACAAGAGTTACTAGAGAAAGCAGCCTTTGAGTCAGTTGAGGAAAATTCTGTGGGGGAGATTTTCACTCTTCTGTCCCCCAGTATATTCCTGGGGCTTGTAAATTATCAGAGCTCTCAGTACCCAGTAGGGAAAATCCAGGACAAATAATCAGCCTTGAAATGCAAAGAACAGAAAACACTGATTCACTCGGTATTTCTAACTTTAAAAATATGGAACCATCATTTAGAACCAATATCTAGTGCCAGCTAGAAAGAATAGTATCACAGGCATAGGCAAGAAAGCCTGCTGTCCTGATAATGTTTGTTAGTTGCTAGGAAAATATCACTGCTAATGCAGTGCCGTACCCATGGCAATATGAGTTTATGAAGCTGAGTTTGCAGCTCTCAGGTTCTTCTGGTTTCAATATTGAAATGCAAATAATCCTAAGACTTCTGTCCTCACTTCAGGATCCATATGGCAATGAAATTAGTAGCTCTGCCATTAGGAAAAAAATGGTGATTGCACATTTTACAATGCTAATGTTCTTGCTTAGCACGTTGGGATATGAAACTCGCTGTTAATGGTGATTTTAGCTCCTCACTGATCGAGGCAGTGTCACTGATTATTGCTGGGAACTGAATGTGCTTTGAGCCACAGGTCTACTCTCTTAGATTAGAGCCTGATGGTAATTATCTAAGTCCAGAAAGTTCTGAATTTGGAAACGCCGCAACACTTTTATTTCTTGGTAGTCAATTCATAATAGGGAGGGAAGAAAGGAAAAAGAAATTATATCACAGTTTCTCACTTATACAAGTTTGGATTACCTATTTTTCATTTATTCCAAACTATATTACTGGATATATTCCTTGAGAAGTGGTGCTTTGTTCTTAAAAATAAATGTGTGATCTGGAAGCGAAGAAATGTCTTTAAGGAATGGATAATTTCATGTTTTCCTGATGATTCATCCAGTTGTGTTAGTTGCAATGATTTGTATGTAATCCTGGAATATCGTAAGATTGGCTCAGTGCTTTGGAATGGGAAATGTGCCAAAAAATCAGCAAGCTACGCTTGCCAGGTAGTGCTCAAAGGTATGACTTGACTGAGAACTTTACGATACTGCAAACAATGTCATCTTGCAAAGGTGCCTCCCTTGACAAGGTATTTTAAGCAGAAAATTAGAATGAAATTGTCCTTTTGGACTATATGGACTTGGTTATCTCAGTGCAAGAGACTAGACCCTGAAATTACTTTTCACACTTGGACAGATGTGGCACCCAAGGTGTTGCTGTCAGTTTGTTACAGATGGTCTTGAACATTAAAATTGAAGTGGACTATGCTATGATCTGAGTTTCAGATAACTCAGGGTTCCCATTTATATGAAGTCAGGAATGATTTTCAAGGTACTGAAAATCAGTGTTTAGTTAGCTCTGAAGTGATGTTTTCCTTCAGATCTTTCTGTCTTTCTGAATTTGATCTTGTATTATGGTGATATTCAGGGCTTCCCCTTCTCAGAGTGAAAGGGATCTGTGCCTCGGCCGATGGGAAGATGGAAAGACGGGAATATGATTAGGACTGCAGGACTTCCCCACACTTTTTAAATGCTGTGAGATCTTTACATCCCACCTCCACAGCAACCATGCATGAATAAAAGAAACACTGGCTTAATATCTCAGCATGAGGAGAAGCACTTGTTGCCTTTTGGCCTTACATAAGCACTGCTCATCTTTCCTTGCAGGAATAATTCCAAATATAAACAGAAATAGAGGCAGACTGACTTCACTGGAAGAATGTCTTCTTTGCCTAGAGATTTCTTTGCAAAGAAGCGAGGCCCGTGTATACCTGCATCACATAGGAAAGCTGTGCTAGTGCCACTCAAAACCAATATTTTCTGACATCTTTTTCTTCCTATATGTCAGCTGAACAGCACAGTTAAATCCTGCAAGACAAACTTGTACTCACTGTCACAGATATCACACGACACCGTACTTTGCATCGCTACCTCATTTAAAGCTTGCTAGATTATGCCCCCGTTAATAAAACTATATGTATTTGGTGTTATTTCAATAGGAAGTTGTTGTTAACTGTATTGCATAAAGATGAGAGCCTGTCATATGGTTCCAGCTCAGAAATTGCTGTCTTTGTTACTATATAATGTCAGCTGGCCATACCATAGAACTCTTGCATGCTGCACCATACAATCTGTCCCCACCTATGTAAGCAAGAAAAGGAAAGAAAATTGAGTTTGTTCCATGCAGTAATATTGTTGAAAAGAAAAGGGCTAAGTTTAGCTCATATTTTGTGGGCTAACATGCAGCTGAATAAATCTGAGTTTATTAGCAAAACAATCCTTCAATTACAAATTATGACAAAGCAAAAATATTCAGTAATGATCTCCTGTTAATACCACTGAAACAAAATTTTCAATGCAAACTTTCGCTAACACGGGATCCCAAAGGGTTAATAAATTAAGGAGAAGAAAGTACAAAGTCCACTGTCTGTGGGAGGCAAAGATGAGTGTGCAAAAGAAGATGCCATAGAAATTCAAGCAGACATAACAGGTTGTTTTGCTAGAAGTGAAAAACAGGAATCATTCTCAGATTTTCTTTCATTTTTTTTTTACCCATATCTCTGCTAAAAATGAAGACAGTAGTTGACTTTATGGTCTTGATATAGCCCACCATCACCACAGTACTGTAGTGGCCATCTGAACTGGGGGAGTTGTGTTAGTCTGGAGGAGACAGGACGGCTGTGGCCGAACTGCTCACCGGGCAGTGATTCCCGCTCGTGGGTCTAGGTCCAGCTCCGCACTGGGGCAAGACCTGAGCCGACCTGAGACGTTACTCTAAATGGTCAGAGATTGCCAGAGAATATATTTTATGAATCAGCCAAGTACATAATGCAAATACAAAGAAAAATTGCTTACATGCTTTTAAGGTGTAATATATGTGTGTATATATTTTAAGAAATATATAAGATAGATGTGTACATATATATGTCTGTGTATATATGTGTATAGATATATATGTATATATAGTGTTTATGAAGTATTTGAGAGAGTGAACACCTTGGTATTATACGCACATTCTTCATCTCATTTTGCAACATGCATAAATGCTGTTGATTTGAGCCTCTAGGCCTTTACTGCCCTAAGAAGCTCTCTAACCAAAAAGAAATAATTTGTGATATTCTGCCAGGGTAAAAAGCAATCAGGAGGAAAATGCTCACCTTCATGAGGTTGTTGTCACACATCGTCCCATGCAGTGATGAAGCATTTTGCTTCACAGTATGCCCTTAAACGAGAGGTAAGCAAAGAAAATGGAGCATTTGGAGGTTTGTGACTTACCAATATTTATTACTTCTTGTGACAGCTTTGCTGCTTGCTTTGTATGAAATAACCACTCACTCACTTGGAACCTAAAGACAACAGAAAGACAACAAAAGAGTGTGAAGTTATCTACTGAAAATGAGCACCCTCAGTAAATTTGCAGATGACACCAAGTTGGGCGGGAGTGTTGATCTGCTGGAGGGTAGTAAGGCTCTGCAGAGGGATCTGGACAGGCTGGATCTACGGGCTGAGGCCAGCTCTATGAGATTCAACAAGGCTAAGTGCCAGGTCCTACACTTGGGTCACAACAACCCCATGCAATGCTATGGGCTTGAGGAAGAGTGGCTGGAAAGCTGCCTGACGGAAAAGGACCTGGGGGTGTTGATCAATGGCCGACTGAATATGAGCCAGCAGTGTGCCCAGGTGGGCAAGGCAGCCAACAGCATCCTGGCTTGTATCAGAAATAGTGTGGCCAGCAAGACAAGGGAAGTGATCGTCCTCCTGTATTCGGCACTGGTGAGGCCGCACCTCGAATACTGTGTTCGGTTTTGGGCCCCTCACTATGTGAAAGACATTGAGGTGCTGGAGAGAGTCCAAGGAGGGGCAAGGAAGCCAGTGAAGGGTCTGCAGAACAAGTCATATGAGGAGCAGCTGAGGGAACTGGGGTTATTTAGTCTGGAGAAAAGGAGGCTGAGGGGAGATCTTATTGCTGTCTACAACTACCTGAAAGGAGGTTGTAGTGAGGTGGGTGTCAGTATCTTCTCCCAAGTAACGAGTGATAGGACGAGAGGCAACGGCCTTAAGTTGCGCCAGGGGAGGTTTAGGTTGGATATCAGGAAAAATTTCTTCACCGAAAGGGTTATCAGCCAGTGGAACAGGCTGCCCAGGGAAAGTGGTTGAGTCACCATCCCTGGAGGGATTTAAAAGACGAGTAGATGTGGTGCTTGGGGTCATGGTTTAGTGGTGGACTTGGTAGTGCTAGGTTAACGGTTGGACTTGATGATCTTAAAGGTCTTTTCCAACCAAAATGATTCTATGATTCTATGATTCTAGGTAGCATTTTAGAAGAATACCAGGAAACAATGGGAAGAATGTTTTGCGATTGCGTTCCTGGAAGAGGAAGGATGGAGTTTGACTTAACAAATTGGCAGGGAACAGCTGGGCATAGTTTGCAGAAGAAATCATTAGCTAGTTGAGAGACATACAATAAGCAGCTTAGGTAAATACACAGTGGGAGTTATAAAGAAAGAAAGTACCAAAATGTCATTGACAGCTTCAAAGACAGTTTTGATGTGGACCAGTGGCTACTGCAGTGACAGACAGACAGCTGGAGAGTTACTGTTATCCGAGCGCTGAAATGCAGCACGCAGTTACAGATCAGATGGTAACTTCACTAAAGAAGAAGATATCAGAAATAATTATGCAATATCTTGACAAGTTAAGCTGTGACAAATATAAGTGGACTTCAATTGACCGACTTCTGTTTATGAAAATAAAATGTTTTTAATTAATTTATGGTAATTTTATGAAATAAATCATTAAGCACCTAGTTCAGGAGATGTTATATATTATGCTATGCTATGCCATGCTGTGCTATACTATATACTCTTTGATAGTATATAACCTGTATATAAGACTGTATACTCATATATTTGATAATGTTGCCAGATATGGATTATTTAATTTGAAGAAAAACCCTCAAATTTTTATTGTCCTTTTGGAATAGAAAGAAAGAAATTATGTAAAAAGTACATTTTCCAATTAACAACCAAAATATCTTTAAAAAGAGACATTTAGATAAAAGCCCCCATATTTTCAGGAACATTTTTTAATTGATTGCAAAGATATCTGGAATAAATTGGAGCATGTTCATTGGTTCACATGGCTTGATTACAGCTATTTAAAAGTTACAGCTATTTGTTACTGGTATTAGATTTTTTTGGAGGAAAATGTTCCATTGAAATAATTAGAAAATATCCTTTTAAAAATAAGTCTCTTCTATAGAAAAAAAGTTGCTGGATTTTTTTTATGAACAATGAATCTCAGGTAGGAAGAAGCAAGAACAAGTCTGAGAATCAGACAGGTAAGGTGGGCATGCTAGGTGACAATTCATCTAACTCACCATTTTTTGGGTTTTTTTGTTTGCTTTCTGTGAATAATTGTATTTTGCCTCTCTGAACTTTTTCTTTTCCCCCTGGAAGTTCCTGCCTGATCACACTTCAGTATTTTTGATTTTAGATAATTCAAATTTTAGACCATTTCAAGAAAAGCAGGTTTACTGAGGTGTATTGCCAGTTCCTAGTCCACTGTAGTTGTGAAGCCAGGGGAAAGGGCAGCCTGAACTTTGGATCCCTCCAACTGCAGGGACTACAGGTACAGCCGGAATCTTTCCTCTGTGAACTGCATGTTTTCTTTCTTCCTCTCTTTTTGTAATATGGAATACAGAACAGCAGAAATATATTTCAGGCTAAATATATATCCATATCTGTATCTATCTATATCATCTATATCTATATCTATATCTATGCTGATATACTGACAGTAAAAAGAAAAGAAAGAAAATCATTTTCTTTCCTATAAGCTGAGAAAACTGGAGTAGGAAGGAAATGAGAGGCAAAACCATGAGAGCTGGTGTGTGAGGGATGGCCTGTCTGAATTAATTTCTTTCCATGGCAAGGTAATGGACCTTTTCAGTGGGAAAACAGAGATGCCAGAGATCATAATTTTAGCATAAATTTTGCTACTGTTTCACATGGCTGTTCATGTGCACCCTTCATGAACACGGTCTAGACTGATTACTGTAAAGTAAGTACAGACTGGTCGCAAAACTCTGTTCAGACAGAAATCATCTCTGTGAGTCTGTGTACATATATCAAGTGGTGCTCCTAAGGCTGGGTAATCTGGTCCCACTGCAGTATTTTTGCTGGAATTCTTTCTATGAAGAAGGAGAGAATTAACTTGTTGAACTCACAGCTGATGGTGGGAGGGGTGAAAGCCTTTCCAACGGCAGGATGAGAACTCAGATTGGAGGAAATTCAGAGAAATTCAAACTGGAGCCATTCAGAGAGACCTAGACAGGCTGGAGAGTTGGGCAGAGAGAAATTTAATGAAATATAACGAGGGCAAGTGTAGAGTCCTGCATCTGGGCAAGAACAACCCCATGTATGAGTACAATTTGGGGACAGACCTGTTGGAGAGCAGCGTAGGGGAAAGGGACCTGGGGGTCCTAGTGGACAGCAGGATGACCATGAGCCAGCAATGTGCCCTTGTGGCCAAGAAGGCCAATGGCATCCTGGGCTGTATTAGAAGGGGTGTGGTTAGCAGGTCAAGAGAGGTTCTCCTCCCCCTCTACTCTGCCCTGGCGAGGCCGCATCTGGAATATTGTGTCCAGTTGTGGGCCCCTCAGTTCAAGAAGGACAGGGAACTGCTAGAGAGAGTCCAGCGCAGAGCCACGAAGATGATTAAGGGAGTGGAACATCTCCCTTATGAGGAGAGGCTGAGGGAGCTGGGTCTCTTTAGCTTGGAGGAGACTGAGGGATGACCTCATTAATGTTTATAAATATGTAAAGGGCAAGTGTCATGAGGATGGAGCCAGGCTCTTCTCAGTGACATCCCTTGACAGGACAAGGGGCAATGGGTGCAAGTTGGAACACAGGAGGTTCCACATAAATATGAGGAAAAACTTTACAGTGAGGGTAACTGAACACTGGAACAGGCTGCCCAGAGAGGTTGTGGAGTCTCCTTCTCTGGAGACATTCAAAACCCGCCTGAACGCGTTCCTGTGTGATATGATCTAGGTAATCCTGCTCCGGCAGGGGGATTGGACTAGACGATCTTTCGAGGTCCCTTCCAATCCCTAACATTCTGTGATTCTGTGAAAGATCTGCAAGAATGGGGTGAAATCTAATACACGGGAATGCAAAATCCTGCACTGGAGAATGACCAAGTATGCAAGTACAGAAGCTGGACAAGTGGTCAGATAGAAATTCTTCAATAACAGCACCTAGGTATTATAGAGGATCACGAACTGAACATGATATCTTGCTGGGAAAAAAAAAGGTCTCCCTTTCTGGCGTATAAGCAAGAACATCACTTGTAAGGCGTGCAAGGCAACTGCTGCCGTCTGTCTAGACCCTGTTTGCAGTTATGGCTGTGCTCCTCAGTTCTGGGCACTGAACCTCGAGGAAGAAGTGGGACTAAGCTGGAGAGAGTCCAGAGGAGATGACTGAGAATGATCAGAGCCTTAAAACATTGTCTACTAGCAAAAACTGAAGATTTAAGATTGTGCAGAAGAAAGAGGAAGGAAAATGGGGTAAGAGTCTTCCACTACATGAAAGGAACCTGCAGAGGCACAGAGGGAGCAGTCTGCTCTCTGTCTGGTGAGCAGGGCGAGGTGTGTTGGGGGACTGAAAGATTCAGGCTAGATGTTAGCAGAAGTGTATTTCAGTGCCTTTTGGATCTTACTAAGCAATTTGATGACCTTACGTAGCCTTTCTCTGGGTGGAGTAATAGATGAGATTATCTTTTGGGTCCTTCCAGTCCTATTTTCTCTTCTTCAATGGGTCTATGACTTTGCTTGTGCCTCAAAGCAGAGAAATTTCTATATATCATTTGCATTTTTTACCAACATTTTCGTAAGAGGATTTTTTTTTCAATAAAACTATAATTCTTGGATTCTTGCTAACTTCACGTTACCATAAAGCAGTAAGTCCTCCAGAAGTGTTACCAGTGTGACTGTTACTTATTTTAATGATATTGTTCTGTGATATATCATTACTATTATTGCTGATTAGGTCTATTCATATTTAAATTGCAGTAGTGTATAGAGTTCTCATACCAACTCCCGGGTTGCTTTGTGCAAGTGCGTGGTAAAGTGCAACCTCTGCCTCTGGTGATTTATATATGTGAAAATATTTTCTCTCTATCAGTATTTGCATTTAAACAAAAACCCTCTTGGTTTTGGGTTAGAAAACATAAGCAAGAATGCTTCATTGTCTTTACAATATTAAGTATCTTTTTTTATTTTTGTCATACTATATCTTCCCTTCATAGTTAACAGCCAGAGACTTTTCAATCTCTCTTCATTCAGCAGTTTTCTTGTGCTTTTCATTGTTATTGTTACTACCCTGAATCCTCTTTCTCCTACACTGAGAGAAGCCCCCAGCTGACGGTAATAACTGCAATGAGATCACACCAGTGATGTGGACTGGGGTTTGCGGTGCTGCACACTCTGACCCTCCCCAACTCCAGCCATTTACATAAGTGCTTAACTTCAATTATATATATAGTACCTCATCCTGTACCATATTTTAGATGAATCTTATCTCCTGTTCTTTATGTTCTAGCATTTGTTAGCTATTTTGATTGTTATCTCTATGTCTCTTTAATGATAAAACAGTTTGGTGTGGCAAATCAGCATCTCTTTTTATTTTGGAAGATGTGTCCTCTCTTGCCATTCCTTCCAGAGGTGTGTATTTGACCAGTTTAGACAGGTTCATATTGGTCTAATTTAGTTCATTAACCATTATTTTCTTACTTTACTTTATACCTGTTCTTCCATATATATTTTCCTATTTTTTTCCACAGTCGGAGGATGTTTTCTGTTTATTTGGGGGGATTCTTTACTGAACTACTTCCTTGGCAAAATTCAAGGCCCAGTTGTGGTCTCCCTGGCTGAGGATGAAATCAGGAGGAGAGCCAGTACATGCATGCAGTTTCAGACAGGATCGGATCCAGATGCTGTGTTGAAGCTGTCACGAAAGGCTCAGAGCTGCAACCAATGTGCAAGGACATGGACTGGCAATGTTTTTCCTCAAGGGAAAAGCCAGAGGTGGATGTAGGAGTGATTTGTATATGAAAAAGAGGTTTAAGTATCCCTGGGATTGTTTGTTCTCACAGAATTAGGAGGATAACAGCATGAGGACTTACAGCACTGCTAAATCCTGCCTTAAATAACAGGAATGCTTTCACACTTGCCATAGTAACAGCAAAATTGCTAGTGGTAAAATTAACTTAGCCTCTGTATACTTTGTATTATTGCCATTTTAGCACTTGGTATGCCTTTTAACTTTGCCCGTGGCCAGGATATATAATGAAATCAGAAAGGCTACATTCTATCAAAGTAGCCCTTGATAGTAGTTGTAGTGCCTACATGTGAATGGTTGTTTAAAATCGATGCTTGGAAATAAAGTTTTAATTCAGAGCCTGTCTTCATCAGAGAAAAACTGAAAAAAATGCCATTTAATCTAAAACACAGGCCACCTTGAGGGATAAATTTACTGCTAATTGTGTGTTTTATCACTGAGGCTGTGTTTGGATTTTGGAGTCACCACAAGCTTTAACAGGGACCTACATGCAGACTTTTCTCCTAAATGCTCGTTAGAGCTGCCCTGAGTTAACTCTGCTAATAGATCATTGTTCAGACCATGAACATCAGTGGGAATTGAGTTTTAGAGCAAATGACAGTATTCGGCTGCAGACAGCATAAGTTTCCTAATACATATATTCATGCGATTGTTGTAGGTATGAATATATCACACATTTCAGTAATTTTGAAAGAACCGTGAGGAATCTAAGTGACTTTTACAGACTTTTTAAAACTAACTCTCCCTTTCCTAACAAAGTATTCCAGCAAGTATTTTCTTTAAAAAACAACGCAACAGTTCCCTTCCCTTTCTGAGTCACGAACACTAAAAGCAGTAATAGCATGTCTTCATGATAAATGCTTTAGTGGCAAGGAAAATACAATTGTTTTTTTGCAAGTCAGGTTATGTATTTGCATTCTACTTCTAGAAACCAGAAAACTCAATTATTGCTTAGTCAATTCATTGAGTTTCTGGAGGCGATGAGGAACTAAAGGAAAGATGTCCTTCTCCTTGCTTTGCAGATACCTGCAGTTGAGGGCTCTCCCTACAGCACCTCTTGCCCTCTGTTATTTTGGTAGCAGGGTAGTGCCAGCTCTTGTGCTGCCTCTGGAGCACTGAGCCTCTCTAGGAAACCTTCAGGCTGATGCCTCTTGAAGCCTCCTAGAAACCCATTTGGGTATCAGTGGGCTGCACAGGGTTTAGCAGCAGAGCAAACAGGTTGTCTGCCCCCGTCCTTGTCCACGGACGGGCAGAGGAGAGGCAAACAGTGCCGGAGGGTGGGCACCGAGCTGAGGCAACTCCTCATCTGAACCAGTCCCTCCACACCTGGCCCAAGTGGAGAAGGCTTTTGGGGCCCCAAAGGGCTTGCTCACAACTTCATCTGGCTAAACACATGTAGCTTTTTCAACCTTTATTGATTAATTGGGTGGTTTTTTTGTATTTTGAGCAAAATTTTTACAGAATAAAGGGAGTCTAAGGGAGAGACACACAAATTTCCAGCATGTCGAGGTGCAGAGAGATGAGAGAGGATTAAAAAAAGGCAAATACTAATCACAAGGTAAGAGGCAGTTAAGTAACAGCCTGTAAATATTTGATAGTACAGGTGTCTCCATTTAGCCCACACCCAGGGCTAAACAATCACCAGTTGTTCTATCACCCAATGTCCCCTCCCCAGCCATGAAAGGGAATTGGGAAAAGCAGGGAGACTCATGGGTTGAAATTTAAACAGATTTAATAAAATAAGAAAACCAATATTGATACTAATACAAAAGACACAAAGTTGTACTCAGCCCATAGAGCGGTGGTAAGTTCCTCCAGGGATCACAACCATTGAGAAGAGAGGAGAAGGAGAAGAAGAAAGGAGGAGAAGAGAGCATAGCAAACAGCCCCCTATCCCCAGCCAGCTTTCCCATTTATAGTGAACCTGACGTTAACATTATAAAATACCACTGTGGGCCAGCCTGGGTCAGCTGCCCTGGCTTTCACTGCTGATGGCCTTGATCACCATCCCACAGCTGGCCACAAACTGAAACAAAATGTAACAGAAAACTGATTCTATAATATATCACCATGAAACCAGGACAACAGGATAAACTGGTGACAAATCTATAAATATTTGAAAATATAAACGTATGGGAGGAGTGGATTTACTCTGCATGAAAAAGACTATGATTAACAGTAATAAGCAATTAGTAATTAGGCAAGAAAAAGTTTAAGATGAATATCAGGGAAAAAAATTGAAATTTTATTAACCATTATCTGTCAGATTGTAGTTTTGAATCAGCGTGGTCTAGAACATGCTTGCTGTTAAGTGTTCTAGCTACTTTGGTCTGTTAAGCTGTGTTCAAGGCAATTAGAAGTCTTGCGAATCTTTTCTTATTATTCCCTTCCAAGTTTGCAATTGTGCCAAGA
Source organism: Nyctibius grandis (assembly GCF_013368605.1). Classification (NCBI taxonomy): domain Eukaryota; kingdom Metazoa; phylum Chordata; class Aves; order Nyctibiiformes; family Nyctibiidae; genus Nyctibius; species Nyctibius grandis. Next base: position 54,315,467 of record NC_090661.1, read on the forward strand.
TGGGCACGGGGATGGACTATGATTGCAAATGCTGAGGGAACTGATGTGCTCAGTCACAAGTAAAAGAGGCACCCATGAAACATCCCTTCTAGTAAGATGTGGTTCTTGCACAGGAAAAGATTTTTGAATATGTTATGAGTCAATGAGAAATATTTTATCAGAAGTTATGCAGATCCTACTACAGGATATATTTTAGCCAATTTAATAACCTCAGTGGGTTAGAAGTCTTGATTTAATAAGGATCCCACTTTAAATTCTGGAATACCATGTTAACTTTATTTTAATAGAAAAGCTATACCCAACAGGTAGCTTTCAGAATACTAAATCTTTTCAGTTTTTTTCTATGTATCATAAAAATAATATAGCTGAAATATTATGTAGCTTATTACTCAGCTAGGCTATTAAAATGATTTGGGAGTTTTGATGGTTTTTCCCTCCAATTTTTTTCATCCCTATCAGATAATATGTATTTTGTTTGCTAGATACTGAGTCATTTGTGCAAAGTTTTACATCTGTTGTTTACAGCGCTTTTATATGTCACTGAATTTGCTGTCTTGGTGTCTGACTCATCATTGTGTTTCCCCAGTGTAAACAGATTTTTTGTAATGGAGTTACAAAGGCATAAGAAAGGAGTAACATAGCACTAGACCAAACTCTTTGGCTAGTGTAAAATTTTTCTATGTGAATATCTGTGCATGGCCAATGAGAATATACACAGAGACAATTTTTCAGAGTTTTTTTTTTATAAGCTCTGTAAGTAGTTATGCGTTGGGGTCTAAACTGCTCTTTGTCTGTCTTCTGACACAGACAGAAGGAAACTTTTTGACCAATTTATCTCATAGTCAATCGGCAGCAGCCCTTCCCTTTCTGAAGACTAATTATCTGGTTATTTTCAGAGGTGGGATACACTGTGTTGGGCCTGCAGACACTATAATGCCGTATCTGTATTCCTTGGGAAACCAAACAGTAGCACAAGAGCAGTGAAGCGAATGCAATTTTAAAAACATGCTCTCACCTTTATTTACTGCCATTTACAGTCTCTTCCAGTTTGTGACCCAGTGCAGGGCTCCCGTGCTAAGGATATTACCTTGTACTGTGTAACACGCAGAATATTTGAACATCAATGCTGGGGTCTCTTTTAAAACCGCAGATGTAATTAGATTACGCTGACATGGGGAACAGCACACAAGGGTGAGGGCAGCCACTGAAACTGGCCTCCAAACCTGGACAGATGGAAATCTTAACTGTGCTGCAGGGTTAACGTGCTGCCTTGTCAGGGAGGCTGGAAGCGCGCGAGTATCACAGCGTATGGACTGGAAAGATGCAAGGCCGTTGCTGTTCATGGCCTTTTGCAGTTCATCCGGGTCTTACACTTCGGCCACAACAACCCCATGCAGCTCTACAGGCTGGGGGAAGAGTGGTTAGAAAGCGGCCCGGGGGAAAGAGACCTGGGGGTGCTGATAGACAGCTGGCTAAACAGGAGCCAGCGGTGTGCCCAGGTGGCCAAGAAGGCCAATGGCATCCTGGCCTCTGTTAGGAATAGTGTAGCCAGCCGGTCTAGGGAAGTGATCGTCCCTCTGTACTCGGCACTGGTGAGGCCGCACCTTGAGTACTGTGTCCAGTTCTGGGCCCCGCACTTCAAGAAAGATGTTGAGGTGTTGGAGCGAGTCCAGAGGAGGGCGACCAAGCTGGTGAAGGGTCTGGAGGGTCTGACCTACGAGGAACGGCTGAGGGAGCTGGGGTTGTTTAGCCTGGAGAAAAGGAGGCTCAGAGGTGACCTTATTGCAGTCTACAACTACCTGAAGGGAGGTTGTAGTGAAGTGGGAGTTGGCCTCTTCTCCCAGGCAACTAGCGATAGGACAAGAGGACACAGCCTCAAGCTTGGCCAGGGGAGGTTCAGGTTGGACATTAGGAAGAATTTCTTTACAGAAAGGGTCATTAGACATTGGAATGGGCTGCCCAGGGAGGTGGTGGAGACACCATCTCTGGATGTGTTTAAGAAAAGACTGGACATGGCACTTAGTGCCATGGTCTAGTTGACATGGTGGTGTCAGGGCAACGGTTGGACTCGATGATCCCAGAGGTCTCTTCCAACCTGGTTGATTCTGTGATTCTGTGATTCTGTGATTCTTTCTGCCACAGCAACAGTGTGCTGAAGCTTTAGCAATGAAAGTGGTACCTGGAGTCAAATGTAGAATAACTTGTCCACGGGAAGCCAGTTAGAGGTCAGCTATGCATTACCATGAGTGCCTTATGCCAAGGTGACTGATCCGTTAGATGATATGAGTCGCAGAGTCGTTTTGTTGCATTTAGTACTTTAATATATTTTCTTACTAAGCATTCATTTTATACTCGTGAGACAGCTGCTTAGTCAAGGAATTAGTGCTGTAAGTTGTTTCAAGAAATAGGAGTCAAAAACTTTTAGCATTTATTTGAGGTTCTGCCATTAGCTGACAGAGAGGCTTTGCCTCTCCTGTGCCTCAGTTTAAACATCTGCCAAATTAGGCAAAAATGCTTAATTATCTAATACAACTGCAGTGAGATTCAGTTTAATCGCGTATGTAATGGAAAGTAATATTTGAGTTTATGAGTTATGAAAAGTATAAACAAATACCAATTTTAAAGCCTTTTTAATCATCATTTTCATTAGCTGCTTCAGTTTTCAGTGTGTTGCTTTGCCATTGACAAGCCGAGATTTTCCTCCAAGTGCAGGGTTTTTTTGTACGTTTAACCCAACAGAACAGTTTCTTTAGCTTACCCCATTCACCTTTACAGTTATAGAGAAGCATTTGCCTATGGCCTCACCTGGTTTGAGTGCAAGTAATGTCAGGGCACTGATGGTCATTTGTTATGACAAACTCTTTAATATCCTGCTTTACTGCTTGGGGTTTTCACTTTATCTATTTTTTTTTTAAATAGGGCACCTGAGATGTATTAGTAAACTCTTCTCCAGGTTTCTGTCTCTTGGTCAAGTCCATGCCTTGACTTTCCTGCTTCAGACTACATACAAAGAATAGGGAAATTGCAAGAGGAGAGCAGGGTCCTCCTTTGGTGGAGGATACGCACATTCCTAAAAGGAGGTGGAAACCCATGTGACTGGGTTAGTTCCTGAGTATCTGATGGGTTTACTGGGTAACGAGCACTAGCAGGCAGCATGATTTTCAGTTGAGGCAAAGGAGTTATGCCATGCATTTTGCAAGAGACATTGCAGCTGGTATTTGCAGGATGGAAATGCTCCTCAGCAGTTCTGGGGCTTAGCATGGTCAGCAACTCGGCGTGCAGCCTGCACAGGCTTCTGCAGCTAGAAGAGTCAGGGCTTATTTTTAACTGTTTCAGCAAGGAGATATTGGGAGGTAGGGAGGTTACAGCTCCACTGCGACTGCACGGTGTTGAGTGGTAGTGAACCTTGCTCTCGATGGGAGAAGATAAAAGTTTTAGGAAAGAGTCATGGGAACAGTAGAGTATCAGGAAACTTGTTTTCTAAGGAAAGTCTTGAGTTCATTCTAGTTTATGAAAAAGAAGTGTGCGTGATGCTTTTGTGACTGCATGAGGAAAAGAAAACTGATTTTAAAGATAGCCAGTCTAGCAGATGATTGGTTTGTATGGTTTGGCCAGCTCAGGCTTTCAATGATTTGTTTTAGCTGTTGGACTTAGGGCAGAATTTGTCTATCAGCATTTACAGTTGGGGATTCTTTCATTCAGAATTTATGAAGAAGGATTTTATTTGCCTGTTGAAGATTTCATTAGCTTCCCATGTCAAGAAGAATAGCCAGCAACAATATTGATATAACTGAAAGTAAACAACTATATATTATTTATCTTAATCAAAATAATTTTATTGCTTTAAACATAAGCTTCTATCTTACATTATATGTTCCCTTTCAGACATGAACAGTTTTTCCTTTTTTTTATTTTCCATGTTTTCTGAACTTCATGTGATACATGGGAAAAAAAGTGACTCCTCCCATATTTCTCTCCATTCTAGGCATCAAAATACATGAGAAGATGCTCTGTGGAAGATATTTGTCTCCAGGGACAGTCTATATCTTAGAAAGAAAAGCTAATTTAATGTTTTCTTCTAGCCTTTAGTTACCATTCTACATGCTGATGAACACATTGTTGTGGCACGCATGCTGATTATTTAATGGAAATATTTTTAAATCACCATTTTTTTGTAGTGTTTGCAGCCAAAATATGATGGCATTGTATATTGCTGCATGAGAGTCTGCCTGGATATAAAAGCAGAGCTCATACCTGTTTTCACTAACTGCAAAATAACTGAAAAACCCCTCAGAAGGGCCACAGATGGCAATTACTGAAATGTTTTTTTGTTGTTTTTCTTACTTTCAGTAGTCTATGACTGTGTTACTAACATTGAAGAAGAAAAAGAAATACTTGACTGTTGAGTTGGTTTTGATTTGCGTTGTAGAGACAAAATTTATCTCTGGGAGAACCAATGCTGATTTTATCAGGATCAATTTAACCCATTAAAAACAAAAAAGCACAGAGCATCAGATTCCTGTATAACTGAAAGGAAATTTCAGACCCATCCATTGTAACTGAAAGTGCGCGAAAAAATAATCAGTGGGATTGAATAGCCATCCATCGGTTTGTTCATCTGTCTTTCAAAGATATACCCATGCGCTTCAATTTGTCATGGCTTCAAGCCAATAATGTCCCACCATAGGATAAACTAAGCAAATATGTAAGTTTTTGGAAACGATGACATTGTTTTCAGTCGTTCACCTTTTGGTGAGAAACTCAAGGGGATGTCTGTGTGTTTGAGACTTGGCCTCCCTGCACACATTGCACGCTCACTTACTATCTGCATGTACCATCAACAACTGTTTTTCTTTTAAAAAGAGTTGAAGTTCCTGTTTCCTGTCACCACTTCACTTTTTTCAAGGCACAAGCCCCACACCATCTGTGCAACTTCCACTGCAAGGCTCTAATTTCTATCTGTCAAGCTAAAAGGAAGCATCTTTTCATAGCAGTTCAATATTGCTCATTGACATTCTGTGGGATTCATCCTGGAAGGCAGGAAAAAACTTCATCAGAAAAAGAGAAGTTTTAGGGTGTGGGAATAAGACTCAAAAGTGTCCATCACCCATTGAGATATGCTTAAGTTTCCATGAGGAGCAAATATGGCAGTTTCCTGCATCTTGTTACTTTAAATTGGCAAGACCCAGCTTGTATTAATGGAATTGTTCACTTGTTCTACAGTGGGAAATGTTAGAAATTACTTCTTCATTATTAGTGTGAACAATTGCATCTTATCCAGTGTGCTAAAACACAGTGTTTTATCTGTGGCTGCACATGTGCTGTACATCTGCTTTAAAGTGAAATCTTGTCCTGTTCTGTATTTCATATATAAAGCTAGAATTCTCTCTTGCAATGTTCCAGTTCGTTTGCATGCACATAAACAGCAGGGAAGACATGCTTAAAATCTTAAGAAAGTGAGATTGTTGATTTCTAGCTAACTATGCCTGTATCAAATATGAGAAGAGAAAAAACAGGGTCAGGAAAGCTGGATGTTGCCTTCAGGTAGAATCACACCTAATTAGAAGATGTCTCAGTTTTTTCCATGAGGTGCTAGCAGACTTCTTACTGTACCTGTTTAATGATGCTAGAAAATAATTGGGGACCTGAAGATGTGACAGTTCCTGATATGATTTAGTTCAATTTATTAAAGTTGGGCTTGGGTAAAATCATCCTCCATTGAAAAAACTGGTGATGAAATATAAACTGGCAATGACTTTCTCTATCACTTCTTCATAGACCTTGCTTATATCCTCTGGGAAATAGAAGACTAAAATAAATGATATGAAATTAAAAAGCTGCTTGCAAATTTCAGGGTAAGTTCTTGTATATCTTTGCAATTGATTTCTTGCCTTGGAAACAAATGTCATAATGTGTGAAACTCAAAGCTGCACATGAATAACCTGTGGCTGAATGAGATCCCAGAGGACTTTAGTCTCATTTGGGTTTGTGTTAAAAAGTGAGTAATTTGACATATTTGAAATAAAGGTTGATTTAGCTGAACCACCTTTGTATAGAACAGAGGTGTATGGAGTCTCATCTGGACAAGTGTGTCCCAAAGGAGCCTCGCTGTGTCATGTCCTCGTTCGGCCCCCTCCTCCTGTGTTGGCTGGACCTTCGTCAGCAAAGCGCCTAAGGAAAAGTAAAACAGGCAAGCAAGGTAATACTTTATCTTGGCTGTGGGAAGAGAAAGGCAACAGCAACAGGATGGGATACTAAATTAAGAAAAATCAATAACTTGATTGTCCAGGTGGCCTTTGAGATGGAAACTGCAGTATTACACTCCTGGCTCCCCTGCACCAGTACCCAAGATTGAGAGCAGGGCAGCAAGGGAAGGCGAACTGGAGGACACAGGAAAAACAGTTCTTTCATGGGTTTCCAGCAGTAGTGTTGACATATCTGATATCTGGCTTTCACCGTGCTTTCTGGCTCGGTGCTATACCGTCATGGGAAGGTTACCAGAACTGAGGCATGGTGGTATGCATGGAGTTGTCCATCTTAGACTCCTAAATGCAATTGCAAAGCAACAGGAGGCAAAAGTCAGCTTTTAAACTGAGGTGCATAATAGGTGTTTCTGCTACCTTCTGTGTCAATGGAAAGCACTAATGTTTTTCTTTAATAGAGGGTCCCACAGAAGGTTGCCTGCTCTTTTGCTGGACAACTAAACTGCTCAGATTAAACTGCCTTGTGTGCCTGTCACACACTCTGCAAGTGCCTTAAGAGAAACTAAACATGAATTTCCCTGATGGTTCCAAATTAAAAAAATTAATAATTTAATTGTGCCCAGCTAGATATGAGGAAGATAGTAAATTGATCATGATGGACAACTCTCCCTCAGCAGATGTCAGTTCCTCCTCTTTCATGATAGGAGGGAAGACAGCAGAGGACGGTGCAGAGTTGACTGCTTTGCTGAGTCTCCACACCTCTCCATCTGCTCCCCGTCCTCAGAGGAACAGGCACCTCCACGCCCTCATTTTAGGAAGCATGAAACCTAACATCTGCTGCCAGGAGTAATAACTTTTAGCCCATTGGTGTATTGGCTGTGATTTTTTGCAATTGCTGGCAGACTGCTTGAGCTGCCATTATATCAGCATTTATACCCGCTCTGAGAGCGGCTCCTGCTGAGCTACTTCATCCCTCTGGCTTTTGCTGCCTCTAGCCTATGTTCCCCTATATATAGTTGCCCATAGCAACACCCATTTGAAAAGGCCCTCGGTGCTGTCTCCCGGGTCCTCTGTAGGGGAGCTCTGCCAGTACCAGCAGTAGCACTGAAAGAGCTCAGCTCTCTCAGCCTCCCCTGGTGAGCAGGGACCAAAGGAAACACCTTCAGAAAGCAACAGTTTCCAGGAATGAGAGGACAGCATATCCAAAACTAAAAGCATTTGATGAGTCACTTACTCACTAGGAGCTGGTCTGGTGGAAACACCGTGTCACTAATGCTGTGCCTTGAGAGGCAATGCTGCACCCCGTAGCCCCAGATTCCTTCCACATCCAATGCCCAGCACCACATCCTCTCTCCCACCTACTTGCTTCTCGTGGGGTTGTGCAATTGGCTGGATCACGGAAATCACATGGTTAAAAATACTCTGACAAAAGGGTTATTTTTAACCTCTCCTCTGGATCAATGTTTGGCCACAGACAATTGCACTGGTACAACAAGAAAGACAAGGCCTGGGTTAAGTGGGCAAGAGCCGCTTCTGTTGCCAGTGCCACTGAGATAAATGCTTGTCAAATTTCAGTGCAAATTGAGAAAACTACATTTTTTTTTTTGTCAGTATAGCTGACAACTTCTGAATTTATGCTGGCTGTGCTGGTGTAACTACAGTAACAGGGCTCAGACAGAACTTGGTAGGTGGTACCCGCCTGGCCTGGAGTCCCACACTCAAATTTGTGATCGCTTGAAAGTAGAAAAGATTTGGTAAAATATGCCCAATGCTGATATAGATCCAGCATCTGTCAAGTAGGTGTGTAAATCCTGGAGGAGAAGCTTATGGAAACGGTAGTGGGAACCAAGATTTTCCTTAGCCAGTGCAGTGGGTAGGAAAGCTCAAATACTCACAGATACCTTCCTACTCGAAGCAGTCAACCCATGCTTCAAGTTTTTAAATTAGTTCAGCCTGCAAAATTGTTTGTATGCCTGATCTCAGGGGATCAGTGCAGCCAGCGCTGTGTGCTTTGCCTCACTCCAAAGAGAGCATTGCTGCAACAAAGGGTTGTGCAAAAGGGGGAATTCACAAGTTTTTGAATTATGTACTAGCATCTTACAAGCCAAAGCAGTAAAGGATGTTTCATTTTAAAGACATCTATACTCTACCAGTTGGTATCATTACATTGTGGAAGACTTGATCCTTAAACAGGCTGCTTTATCTTGTGCCTACTCGTACAACACTGGAATAATTGTCATTTCCTCACACCTGCTCACATCACTGAGTTATGATTATGCTGAATTACTGCCCTCACACTGCTGAGTTTAAAAACAGTCATTTCAACCTATTTAAAATAGAATTAATTAGAGGATGCTGTAATAAAGACTCACAATTACTAATTGGGTAGAAAAAGTAAAGCAATATTTATGTGTGTCTCCATTTAACCCACACCCAGGGCTAAGCAATCACCAGTTGTTCTGTCACCCAGTCTCCCCTCCCCAGCCAAGAAAGGGAATTGGGAAAAGGAGGGAGACTCATGGGTTGAAATTTAAACAGATTTAATAAAATAAGGAAACCAATAGCAATACTAATACAAAAGACACAAAGTTGTACTCAGCCCATAGAGTGGTGGCAAGTCCCTCCAGGGATCACAACCATTGAGAAAAGAGGAGAAGTAGGAAGAGAGAGAAGAGAGCAAAGCAAAAAAAGCCCCTTCATCCCCAGCAGCTTTCCCATTTATAGTGAACCTGATGTTAACAATATAGAATACCTGGGTATTCTGCCCTGGCTTTCACTGCTAATGGCCTTGATCACCACGGCTGGCCACAAACTGAAACAAAATGTAACAGAAAACTGATTCTATAAATTTTATCCTCGCAAAACCAGGACAATGTGTAATATAAGAAACATAATTGCACAGTCTCCTTAAAAGGATGAACTCAGATTTTTATCATTTACTTTTTATGGGGCTATATAAAAGGTGGCAGGGTTTTTTTAATTTGCATTTTGTCATGTACCGAAGTAAGAGAATACCGTAGGCATCAACGCTTTCAATAAACCTTCAGTGAGCAAAGTCCCTGAAAAAAGCAGTTACTGTTCCTCACACTGAATGAGCTGCGAAGCAAATGGTGTCTTTGCCTGAATTGTCAGAGATCTCCTCAGACTCAATTGTTCCAAGGTAAAAATAGCAAAGTCTTTAACTGAATTTGTTCTGCAGAAAGACGAGAATGCAAGAACTGCACATCGTCTTCCTCACAAGCTCCAAGGCCTTGGCTGTGGCAAGAGACGTAGGAGGTCATCTACGCAGCACTGTGTATTTTTGTAATTGAGTTGTGAACAAAAATTGAAGTGCATGTAGTCATGATTATTCTGTGTTGAGGACAAATATGTACCTTACTAATGTATGGAGACACTACAGTGATTTGCAATTCAAACTATATATTTTTAGCCATAGAATCTTGTACTCAAATTTAAATTGACAAGTAGTAAAGTAATCCTGATTGGCTATTATCCCTTAATAATGTTGTGAAAACAGATTAGTTCTCACATCAAACCTTGTTGGGAGAAAGTACCCAAAGTTTAATCACATGCATGATTTCAGTCAGCCCATCCTCCCTCATCTCAGTGTTGTTTTTCATTATGTCAGTAGGTATATCGTGTTTGTTGTCTATGAAATGCTGGAAGCTGATTAGTTAGGTGTTTCTAAGACGTTTTCATAGTATTTGCTTTCTAGGATATATGCTATATTAAGTAATGAAGCAAGGTGAAAAGGATTTTCTATCTTGAATTAATACTTTTGCTAAGGAACGCAATAGAAATGTGACATCTAACGCAAAACTAAAGGAGAAGGTGGGAGGAAGATGGAAAGAGCCTACCAAATTTTCAGTAGAATTGGAGTAACATGCACACCCTGACTGGGCAAGCAGGAAAGCAAGGCTCTTCTGAAAACACGAGGCATTCCCAACAAGGCTAGGGCAATGCTCCCTTTAGTCCAGTGTTGTGTTCCAACAGGAGGTTCCAGCAGGAGATGATGCCATTTGGGGATGTGAGCCTGGTCAAAGTCACAGGTCCTCGTACTCCCTCAGCATCCACAGTCGTTGGATATGGATGTTAGAAGTTATGTTCTGACCCATTCCAGTTCCTCTCTGCTCATGGACCCTTTGTCTATCAATTTGTCCAATTCCTTTTTGAGTGTGCTCATACTGTCTGCCTCTATGGTCTCCTTTGGAAGCAAATTCTAGACACTCGAAACCCTGTGAGTATAAAAGAACTTTCTTTAAGTTTTAAAGCAGTTTCTTACTTGTTTCATTGAATGATGTGCTAGTTCCGGTATTTCAGAATCTGGTCATACCATACCCCGATTCAGCTTTTTTACTGCGTGGATTTTGCGACCCTTAATCATATCCATCCTCAGCACTTTCCTCTCTGAATAGAGGAGTTCTCTCCTCATATAAAAGCTACTTCATTCCCTTAATCACTTTAGTCATCCTTCTTTGTACCTTCTTTAACTCCAGTATCTCCTTCCTGAGATGTAGAGACGAGAACTGAGTGCGGTTCAAGATGTCTACACCAAGAGTCTTACATAGCAGCCAAATGATGCGCTTGTTTCTATTTTCAGTCCCCTTTTTCTGGCTTGTTTTGTTTTGTTTTGTTTTGTTTTTGAGTGCTCCTGCACATTGAACAGGAGTTCCCTTCTCCCAGTCATTGATGAAGATGCTAAATAAAACTGGTCCCAATAGTAATTCCATAGGAATCAGCACATTCAGAAGATCTCCTGTCTATATCGATGTACAGAATCTCTCTTCTACATTTCTGCTGACAGTGATGTTGTTATAAAAAAATAAGGAACTTATCCAGCTTCATTTTGAAGGTTCAGATGGACTCAATGTTATCTAATAAAGAAGGAATACAGGAAGAAAAGAAAGTTTGGATATGAAGTAACTCTTAGAGCAGAATTTTTATAAGGCTGTGTCCATAGTTCTGACACCTAAAGTGAAACCCTCAGAATCTGAGCAGAGACATTTTCAAGTAGATATCTGATGACTTTTTTTTGTAATATTGTTTCCAGTCCTCTAATGAGGTGTGCAGCCTTATACTTTGTTAGAACAATTGTGATTTATTCCTTTCCCTATTCTTGGCTTGCTCTAAAGTCCATGGAGATACCTGGCATGCTGCTCTTCATGAAAGCTATCTAGTTGGTATCTGATGGCACCTTATATTCAAGACATGTTCAGGGGATGTCAAGAGCCTGACACATTTCTCATAGTGCTATAAAGGTCAGTTCAAATGTGGGTAACACAAGGAACCAAATTTATCTAGAGAAGCCTCTTCTGCCAGCACCTACTCACCAGCAAAACCCATGGAGTTTGATTACTGGGTGCTGGCCATGCACAGGAGGAACATACAGGTTTGCCTGCAGCAGCCACTCCATAAATCTTTTTGAGCAGCATGAGTAGGGGCTCCCCGTCTGTGTGTGCTCCAAGACTACGTGCAGGCAGAGAAAGAAGGAGCCACAGCTGTGTGATTACAGCACTCACTGCTTCGGCCGCCAGGTGCTAAGTAGCTGTGCTGGGGCAGGGAGTGCTGGAAAGCAGGAGGACTGGGATGCTGTGCCTCCTAATGCCAGCTTTGCTCTGCCCAGCGTGGAGGGGAATCCCTTATGGTGCTTTATAGAATGACAGAATCACAGAATTGTTTTGGTTGGAAAGGACCTTTAAGATCATCGAGTCCAACCATTAACCTAACACTACCAAGTCCACCACTAAACAATATCCCTAAACACCACACCTACTCGTCTTTTAAATACCTCCAGGGATGGTGACTCCACCATTTCCCCTGGGCAGCCTGTTACAATGCTTGATAACCCTTTCCATTAAGAAGTTTTTCCTAATATCCAATCTGAAGCTCCCCTGGCACAACTTGAGGCCATTTTCTTTCGTCCTATCGCTTGTTACCTGGGAGAAGAGACTAACACCCTCCTCGCTATAACCTCCTTTCAGGTACTTGTAGACAGCAATAAGGTCTCCCCTGAGCCTCCTTTTCTCCAGGCTGAACAACCCCAGTGAACACAAGGTCCATGGACGCTGCTTCCACCCCAGTGCTCTGCAGGAGGAAGGGCTGTCAGGAGGACTGAATCCAAATCTCAAACTTCTCGTAACAGGCAGATGTCACCAGCTGGGTTAAATGGAAGCGTCAATAGCTGTTTTGTTTTGTGCTAAATGCAGTCCTGCTGCTGCACATTAGCCACATTTAGAGAACAGCCAGTGATTCAAGTGCTGTGGGGACCTTGGCAGAGAACTGCCTTGCCTGTGCATCCCAGAAATGCTCAGGCCAGTGGAGATAACAGCATCTCTAGGCACTCAGGCAAAACTAAGCATCTAGAGAAGTGTCGGGGGGAACATAATTACCTGCAAATTTTTCAATACATAAGGAAAAGCTGGGGTTTTGTGCATGTCTGTCTTAGTCTTTGTCACCTAAATTTTTCATGAAACACACTTTAGGTGCTGATGTACCATTTTTGCTTTGGTCCTTGGTAAGCATTTAAACATTTACTTTACAATCAATATATCCTCTTGTCTTTAGCCAGTAGTTCTTTGACATACATCCAGCTGCTAGGTGCTCTTCACAGCACAGGAGTTTTTACTTCAGCAAGTAAATTCCCGGCTGTGTTTATTTCCAGAGAAAGTTCATGAAAAGATTATGTGCTTTTTTCTTTTTCTTTTTTAATTTAACCAAGAAAAATCATTTATCTGTGTAGTCCCTCTTTAAATTACCTCCTTTGCATTCTCGCCAAATTTCTGTGTTTGCACCCAGCTTCCTGATTTTGAAACCTTTTTGGTCTCTCTCGCACATTTCTAGGAAAAGACGTGATTTTTTTTTCATTTCAGGGCTCTCACTGGTTGGCTATCATGTCTTCCGGGACTGATACTGATCCCATAAGACACCCTGTCAGCGTAAGCACCGCCCTTCCTAGAGCCCCAGCCACAGGGAGCTCTGACATGTGGTTTACCTCTCCAGGACCACACATTGAAGCACATCCCACAGAAACTCTTCAAATGTTCAAAGTCAACCACGGCTTTCTCTGAAAAGCAGAAGAAATATTCAAACTGAGCTGAAATGCCTGTTTTCTAAGATGGACTGGACCACTATCTTTTCAGTATCCCCCATCTTTTAATTTAGACTTCTTTCCTCATAGCTATCACAGCTTCTCCTCTAGAGAAACATGGCTCCTTCTGCTCCCCAGAAAGTCCCATTCTCTGGCGACTTGAAGACCTTTCTTCTGCTGACAGCCTTTGGCTCCCTTTTTCTCTTTAAAACAGTTCTGTTTGTTCCTTTGCAGGGCCTACCATCACACATTGTTTCTTCCCTGAGAAGGAAAGAAATTAAACTGATTATTTTCTGGCTTTATACCTTTCTTGGCATCTTCATCAGCTACCCAGAACTTGGTTATTGAAGTCAAGTTCTTCTTTGTTTTATTCTGTTTATTTACTCCAGAGAGGAGGTTGGTATGTGTCAGCCCTAAGCTGAGTTGCTACATACTGAGACAGACAATTTCGTACAATTGCAAACTTACCTTTGAAGTTACTTATTTTGCTTTAGACAGAGTCCTCAAATCGTCATTGGATGTCATGTAACTTTTCATTCATTCCTTAGAATCAGCTGTCAGGTTTTAAGAAGCTGAATGATCTTGGGCAAGTTTATACGTACCTAGGGAAAGACAAGAGTAGCACAAAACATCAGTATATATGGTTCTCAGTCTGTACTATTCCTTTGTGTTTCATAGTTTGTTTCTGCAATATATCTGCTCTCGTCACAAAAATTAATGGCAAAACTTCACTTCCTAAGATGTGAGTAGCAATTTCCAGGAATTTCACATCAATAGCAGCAGGCAAAACCCCAATTTCTAGACAACATAAAATGCTGGCAAAAGTAACCATTCAATTTTTAGCATTTATGCTTCTATCTACTAAGATATTTTTATTATAAATAGGTAGCTCCCAATGAATCCCAGGGCTGTGGATCAAATTTTACCTCACTCTTATTGCTGCAAAACCAATATAATTCCATTTATCTTAATAGATTTATGTCTAATTTGTAGAATATGGTTTGTATCAAGGCCAAAATCTGATTGCCCAGTGAATTTCTCTGATACACCGTCATGTACAAAGGGTACAGAAATCTGGCTAGAACTACTGTGTAATTACTGCATGGTCAACTGGATTTTCCTGCCTACTGGAAGTAAAAGTAACGAGCAACTAAATTCAAGCATTTAACATGATTTTAAGAAACATATTTTCAGCCTCAACTGATTAGATCCAATTTAATTAACTCCCTCTGACTTTTATCCTACTGAAATGGAAGGGTGTTTCTTGCAAGGATGGGAAGGAGATGGCAAGGACAATTTATATGGAAGTGCTTCCGTGAGGAAGGGGCTGCAAATGTGAAAGGAACTACTAATAATTCAGAATTCTCCTTGGTGTTCAGATTAACACAGAGCAAATATTTGCTAATGCTTCTTGTTGAACTGAAAGATGTAACTAGCTGCTTCTCGTACTGCCAATAAGTTTTTGGGAAAGGGTTTGCACATGCATATAGTCATATTGACTCAAGCTCTGTCTTCCTATTTAATTCACATATGTTTCCCATGACATTGAAGTTTCTATTGAATTAAATCTGGGAAGCATGTACCTATCACATTATGCTCTTTATCTAGAATATAAGAACTCTTTGGGTGTGAGACCTTATGTGTTGTGATAAGAAATGAGGTGGGAATGCCGAGTGTGTTGTTCTGTCTTTATACAGTCTTTTAGGTATAAATAAGGATTAGGTCTGGTTTACAGAGATGAGGAAATGTATTTTTATAAGTTGTGGAAAAGAACATACATAAACATCTTGCAGTTGGCAAACTTTCCCTTCCTTGCGTGGTCACTTGGAAAAGAAGGCAGCAATGGGTTGCTCAGGCTGGGGCTGTACTCAAAAGCAGCAGTTTTCAAAGAAAAGGATACATTATCCTTCCTGGGAGGTGGAATGTAGTGTGGAAATGTGGATGTCTAGAAAGCAGCTCCTAAAAACAATTCATCTCTTTAGCGCCATCGATCAGTGACGGCTACCTGGACAGCAAGGGGAAAGACCACTCTTGGTCTGAACTCTTGCTGGAGAAATGTTTCAGTGAATCCATATAATGGTTTGAACCAAGGAACAAATTTGCACAGGCAAATAGTTAACAAACAGCAAAAGGGGCTAAAAGTGAATGGCAGAGTGCAGCCAGGAGAGCAATTGATCAACTACATGAAAAGCAGATGCTGGGATTTATTATTGTTTCTTCTCTTCATTCTCAATAGCTGGATGATGACTTTTAAAGCCTTTCAGAAATTACACACTGGCAGTCCTGCAGAAGTCAATATATTGTTCACCCTTCATCGCTGGTCATGCCTGACAGGGGTGTTTGAAAGGACACTCAGTATGAAATAAATGATATGAAAATCATCTCAAACACCATATTACCATAGTTTGGAAGGGAGTTGCTTTATCAAACAGCTATAAAACAGTATATATTATCACCTCATTAAATAATTTTTGTCTGTATTAATTAATATTTTTATAATCTGTGTAACCAATATGTCTTCACTAGTCAACAATATTTCAGATTCAGATACATTTATACAGAAAGCATTTTTAAAGGTGATGTATCATTCCTCAGATGAAGTGGGAATTTTGAAGTAGTGAATGTTGTTTTTTACAAGCAGCCAAAAAGCACTTACAAAAACAGTAAGCAGGTAACAACTCGGTTTCCAAGCCAGGGGGCTTCCACTGTAACCACCAGCACAAACACACTTAAAAAAGAAAAGTGTTTCAGACAAGGAGGTTCAGCGTTAAGCAGCTATGGTGGCAGGTCACCACACACAGTTTGAAATTTTGAGTGAAATTTTAGACGCTTTCTCCAAGTAACTCGGTCCTTAAGTCTGAAAGACAAAAGAGCTGCTGAAGAACCCAAGCTCTTCAAAGCCTTTGAAGAAGACAACACATATACCAAAAATTTTAAACAGAGAGGGGACATTTTTAATAACTTGTGAAGCAATTTGTTAAAAGCTTTTGCTTCATCAATCACAGAAACAAAACAAAGCTTAACATCTAGGATATGGAAGCATTTTCTGATCCACAGCAGCATTTGCTAAGAACCATTTTGTTGGAGTCTGAAGATTTTTAAGACAAAATTTGTCAAACACCTGTCATGTATGTACTGACATTTCCCTACAGATTTTCTGAGAGCATGGAAAGGGTCTATGAGGACAGTTTGCTCTCTCTGTAACCCATTTTCAAAAGCAGATCATTTGAGTCTTCTTCCTATAATCAAAGGCACCTTTGAAAGGATTGTGAACAGACATTTACTGCTGAACTGTTCATCGTGAATGATATCTTAAGCAAGAAGACTGAGACCTGAACACGGGTATACTATAAAACAGTTCTTGTTTCTGACTGAAGAATTACTTAGCCCCAAAAAAGACAGGGATTAAAATGTTCCAGCTGAGAAGGCCATTTAAAAGTGCTTCTTAATTAATTAATTACTTTGGATGATCCAATAGATACAACAGTTGTGGGGAAGCCTTTCAACTCTGCATTATTACATATATGAAAGAAAACCCAGAGATCATAAGATTATATTTCAATCCTGTGATGCTTCTTATACAGTGGATTATCAGCCAATAGTTTAGTATTATCCATTGATTTCATTAATTGGGATTATCCAACGTCTTCAGTAAAAATGAATACAGATTTAAACTGGTTGTTGCTGTCCATAATCAAGTAACAACCACTTACAGAGGATTTTTTTTTACATCCTACTGCATTGCCTCCCCATCTAAAGAATAAATGATAAATACATTACCAGACAGCATGCAAACTCTTATGGCAAACTACATTGCATCTGTAAATAAACACAACCCTGACATGATCATTATTCAGAAAAGAGCAGAGCAGACGTGACTATTTGCTTTAGCAAAGTTGCTGCAGTGCACTAGGATTTTAAAACCCAGAGACTCCAGATCCTAAGAATGGCAACCTATTGCAAAGTAGAGGCTGGGCACATCCTCCACCTGTGCTGCCTGGAACCAGTGTGTTTTGTGGGAATATTCAATGTCTCCTTTCAATGTTATAGCTCTCTTGAGAGTGGCAAACATGTAAAAAACAGCATCTCCAGAATGACCAACATTATAGTGCATCACTTCACCCAGTCTTTTTTGACCAACATGAAGGATCTGGGCTGAGAGGATGGTGATTTTTCTGAATTCTTTAAGCTGTCGTACCTGCCATTAAGGAAAGTCTAAAAGGTTGCCTGGGCAAAAGAGGGAACTTCCTGGATAAAAGAAAACCCTTTAGCACCCATGTGGCTTTGCCCTATGACTCTAAAGGGTGTGCCAGTTACAAACTGGTTGTGCTCCAGTTTGTTGTCTGGCAGAGCAGCATCAAGTACAAGTAGATAATTTCCCTCCTAGCATTAGAGAGTCTGATCAGGAATCGTGTTTGACACACTTATTCCTGTGAATTGCATACATTATATGGTTTTAAATGGAATATTGCCATTCCTTTTCTGAAATTTTCTGTGGCCTCTACTGCTCATGCAAAGACTGATGCTTAACTTCAGCGTCAGTACTTCACCCAACAATTTTCTGTTGGTTTAGTTCATAAATATATCTGGTGACACAAAATAGCAGAAGTGGACAATAGGAAACAGGATTGAAGAAATAAGTAAAACTCATTGCTAGAGTGAAAAAATAGAGTTTCCAAGTTACCTGAGCAGCAACCAGGTCTTTTTCAAGACAAGTTTACTAAATGACATGGAAGTAGAAATTAATATGACTTTCAACAAGCTCATCTGCTCAGTTAGTGAAGATCTGACCAAACATGGTAAACTACAGGCTGCATCCACACCAGGATTTGGGAAGGGGGTGAAGGGAAGGAGGTGAAGGTATTGCTGGGCCTTCTTCACTAGTAAATACTACGTGGGTTATACGGTAATGACATGCAGATGTTCAAGCAGCTGGACCAGTTACTGGCAGTACAGTTCTTGAGGCAGTTCTCTAAACTAGGTGTCAGGTTTTTTGAAAGTTACGTCTTCAGAAGAAAGTCTGCTAAAACATCTTCAGCTTTAAACATTGCGCTGTCAGTTGTGAGGCTTGTAAGTGGATGTTGAAAAGATCCTGATACTCAAAACGACAATATGAGGTCAGAATATACAAGGAAGAGAACATGAATCATCTATAACATTCATATGAAACAGCTGCCATTGCTACCAATAGTTATCTGAATGTATTCAGATCTTCTGTCTGGTGACACCTTACCATTGCTGTCACATGGGCGATTAACAGACCTTACACAAAAGAAAATTTCTTTGGGGTAGCAAGGTGTCTTAATGTCCTTGGACTCGGGCGTCAATGCACATTCACAGAGATGGATGGCGTTTAGTTTGCTGTTCTCTCGTCAAGACATCTTCATTTGTCTTTCCTTGAACCATATATACTGTTCCAGCATAGTCATTAAATGTTCAAGTAAGAGTGGATTTTATGTCATACTTTGCACTGGATATTTAAAACACCTCTTACTCATGGACAACATTGGATGCTTTTTTTCTTACCTCAACCAGAAGGCTTTATCATTTGAATATACTTAAAGCTTGTTATTCCAGTGCTTCTGTTAAAGAGGACTTTTAGTAGTGCATTTTGTAAAAGATAAATCATAAATACATAAACATGTCAAGATTAGCTAATTAGCAAGCCCAGACATGCATCTGGTAAAGAAAATCATTGTCATATTTCTAGGTAAAACATCGCTCCTGGGACTGCAGGACAGCGGGTAGCTGGTTTTATGTTTTGTTAGTTTTGCTTTAACCGCTTCTAAGAAAACATTCATTATAACATCTTTTAAAGCAAAATTTTATTCAAAGTCAAACTTTAAAATCACATCTTTAAAATGTAAAAAAAATTATATACTGAGCAGAAAGTATTTTAACTAATTTTCACGTTCTAGGAGGCCAGAGAGGAAGGGACAGTGGTGGTTTTTGGTCAAACCCAGTGTGTGTGATACAGATTTTCAGGTGTTCCCGGAGATCCTGGAAGGCAGAAACACTCAGTACACATCAAAATATGGCATCACTAGTTCAGCTGTAGTTTTCATTAAAGTATCAGTACCCCAGGAGCTCTAATAGCCTTGATGAAGCTGAGTGCATTGGAATATTTACTAACCGATTTTTGGTCTACAGCTCCCTTTTGTTATTTCACAAAATATTTTTGTACTGGACCAGCTAACTTGGTCGTTCAGTATTTTAATAATGGTACATATTCAAATCATACTATACTCCTAACAACAGCCTGGTGTGGTTTGGGGTTTTTTTTTCATTATTTTGCACTTGTGGGAGTTTGGCAGTTATGGTCTCCCTATTCTGTTGAAACGGGGTTAATTTTTCTCTGTCTATATAATTCTGCATCATAGATGTTGAGACTTTTTTAAAAACACAACATAAAAGCTTACTCTTTTCCTGTTCATTTAAAACTATCCTTTGGAGAATGTCACTTATTTCTCAACCTGTTAAGAAAGTTGCTGTGACTTTGAAACCATTAATTTCTTCAGCTGGGTAAAAAAAAAAAAAAAATTCCTATGTAGTTCACAAGCCACCTTTTTAGAAGAAAACGAGCCTCTAATGGAAGTCTGATTCCCTCACTTCAACTAGTTCACTGTCAGGCTTTTTATTTTAGAAGAGATTCCTTTCTGACACAGGCTTTTGCACCTATTTTTCAGCATGTGCATTATATGCTGTATCAAAGCACTATTTCCTTTCATGTATGGCAAACTGCTTTGGACATGGCTCCCAGGAAGCCATTACAGAGAGACAAAAGACTGCACAGAGTCCTTTTAGTGCAGAAAGGACTTGATAAATGGCCTCAGAACTTTCAGAGTTGTTTTCACACAGTTAGCCACGGCACTGGTCACTTACAATCCTGAGAAATCCTATTATTTAATTCTGTGCTTCTTTTCCAAAGTAAAATGTACTGTTCAGCTGGGGAGCAAGCACTGTGAATGATGAGGTTAGAAGCATTTAAACATATTAGCAGTACAGGTGACTTCTTCAAAACTTCTAGAAAGAGCCAGGACTTTACTTTGTCGTTTTTTCAAGGGTTTTAAAATTAACCAAGTATATTGTATTTTGAGTTATTCATGCATTTGTTCTTCCCCTGGCAGAACAGATACTTCAGTTCCTGGGATAAACATGTATCATAAAGGCTTTTTCAGCTTCACCATTTCCATAAGCAGAATGTGAAAATAATTTTCATTAACCGTAGTTATTTAACTGATGAGCATTAACAGTGTCAAGTAAACCACAACACATCTGTAAAAAAGGTATTTGCAAAGCAGGGTGTTGTACAGAGGCTGCCAACAGCCAAACCTCTCTGCTTCCAGGCTTAACAGTTTCTGAAAGCCTGGGAAAAGCTATCTTCCAAAGTAATTTGAAATCTCTAGGATGATTCCTGTGATAAATTTCTCTTTGTGCTTTTAAAAAATGTCTTTCCTTCATTTGACACCAGTGTTTGAAATGATGGGCCTTTCTTATATGACTGTTTCTTGGCACGGAGGCCAGGACATAGCCCTAGGTTAGATCTTTGAGACTTTTAGAAGGTGAGTTTGTGTGTTGCACTCCAAAGTCCATGTAATCTCTTTAAAGTTCAGACAGGCATTTCCACCAGAACTTTTTACTCTTACATTTTTCAGCCTTATGATTTCAACTCAGTTATTATCTTCAAATAATCACTTAGGGAAGAGCTCACTTCTTCTGGAGGCTCACAAATACTGAGCTCTAGTAGGAATCTCCTTTGTTGGGCCAGGTAGCTGCAGATACCTGTGGGCAGAAGTGAGAGCCCCTCTGAGATGGCTTACATTTCCAACAGCAGTGCAGTGTTTGCTCACATACAACAGCTGTTAATTCAGTTAACAAACTTGCAGAGAGAAACCTCATAAAGCAGAGAGACAGCAAATAAAGAGTTTCTCTGGGTCTCTCAAAAGGCAACTGTTGGGTGTTCAACCTCTAATCAAAAGTATTTCAGAAGCAGTTTTGCAATTTTACTTCTGAAAGGATTCACTTCAGTTTTATCTTTGCATAAATGAATGTCTCTTCTTCCAGACATCATTAAAGAATGATTTTATTTCCACAAATCTATAAATATCTGACTGGAAAGCCTGTCATCCCTTTTATTCTCTAGATGAATTCACATCCGACTGGTCACCTGCGGTGCATGGTAGGCCCTGCTCTGAGCAGGGGGTTGGACTGGCCAACCTTGGATTTTGGAATGCCCTTAGTACACCATTTGTCTAGGTATATCAGAAAATGCTCAGCTTTGTAGCTTTTGACCACTCTTTATCATCTTGTTATAATCTCATTCAATTCCACCCTCCTCTGCATGCTTGTCTTGTTCTTTTTTAATTGTTTGTGTCGGTAAGGCAGCCGATGCTGAGATTTTGAGTAGGCCTGATGCACAGAGCACAGGATCGGTCATCATCCAGATAGGTAAGAAGAGAATCTGTCCTTGCAGTAGGTGTTGTGTTGAGTTTTTTTAACATTTGCAATGGCACAATACTTTGACAGCAAGCCAAAGTTGCTATGGAGGACTTGGAGTAGTGCAGTGTGAACCCTCTTGTCATTGTGCAGATAGGAGCCAGCTCACTGTTTCGGCAATGACTTACTCTTTTCTCCAAGCCAAAATTCACTGTGCTCTCTATTGCTGTCACATTCCTTTGATTTTTTTTTTCCTTCTCTATGGTGTCCTAAGTTTGTCTTGACATTTTTGCGCCTGGTGGAAATAACGCTTCTTTTGTAGGTGATGTATTGTTTGGAGTAGCCTGACATTACTCAGGTTGAGCAAACTGATCTAGTGAAAGATGTCTCTGCCCATGGCAGGGGGATTGGACGAGATGATCTTTACAGGTTCGTTCATACTCAAACCATTGTGTGATTCTATGATTACTTTACAAACTCAGGTTTTATTCCCAAGTTTCCACCTGTCAGCCCCCCCAACATAAGTTTTTGCTTTCAAAATGTCAAAAAGGGTAAGAAATAGCCTTTGTCCCCTTTATAACTCTCTTAGCTTTTGAGACACAGATCAATGGATAAGAAATTAAAAGCTGATAAAACAGGTGTTCAAATTCATCATCATATGCTCTTCGCAAGCACTCAGATTTGTCAGTTCTCCCTCACCAGTTCTCCAGTGATAAATATTCACTGAAATCTCTGATGTTTGCCGTCAGCATTGTCTACCAGTTTTTGTAATTTTAATCACAATATTAATATCTGCTTCCTCTTTTATACAGAATATTTCAAAAACCTTAATACATACCATACCAACAGCCTTTTCTATATGGTGTGAGCTCATGGTCCTTGCTTTCCATTTGCAGTCCCTGAAGAACCTGCTTGGGAACTGTGAATTTTCTGTCTTTATTCTTAGCTTTTTGGGGCTGTCTGTCAGTCTCTGAGGAACTACAGCAGTGTTTGTGCTGTCTTTTATGCTATGCTCCTTTGATCTGTCCTTCAGTTTGATGTATCCAAGCATCAGGCTAACGTAATTTTCTGGGTGAGGTTTTCTGTTTCTTGGAGGTAGCAATGCTGAGGCCCTTGGCACGTGGTGGTTCTGGTAGCGATGGCTCCCAACCTTCCTCTCTGCCATCAAGATAAGGCTTGAAATTGGTTAGGAGAATATAATCCCAGACAAACACACATACACATATACTATTTCTTCATGTTACCAAAAATTAGCTTTCCTTATCTGTGCCCAGCTTCCTTCCAGCCTCTAATGCTGGAGATTTTTTTTTCTTTTATTTACTTTTTTGACCTTAATGCTCACAGCTGAGGTCTTTCTGCTTTAGTTGAACCATAAGTGACACTGTTGCATAAAATTGCTCTAATTGCATTGGTATTTAAAGCCAGGGAAGAGCTTTAATTTTACAAAATCCCCTTCACTAAAGTACCATTAACAGCGTTTCCCCAGGCTCATGTTACCAAGGGGATACAAACAGACACTACATTTTCTCACTTGTTTTTTTTTCCACTGGAGGAAACCAAAAAACCTGCCTTACTTCCTATAGTTTTACCCCTAAATGAGAAGAAATACTAAAGCTTTACTCCAGAGGAAAACTGTATTAATACGTCTTGGACTGAAAAAGCAAATCACAGAAGCTACAGACGTATGTACCTTTCCTACAGTATTACATGAAAAATGCCCTCCAGGAGACACAGAAACACTTTTTTCCTCCAAGAAAAAGAAGTTATCTTATGCATCCATGCCAAAAATAAAATTCACAGTAAGCAAATGTAAACTGACCGTTGAAAACTCTTAAAATACAGGCAGATTTCTACTATTTAAAAGGAAAATTTTAGTGTAGATGAGCCTATAGCTTAATTAGTACACAACATTATGTTCCTGTTCCTTAATAGCTGAAGTTATTATGTTTACACAGACTGAATGACTGAAAACAAACCCTTGAAACAGTGTTAATTACATTCACGATTCAGATAAAATATTATCCCGCCAAGATGAATTATGGCTTGAAGTTACTGCTTATTGTTAGTAAGGTAGACTATTCAACAGAACAAAAAGCTTTATACCCATATATGTATTCATCATAGATGCACATACTTATCTGACACAGATATATATATTTTCAGTTTTGCGTATATATGAATCCATTCATGTTCTCTTAAGTTCCTTCTGCTGTAAGGAACTGAGACAAAGAAATATTTTTAAATCCCTGTTTCAGTCACACTTCAAGAACTTTAGGTCTGTTTTTGATTCTTCAACATATCACAGACACTTCGTATATACAGTGTATACAGTATATACCTGTCTTCTGAGCATACTCTTCTGGGATCGGTAAGAAAAGGCCAGTATTTTAAAGCATTTTTTTCCTATAAATAGGTCTTTATGGGGATTTCTTTTGGTGCTAAATGTTAACCGAACATACATCACAAATCAGACTGTTACTGCATTTCTCAATGACCTTAAATCCAAAAGCATATGCTTTTGGCTTTCAAACTGAAAATATTTCTTTTGTGATTAAAATTTTGATTTATTTTTATGGTATTTTTTAACAGGAATGGACCTGGTGATACTGCTGTTCTTTACTGTATTATATAAAATGCCTCCTCAGCCATGGCATTTTTTAACTATGGAAAGGATCCGTTCATTCTACCGTATTTCCTTATTGTTCCTTTGATAAATTTGTGTATAGCTTGGAGTTTAGGATATTGCAGCTATTATAATTTTAAGGAAAACCAGTTGGGTGTTAAATAATCTGCTGGCCAACCCACTGGCGAGGTTTAACACTTTGCTGTAGTTTGAACTTGAGTCCCACCTATTCACCACAGGTTTGCCAATCTCTGCGAGACGTGTTGGCATCCACCCCAGGGAGAGGACTTAGGCGATGCATTGGGTTAGTGGCAGGGTGGGGTGAGTCCGCTTGGTTTGGTGCAGTTGGGCTGGACAAACAGGCGCGCCCTCCCCTCAAGGCACAGGCTGGGCATCCCTCCAGCACAGAGCAATCTAATTATTTTTAATCTATTTACTTTGAACAGGAGAAACACTACTGCTTTAGCATCCTTCTTTCATTGAGGCATCAAATAGAACTTTATTTTTTTTATTGTAAACTGTAGGGCTTTCATTTCTCCATAAAGAAGTAGCAAAAAGCTGGTTCCCAATAGGCTCAGACAGCAGCTTTAGGGCTGCAGCCCCTGACAGAGGCTTGAGGCAGGGGGACGGAAGCACTAACAGCTTCACTTGCTGAATTGCAGTTGGCGCTACTTGTCCGTAGAACTGACACTCGTCAGTATTACAGTACCCATACCAAGGTATCAGCTGCTAAGCACATTTTGGCACAAGGTTTCAGGTTGTCTTAGGGCTGTGCACATGCAGGTTTGCATCCAAGCAGGCTCTGAGCTGCATCAAAGCTGGGCTTGGGGGCACCATTGGGGCTGGACACTTCTATGGAGGAGAGAGGTGGAAGCTGGTGCGGGCAGTGAGTTTGCAAACAGCTGCCGGGACTGAACCCTTACTGACTTCCCGGGGCTGGGAAGTGTTAGTGGGGATGTAGTCGAGCATTTGACCGCTCCTGCAGACCCAGCAGAGTTACTGGTATTGTTCTGCCTTTTAGAGGCTGCCAAACTATTGATGGCTGGCTTTGGCGGGTGTTCGGGCTGGACCACGTGTGATGTTGCATCCATATATAGGGCTTGAGTACCTTATCATAGAACATATTAAAATTAATATTTCATTAAATATTTGTCTCCATTTAGCCCACACTCAGGACTAAACAATAACCAGTTGTTCTATCACCCTATCTCCCCTCCCCAACCAAGAAAGGGAATTGGGAAGAGGGGGGAGACTCGTGGGCTGAAATTTAAACAGATTTAATAAAATAAGAAAATCAATATCAATGCTAATGCAAAAAACACAAAATTATACTTAGCTCATAGAGTGGTGGCAAGTCCCTCAAGGCATAGTAACCATTGAGAAGAGAAACCAAGAGGAGAGCATAGCAAACAGCCCCCCTATCCTCAGCATCTTTCCCATTTATAGTGAACCTGACGTTAACATTATAAAATACCACTGTGGGCCAGCCTGGGTCAGCTGCCCTGGCTTTCACTGCTGATGGCCTTGATCACCATCCCACAGCTGGCCACAAACTGAAACAAAATGTAACAGAAAACTGATTCTATACGTTTTATCCCCACAAAACCAGGACAATATTAGATATAAATGTGTTAATAAAATTTAGATTATTTAATTATATAAATGTTTTTATATTTTAAGACTAAATAAAAACTACACAAACTTTTAAATGACTGTTCAATAAGTCACAAAAAAGTTTGAAAATAATAATAAGGTATTTTCAAAACTGAGCCCTGTTCCATCCCTGTAGTAACACAAAAGGTGTACAGACTTAAAAATCTGTCTAGGGATGATGGCAAGGCGCTAGGCATATCACCTCAGGCTTCAAAAACTACATAAAAATTATAAAGGGAAACCAGAAGGTAGGCGTAAAATATTTGTACATGGAATTTATGATAGCACAGGAGCTGTAACAAGGCTGTGTACATTTCTTACACAAGTCCTGGAATGAATCTTAAATAAAATATAACCTTAACTATATAAAGCAGAATGGCAAGGTTTCCATAAATTATCTTATATGAAAAACTTACAATAATGAAAATTACAGAGGCTCTCTCTCCCAAAGAGTCATATATTATTTAAGGGCTATGCAGACATTTTAACAGAAGTATCAACAGACCCATAAAAATGTTGTCTATTAAAATTGAATTTTTATTATATTTTTCATCCGATGTTGTGCCTTTAGCTTTTTTTTTACTTATGTCTTTTAGATTTCTTAACATTGGAAGCTTTTCTTAAGCTAGGTTTCTGTTCAAAGCAGAACATGTGGTTTATATACATGAAATGAGAGAAGGGCAGTAACAGGTATCCAGCCCTCCAGGCTGGTTTTAACAGTGACTCACCGTGAGCTGAACTTCACTGTGTTAAACACAGACATTGCCTCACATACACTAACACAAAACCAGCTTTTCTCATGCTCTCCAAAAACAAATCTGTGAAAGCCCCAAGATTTTGCTATTTCTACCCTTGAAGTCCCATTCACACACTCGGCGTGACCCTAACCTACATCTGTGTTACAAGGTGGGGTTCTCAGAAGGCTTTTCTCAGAAGCAAAGAAATGTTATGCACAATCTTTCACACAAATCATATCCCCACAGTGGCACAGACGGAACATGGGCCTTGTGCAGTCCTCGAAGTAGTATCTCCCTCCTGTCCTTCAGCCCCAGTGAAATGGTGGTGAGAGTGCTGGCTGCCAGGTTTGAGAACTCTCCAAACAAGTTAGAGAGGGGAAAAAAAATCTCAATATATATGAGAATATGTAGATTGTACTTTGGTAACTGTATTTATTGTTTCATCAAGACATCTTATATCATTAGTTTCAACATCAATATTGCCCTTTAGGAATGGACTTAACCCTGCTATGAGCTCTGCAGAAGGTTACATCTCTCAGCCTGCCTGAGCACGACATTGCGAGTGCAGACCGGCGCAGGAAGAAGCAGCAGCAGTGGCACTCAAGGCAGGGTCCCAGGTCACCAAGCAGCCGGTCACTCAGCGAAGTGGTGTATCTGCGGATATGGCTCAGCTCTAATAGCCCTGGAGACATTTCCAGCTTTTACAGCTCCACAGAGTGCTTGGGATGCCGGGGCGGGAGGCACAGAGATCGCTCGGGCAGGCAGATCTGGAAACAGAAGAGCATATAGCACAAAGGAGCACTGTTATAGCCATATATCCCCTGCCTTCCTGGGCAGGCTGAGCCCTTCACCACCATGTAGCCATCTGCATGGGAAAATAGCATTGCCAATTAAATAAACGCTACCACACACCAGGCTGTCCCTCATAAAATATTATTTTGTCAAATAATCGTTGCAGTAAGGGAGAGTTTCAGGACATAGCTAGCTCATTCTCCCCTCGTAGTCAGAGAGAGGGTCAGGATGCTGAAATGAATGGTTCTGATAACAGGTAGGAAGGTATGTCTCACCAGACAGCCACACAGTTCACTGATGGGAGATCACAGAAGTGTGTGTGTGCATGTGTGCGTGTGATTTTCTGCATACACTTAGCAAAATGAACAACACTAGACCTTTTTTTTCATGTCAGAAATTGGACCCAAGTCCAAGTTTACTGCTGTCAGGTAGCTGTGACAGCTCCATGCCTGCTTCCATGGACATCTCCTCTCACACACTGAAATTATTCACAGAAATGTGTCTTTTTCTTCTCTTCCTGGGAAGGACTTAATGTCCTCATTCTTTTCCAGAACAGGACCCTGTTACAAGCTTTCTGAGGTAGCAGTGTCATAAGGGGAGCGATGTGACATGAGTTGAGAGTGCTTTAGCTCCTCCTACAAGAGTTCCTGTGGGTGACAACTACTCCAGCAGAACTAGAGTTTTGCTAGGACTACTTATTCTGCTCTGACAGCACCAGAATAGGCTATCATGGCAGAAGTTAATTTTGCCAAATTATTAGTGTCTGCACACTGTAGGAACAGTGCGCAGTACAGGACGTTTTCTCAGTAAGTCTTTGAAGTACAGCTTCTCTTGGAGTTGTTTCTTCTGCCTCTCTTTTAGAAGCACAAAATGTCCTTACGTAGATAGGTCAGTGCAGAATGTGTCTGAGGGAAGGAGGGTCAGCATCTTTGCAGCTATCTAAGACTTTCTGTATTTCTCTTTCCTAATTCCTATTTTCTTGATGATCTTTTCACTGCAGTTGAAAGTCTTGGTCCTATTTAGCTTGGTTCACACCTGTCACAATCCTCTATCATTTTCCAGTGACTGTTCTACTGGTGAAATTCATCATTTCCCCAGTGAGTCACGACCAAAGTAGAACTGAGAGAGAAAAACAAGGAAAATAAGTTAATCAAATAAATAGAAAATGCATTAGGAATATAGCCACAACATTGCAGACAAAGAGCTCTGATCATAGGCTAGACTGGAAAGCTGTTTTGTGATGATATTTATATTTCTAGCATCTCAATGATTCATTATTGCTGCTATAGTGTTACCCCCTCTTTCTACCCACTTCCTCTTTGTGGGCAACACAGGAGCAGCAAACTGCACACATTCAAAAAAGAAATGAAACCTCTCAGAAAAGAGAGATATTTTTCAGAACAATTGAAAGACCCAATCTCTTGATCCAAAATTAACTGTAAAATCTATATGTCTGGTCCTAGTCTTCCTACACACACATTGTATTCAGCGCTCCAGGCTTCATTCATGAGGGATTAGGATTGATGAACTGTTTCTCACGCTCTTTCACAGCGTCAAGCGTACCAGGAAATGAAAACTGAAGGTTTAATTAATGTAACCTCTGAACGTCAGGACATCCAGAATTAAAACACACGCCAAACCATGTACCACCAGGCAGAGGGATATGAGCGTGGGTAATGATCCAGGAGAAACGCGTACAGCACTGGAGTAGTTTACAACCGAAAAGATGAAATGACCTAATATTGGCCTGGAGTAGGCAGCTGGATTCCTTGAGGCTGTGTGTGTTTGGCCCTTCAGCCTTCTGAGAACATGCCAGGACATGGGTGGCAGGAGTTCCCTGGGCTCTGCCCCCTTGGCTGTGCCTGGGGAACGGGATGTGATGAGGCAGACGGACCTCGGCAGAGCGAGAACGGCTTGGTGGGACAGCTGCACAGCCTCGTCTCGGGGGCCTGGCCTGGCTTTTGCAGGCTGGTGCTTGTTTTAATTCAGCTTTTCTGGATTTTCAGAGGCTGATAAATCAGAGTACTGAGGAAAAAAAATAGAGAAACTAGATTTTTTTGTAGAGTTGATTGATCATGGAAAGTTGTAGAGTTGATTAATCATGGAAAGTTATAGAGCTGATTAATTATAGAAAGTTGATGCCTGTTTCCTCTTGTTAGATTTCAATATAAACATGTTACTGTTAGATTGAGATCAATATTTGCTTAATATTAGTCAATATTTACCTTCTGTCAGAGGATTCTGCTTTAGGAGAAGTTCCTGTTGAACCTCAATCCTTCTTATCAAACTAACTAGTGATAAGAATTACAGCTGCTTGCTTTTCTTTGGTTATACTCAGCACTTCCTTCAGGAAATCATGAAGCATGATTACATTATACGATCGATGTGTTTACACTTTTTAATTGTTCTTTTTTATAAGTAACCTGTATCCTTTTGGAATATGCATACAATATAACCTGAACACACAGGTGGATTTTGGAGCACTTTGCAATAACAATCTGCAAGGTGTAAGTTTTGCTGCCAAGACAAAATTTTTTTGCTGCAGGAGATGTGCAGTGCTTTAGAAAACTTCTACTGACTCTACCTGGAGTTTAAATTCCTTCCAACTTCTGAAAATGTAGCTCTGCTACAGAGAAATTCAGAATTAGTCTGAATATTCAGCAAACAAATCTTAATCCTTGCTTAAGCAGCATGTGGCAAAAACCCCACCATACTTGAAGGAAAATTGAAACTACACGGGATGTAGTTGCTCAGTTCAGCTGAATATTAGGAAAGATAACACCAGGGTGTAGTAATCAATGGATTGTGGGATACAGGCAAATCAGTATCATACTGTTTCCAGAATAGCAATCTGAAATTTTTAGTAAGGAGGCCTTCTTCATTGCTGGGCTGGTAAAGTTAGGGTTTGTCATGCCTGTCTATCAATGATGATACTATAGTGCCATATCTGCAGACATATCTAATAAATCAATTGAAACACTTTTCAGTACCTTAAAAAATTCCATTTTCCAAATTCAAAATTATCTGATTCCCACTTGATTAACTATGATCTTCATTTCTACTTGAAATAATTATTTTTCAAGAAATGTCACCCAGCTTATAAAATAAAGTTCACTAAATTTCATCAGCATTCTCTCATAATATAAAAAATTACCACTAGCATTTTTTTTTCCTGCAGCTGTTTCCTGTTTTTAGTTCTTCATCACAAGAAACAATCTTGTATTTTCAAATAATCTCCAAGTGTCAGCCACTGCTTTTATTTCCTCTTTTATATGACTTCATAATTTCATTCTGTATTTGCTTCCCAGTCTGCCAATTTAACTTCTTGCTCTTTCACTGTTACACTGTGTGGATCAGACTGCTGCTCTAATTGCTCACTAGGTCATTTCCGTTCTATATATTTGACTGTTGGTTTCTCCTCTGTTTCTCCTATTTGAGTAAGCTCTTTCAAACTGCTAGGACTGAAGTTTCTCATGGAGGACTTCCAAAAGAACTCAAACATGAAACTGCTACTTAACTAAGTGTGGTTAAAATCAGTTTTGATGCATGGAAAAGAAGAAATTATAGCAAATGTAATAACAATTTGTAGAAAAGGTGGCAAAAATATTCCTGGAACCCATCAGCCAATAAGTCTGTCTTCCGCAGAGGCACATTAGGAAAGTGTAAACAAGAATATTAGTCAGGACATTCAGAAAGGTGGTAACAGCTTTTGCAGAGGGAAGTCATGTCACACAAAAATAACAGTGTACCTGGACTTTCAAAAAGCTTTTTCACAAACGTCCTCATCAAAGCCTCTAAAGAAATAAAACTAATGGGATGAAAAGTGTAGTCCTATCATTGAGAAATAACTGTTTTAAAAGGATAGAAGAAAGGTCAAAGTATCAATATTCAGTTTTCAAAATGGAAGCACCTTAACAACAGGGTCTCTGAGGCTCTTTGCTGACACCTGCACATTTCAACAGTCATAAACAATGTAAGAAAAGAGGTAAATAAATAGATAAGAACATTTCCTTAGGACAGAGAAGTATTCAGGATAGTCAACTATAAACCTGACTGTAATGAACTGTAGAAGAATCTCATATTCTGAATAACTAAATAAAAAAATAGATTAAAATCTGTGGTGATAAATGCAAAGTAATGCACATGGAACAAGATAGATGTAATTACAGCCAGACGTTGAAGAGCTCCAAGATGGCCATCGCTTGTTGAGCAAGGGAGCTAAGACCCGCTGTGGACAGGTTGCTGAAAATATCAGTTCACTGGTCGATAGCAATTAAAAAGGCAAACAGGAATTCCTTTGAAAAAGAGAGCAAAGCACAACACATCAGTATGCCCTGCATCAATTCAAAGTACTTTCGCATTGCAAATACCGTGTATAGTTCTGGTCCTTCTCCTTTATTTTTGAAAGACTGTTACGGTAGAAAAGAAACAAGAAAGGTAATAGGGATGGTTAGAAGTATGTCTTAGCAGACTGAAAACTAGAGACTAAATGTTATAGACCTCCTCAGATTGGGCAAGAAATGAGAAAGAAGAAAATGATAGACGTCTATAAAATCAGAAGCGGAGAGGTGAAGGGAGAATGTGCATGGAGAATGATGAGCACTACAGATAACTGCAAAAAGTGGGAAGCCTGAAGTGAATTGCCAGGCAGCAGGTGAGACAACAGCTTCTTTTCCACAAAGCATAATTACATTGGGAAACTTACTACCTCAGGTTTAATGGAGAACAACAGTATAAGTTATTTGAAAATTTATTTTACAAGATTGATGATTGAATTATTAAATGTGATGTCCTCAATGCCTCTAACCTGCTGATTTCTGCGAGCTGAGAGGATATCCCAGGGAAAGATCACTCTATTCATATTTCCTTCCCTGTTCACACTTTCTTACATCCTTTCACTGTCAAAGACATCAGTCTGACCCAGTATGGCGATTCTGTGTCCTTGCATCTTGGTCCTGCTCACTTGAAGTCTCTAATCCCAGGGCAGCTGACAGCCCTCAGCTGGCACATAGGACGTGGATGACCACCTCCTGCAGTAGGCGGAAAGGAAAAATACGGCAATTCTTCTAAACCCATCTTTTTTTGCTGTAAGAAAAGCCAAGCAACTAGGAAGGCTTAGTTACACAACTGTAGTGTGTATTTGGATGGTTGATTTGACAATGACAATACCAAGAGCTACATTTTCTGATAAACATGACTTGCAGCTATGAAAGTCCAGCTTGTGAATAAACCTGATCTTATAATTACAGTGGAGAAATACTTGCACGTAACACTCTTAGCTCTCTCAAGAAGGCAGCAAAAATGAGCTGGCAAGTCTATACGCACTGTCTTTTCTCTAGCGTCTGCAGGAATCATTGATGTTATAAGGACTCTGCCTTTGGTTAACGTTTTAAAGGACTGGAAACGAAGTGTCTGCTGTTTGTAAGGTTGTGCTCTCTGTTACAAAGAGAGGGCAGCTCAGGGGCAGTTCTGCGTGTGCAGGTCACCAGCATGGAAAAGAGGGCTGCTGGCCCAGTTCTGGGGTGCCCCAACAGGGAACAGGGGAAGCACGATTCTCCTGGGATGGTGCAGGGACTGAAAACAGACACCAGGCAGAGCCATAGGTGTCCTACTATTGTGCCAAGACTTCAAACTGACATATTTCAGCTGCAAAATTAAATATTTTGGATTAAAAATTATGCCTCAATCAAGCATGTCAATAGTATTTCAGATACCTCATGGCCTGTTCCTCTCTGGTTCAGTTTGTCATGTAGGCAGCATCTCATGTGGCATGTCAGAGAAAACCTC
The DNA here is from genome assembly GCF_013368605.1 of Nyctibius grandis. Taxonomy (NCBI): domain Eukaryota; kingdom Metazoa; phylum Chordata; class Aves; order Nyctibiiformes; family Nyctibiidae; genus Nyctibius; species Nyctibius grandis. Next base: position 54,348,785 of record NC_090661.1, read on the forward strand.
AGCTGCTATGGAGACACCTGCCAGACATTTTTTCACATTTTTGCAAAAAAAATTAAATGCTGGAATATTTCATTTTTTAAATGTTGTAGTGGCACCCCAGACTCCATTCTCCTTTTCTATAATGGAAGGAAAAAAGGCGTTTTACAAGCAAAGCAGGGAATCCATGTTTTTTAGTGCCTTGCCCTGTAGAGTATCTGAGGCAGAAAAGAGGGGATAAATACTGGTTTTACTAGTGTCTCATCAATCTTCTGGAAAATATATGGTGAGGCATTAATGCTGTGTCTCGGTAGGGGAACATAGGTGCACTTTTCCACCACCAGGTCTGGGTGCATGTCCCGGGTTCATGTGGAGATGTCACCCGGCTCTGCACCAGCCTTTGCTCACGTTTCTCCACACAAAAGAGCCACGGCAAGCCCTGACCAGGTCCAGGATGCAGAGGGGACATACGGAGATACGTCCATACCTCCAGAACTTATAGAGATACCTGCCCCCAGGACAGACATTGCTGTGCTAAGTGTTGTCTTTGCTTTCAGAGAGAACAGCTCATGTCTCCTCTGATGCTCGAGTAATGAGTATGATCAGAGCATGGAGACAACAGGCTTATTTTGGTGTCCTCAGGTTAGAGGGGAGACTTTTGGTATGTGAGCTTTCACTGACCTTGTGAAAGAATTGACTTATCCATAGATCCTCTGTGTTTGCACAGAACAAGACCATGAGTAATTTTGCTAAAACAAGAGCAAATCCTATTGCCGCATCTTTTTGTCCATGAATGAGCCACATTTTTCCTTATAGAAATCTGGGGGGAAAAAGAGGCAGATCCCACCAAGGATAACAATTTGCTCCCAGCTAGTGTTTGCAGGGCTGTTGTATGAAAAAGGTTTTTGAAAGAATTCACTTTTTAGTAGAGATTGGCGATCAGTGCATTTCTAGTTTGATGGCCAGTAGGAAAAAACAGGAAAAAAACTTAGCTTGAAATTATTTTTTTTAGGTCTTTTGGAAGGATAAAATATAATGAAATTTTTGATAGGTTTGATTTGATCATTAGTGAAATGTTGTGTTCAATTTTAAGATTATAAAACTTTTAAAAATCTGAAAGATTTTGCCAAGTTTTTTTTTTTCATTCTTTTTATTTCCAACTGATTTTTTTTTAACTAAAAGGTGATTGATATTTTGAAAGGAAAAGTTTTATCACAAAAATGCCAAAAGAGAACATTTAGTTTCATTTCAACTGTTTCAGCCTTTTACAATTTTGCCCTCCTGCATTTCTTGGCTGAAACAATTCACCAAATTTACTTGGATTTATGAATATTTGAAATACTCCAAGAGTCCGTTTGGAGAAAAATGTACTTACTGTCAAACACGTCCTACTCTATAATACAGCATCCCAAATTAATCCCAAGTGTAATACTGTGATGGCCAAAGTTAACCAGACATAGCGTGGCCCAATACATGGAAATACAAGGCATTGCAAGAACTGAAATTATTTCTGGAACTAAAAGCTTATAGCTCATTTTTGGCAAATGATCTTTGAAGGAAAATACTTGTTAAATTAATATCTTTATACTGCTCTTAGGTTTTCCATTTTAGTGCTTCTTTGGAAATGTTAGCATTGATTGCTATATATTGAAATTTGTAAATAGAAAAATGAACAAAAAATTACATTTCCTGCAGGAGGTCAAAACAGTGCCCCTGCTGAAAAGGAGGGGCTGACAAGGGGCAGTCGCAGGCAGAGCCTCGCTGCCTCTCTGCATCAGCGTTCTGCATCTTTTGGTATTCATAGTTCACCATGCATTTCCCATCATGCCGGTTTGGGTGCCTTTGTAAAGCCTTTGCTGGTGGGTTTTCACCCATGCAGATCTGAGCTCTGAGGTAAAATCCAGTCAACTAAACAAATGAACCCGAGAGCGTGGGATCTAGCCAAGATGCCAGTGGCAGGATCCCGAGAGGGGCCCGTGGGAAGCAGCCTGAAGGCATAATGCCACACTGGAGGTGTGAGCCTGAACTACATTTCTCTTCCCAGGGCATTTGCTTTATGCTGTGAGAGATGCATGCTGCTCCTCGCCGCCCTTCACCCTGTGCCAGAGGCTCCCCACCTTTCTGCCTCTGCCCAGCCTGCAGCCGCTTCTCTTCTTCGAGAGCAGGGTGGGCCAGGGACACAGCAGCCCCCCACCTCCGTCCCCGCCAGCTGCTTTGGGCAGATCCCACCAGCTGCAGAGAGGTTCCCCTCGTCCATCGGTCTTTACGTGTCTGTCCACAGGGTGGAGGTCATGACTTGCATATAAGCCAGACTGCACAGAAAATGAGGATCAAAACTAGGATTATAAAGGGATCAGGTCATAGAGCAGAAGGAGAAGGTGGAAAGTGAGTGGAAATATTTGTTTGCCAAGGGGAACAACGGCAAAAAGTTCTTGTCACAAAGAATGTTTTGGCTACATGGTTTGTCTCGCGGTGCTGTTCCCCACAGCACAGAGGTGCAGCCCAGCTCTCTAGCACAGAAATTTGATGAGGAGGCTTGTGCCTCCTGTAGGTCCTCTGGGTGCTGTGGCTCAGCTGTGGGTGCAGGCGAAGATGCATCAACCCTTGAGAGTCCACACTTGGGGCTGTCGTTCAGAGGGGCTCATGCCGGAGGGGTGAAGGCGAGGGCTGTCACTTAACTGTGTGAGGCAGGAGCAGTGTTAGAGAGGAATCTGTGCTGGTAGCAGGTTTCCAGTGAAGAGACGATGAGCGCAATTCAGCGCTGTTGGAAACATGGTCTCTTCACACTGCAGTTGCAGTTCTTCTTCCAAGCACGAGCATATCACACTGAATATGATTTCCTTTATTTCCCAGAGCCTAATGTCTTTATTTCATAATTAGCATCTCACAATTACAAAGAGAGGGAAACAAATAAAAGCGTCCCTTGTCCAACATGATTTTTCTGCCCTCCTAGCAAGATTATTTTGGCTTAATTGATCAGTTATGTAATCCCTTATTAATCCTAATAAAACAGCAGCAAAGTTATTTATCATGAGTATTACTCAAATTTGCTCAATGATGTTCTGGACATGCTTTTTATTCTTTAATAATATCTTACTAAAGTAAGATTGTCTTATCAATAGTTGTAACTAGAACAAAATTACTATTTTCAGGCTTTAGGAAGGGAGAGATTTGAGAGAAGACTGAGAAATCCCACAACAGAGAATAAGACCAGAGAAGGCTCTTGTTAAGACTCACATATAGATTTGAGCTGTGGAGTGGGACACAGAGAAATAGGAAAATTTCAGCAATGCTGATTTAAAAGAGGGCTGATAATGGGTGACCAACACCAGGGTGAGACGCAGGGCAGCTCTAATGCCTGCTGGGGACCCCCATGAGGGGCCGCTGCCCCTGTCAGGGGCTGCCTCCTCCAATGTGCACTCCCAGTCTGAGCTTCCCCAGCTGGGCTGCGGTGGGTGCTCGGGGCTAGCCGGTGTGCCACCCGCACTTACAGCAGGAGCTAAGTGAGGCTCAGAAAGACTTCATCTTGGGTTACAAAGATTTGGTGGGGACAGACCCCTACAAGGTAAGAGCCACCCCTGGATCAGACCCATGGTGCAGAGCAACATAAAAGAGAAGGAAGGGGGTGTGATAACCCCAAAGCCTGGAAGTGATCCAAGGCATAATGGGGGATGGAGCGAGCCTGGCAACCAGACCAAAATTCGTATCTTCACTAAACTCTCTCTTCTTTCCACTGTGTTTTCTTCTGCTCTTTGTTTCATTCTGATTCTGGAGGAAATGTTGGCATGAGTTTTCTTCCTCTTACTGCTGGGACAAGGTCAGGCACAAGTAAGTAACAGTTTGGGAGAGTGTCCTCACTTTTTTCCAGAGCTGATGTGTGCCATGGGCATTTGCTGCCAGTTCTTTCTATGACAAAACTCTTGACATAGTAACTACAGATTTATTTTTTTTCAACTGTTCTGTTTTGTCTTCCAGGGTTTGGCATGACCACCCCAGCCACTGTCGGAGGCAAAATCTTTCTGATATTTTATGGCCTTATAGGATGTGCAGGAACCATTTTGTTCTTCAACCTGTTCCTGGAGCGCTTGATCACTGTCATAGCCTACGTCATGAAGTCCTGCCATGAAAGACAGCTGAGGAGGAAAGGGGTCCTCCCTCACAACAGCCGGCGGGGCTCAGGGACCTCCGAGGTGGACAGCCTGGCGGGCTGGAAGCCCTCCGTGTACTATGTCATGCTGATTTTATGTGTAGCATCGCTCATCATATCCTGCTGTGCCTCTGCAATGTACACACCGATTGAAGGGTGGAGTTACTTTGACTCACTTTACTTCTGCTTTGTGGCCTTCAGCACCATTGGTTTTGGTGATCTGGTCAGTAGCCAGAACATGCAGTATGAGAGCCAAGGCCTTTACCGCTTTGGCAATTTTGTCTTCATACTCATGGGAGTGTGCTGCATCTATTCCTTATTTAATGTGATCTCTATTGTCATCAAACAATCCATAAACTGGATATTAAAGAAGCTGGACTGCAGGTGCTGCCACAGATGCCAAAGAAAATTATTTCGTTCGCGAAGGAACGTGGTAATGCCAGGAAATGTGCGCAGCCGGAGAAACATCTCCATCGAGACTGATGTTGTCAATGAGAGCGACACAGACGGACGCCGGCTGTCAGGCGAGATGATCTCCATGAAAGACTTCCTGGCCTCCAATAAAGTCTCACTGGCCATCATGCAGAAACAGCTGTCGGAAACTGCTAATGGCTATACGAGGCAAATGAGCTCTAATTCAAAGCAAAATGGATTCTCTGGTGGGGTTGGAGCCCTAGCAATTATGAATAACAGACTGGCAGAGACAAGTGTGGATAGGTAAAATAATAACAGTAATAACAGTGAAAGAGCGTGAACCGTTTCAACAAGTATAGAAATAACGTGAATCAAGTGGAAATAGCTAGGGAGAGTGTGTCGCCAGAGAGTGGGATGGATGTGAACGGCATACCTCCTGTCGGAACACCTCAACACTTTTTTGGAGCTGTCACAATGTCTTTGCTCTTTGACGTACACCAGTCTCAGCCTTCCTTCTTCCCCTTCATTCTGTTCCTCAAACAGGTCACTGCAGGAGAAATTTGATTTAGCCTTCAGAACAATTTTCCCTGTCCTATTCTCCTCCATTTATGTAAAATACAGATTTCAGGATAAGAAATCTGTGGTATGGGAAGAAACCAAGTGTGTCTACTGAACACGTTCTTAATTGAAAGATTGTTCTGAGTTTTCTGTCTTACTCTTGTCATACCTGTTTTCTTAAAGTAGCTTATCTGAGACCAAAAGAGGAATCAGCCTTTCTTTGACATTGCAGATCTAATTTAATGGAATAAAAAACCCAAACTATTTTCTTTTACATATCACTTCTTAAAATGTATTCCTGTTGTGAAACAGCTAGGCTTGAAAAGCCAGCTTCTGCTGCCATTAATGTTTGTGTAAATCTGGAGTAATTCTGTGAAAGCTGGTGGAACTACTACTCTGGGGCTTTTGTGATGTGAATGAGAAGAGAATTTGGCCTTTAGAATTTAATTTAGTCTTCCCTTTAAAAGGATACTGTCAAAAGTGATAAAATAAAAATTTATCCTACTTTTGTTTTCTTCTCTTCATTTGCAAAACACATGATTTTTTTCTAGTCTACTTTTTCTTCTAGAATTGAATCACTGTGGCTTTCTGTTTCAAAAAAATAAATTAAATTGAAAACTGCCATGCTGACGAGTTGTATGAATTATTTCACAATAGCGATCAGAGACTTTTCTAAATTTCTATTCATATTATGCTCAATTGTGACTGATGCAATTGAGCATCAGCATTGTGTAATGTGACCAGTAACTGAGTTTACACAACAGGCTTTAGTATGCAATTAGATTGCCATGCCAACGTTCAGTGTATTATTATAAGTGACTGTGATCACAAAAATCACTTTGGCAGTGTCCTTTTTTCCTTTCATGTAATTTTGTCATTCATCACCTGCTTTTCTGGCTTTTAGTGATGATAATGGCAGGGTCTTGATTAGGGAGATAGAAAATGTTTAACTCCTCATTTTTCTCAATGAAATGCTCCGAGTGTTCATTATGACTAGAAAGGAGACATCAATGAGAAGAATAATAACAGTGAGAAGAATATGAAAACAGGAAACAAAGTGATCTTTAATGACAGTGAAATCGTGCTTTGTATTAGGTAACTGGAGAAATAAGGGATTAAATTAACATGAAGTCTAGGAAGAATTTAAGGAAGACTGGGCTGAATTCCTGATTCTCCTTTAACCGTGCAATGCATTAAAGCTAAACAGTATATGAGAGTGTAAATAAGCGGAATTGGTCACAAAGGACCTGATCCAATTCCCCCTGCGGAGAAGAGTACATGCATCAGGATTAAAAGTTTTCTCACAGCTAGAAAACCTTGCAGAATACTACAGTTTTAGGGAATTTAAAACATCAATATTCAGTTCTTAATTTTTCTCATTCGGAACAATGCAGATAGCCTCTTCAGGTTAATTTGTATTAGGAATTAATATCATATCCTTTTTCTTCATTCTGGCCAAATGTTCTTTTGTTTAGGTTCTTAATACTGTAGGATAACATTTTAATACTCTTTTTAAGCAATATTTGAATTTGAAAAAAAAACATACCTCTTGAAATCCTTTCATGTAATAAAGTAAAACCAGATATTAGATTAAGCAACTGTACTTAACTATGAAAAGTATTGCAAACTTTTTGACATAACACAGCTAAGATGTCCTGATTAAAAGTCAAATCCTGCTGTCCTTAGTCACAAGGAGAGCTTCAAGCTGAAGCCATTAGTCCAAATTCTGATCTCAACTCAGCTGTGCAGCAGTGGAATATCCCTAATAGTATACCTTCATATTTGCACTGTGTAAAATCTGAATCAGCTCCCAATCTGTAACTTTGGTGAGAAAAGCAGTCTGACTTGTTTCTGGGATGTTATGTATTAGCAAAAATTGCCACTGAATTATTTTAGATGATATTATAGTACCCAAGATCCGTTACATTGTTACACACTTTTTTTCTCCCAAGATCTCCTTTGTTTCAACCTCACTGAATAAAAATACTTGGATATAAAAAGAGAAAAGTACTGCTCTGAAACCTTCTTTCCAAATTAATTCAGCAATGCCTCTGTCTGCTGCCTGTAACCCCAAGATCTCATTGTTACAGAAGTGTTCCTCACACTGCCAACTAGCAGAAATAGTTTAGGACTTGACTCGTTGCTTAAACAGGGCTCTCATTCTGGGCAGAACAGCCACAGTTGTGAAAACTGCAGCTTACTTCTCCATTTATGACAGTAACTCTTAGTTGCAAATGTCAGATTTTGCTCAGCAATGAACACAGGAGAAGTTACTCAACACTACCCCCTTTTCCAGATGATTGAGGCAATGTACATTATCATCTTAGACAAATAACCAAAACATCCAAGTTTCTTTAGTTCATTTATTATATAGTTCTGTGTCATCGTTAATGAAGGATCTGGCTTCCATTATCGGATTTTCACTCAAATCCTTCCATATCTAATTAGCTTTCAAAATTCAACAAGGCCAAGTGCAAGGTCCTGCATGTGGGTCAGGGCAATCCCAAGCACAAATACGGGCTGGGTGGAGAATGGATTGAGAGCAGCCCTGAGGAGAAGGACTTGGGGGTGATGGTTGACGAGAAGCTCAACATGAGCCGGCAGTGCGTGCTTGCAGCCCAGAAGGCCAACCGCATCCTGGGCTGCATCAAAAGAAGCGTGGCCAGCAGGTCGAGGGAGGTGATTCTACCCCTTTACTCTGCTCTTGTGAGACCCCACCTGGAGTACTGCATCCAGCTCTGGGGCCCCCAGTGTAAGAAGGACATGGAGCTGTTGGAACGAGTCCAGAGAAGGGCCACGAAGATGATGAGAGGGCTGGAGCACCTCTCCTATGAAGACAGGCTGAGAGAGTTGGGGCTGTTCAGCCTGGAGAAGAGAAGGCTCCAGGGAGACCTCATAGCAGCCTTCCAGTACCTGAAGGGGGACTACAGGAAAGCGGAAGAGGGGCTTTTTACAAGAGCAAGTAATGACAGGACGAGGGGGAATTGTTTTAAACTGAAAGAGGGTAGATTTAGATTAGATATTAGGAAGAAATTCTTTACTGTGAGGGTGGTGAGACACTGAAACAGGTTGCCCAGAGAAGTTGTGGCTGCCCCCTCCCTGGCAGTGTTTAAGGCCAGATTGGCCGAAGCTTTGAGCAACCTGGTCTAGAGTAAAGGCATTCCTGCCTGTGACAGGGGGGTTGGAACTAGATGATCTTTAAGGTCCCTTCCAACCCAAACCATTCTATGATTCTGTGATTCTATGATTCTATGATTTGGTTCTGGAAGTCTGAACGCAGGCCAATATTCATAGCAAATAGGTGAGAAAGCAAATTGGAAGAGAGAAAAACATACATACACTAATGGAAATAGATAAAACATTACAATCTGTATAGTCAATTCAACAGAGATTATTTAGTTTTTAGAATATGACACATCCCAGTAGCGGATCATTAAGATGGTCTTCAGGTGGTTTCAACTTCTCCGAAGACATGAGACAGTTACGTTGCTCCTTTCCGTTCTTTGTGATACCAAGCCTTGGTTACCTGTCACCACAGTGGAATCTTTATCAGCTGTTTTCAATAGATCTGAAAACATCTATGGTTATGAAAGCAAGGGACTAATACGTAGTCTTGATCAAACAGATTGGGCAAGGCTGTATGAGATCTTTGGTGTACACTAGCTCTGCCTTTGTTGACCCATCTTGACCTTCTACTCACTCAAGCACTGGCTTCCTCGTGACCCGAGCCTGCCAGTTGCAAGGCTCTCTGCAGCGGTTTTGTGGTCTGTTTTCATGTCTGCTGAACATAAAGAGGGAATAAGTGCACTAATTATGTCTAATCATCTCTGTTCAGATGTGAATTGTCGTTTCACGAGATGAAGGACCAGTACATTCTGTGACTGTGCCATCTTGTATCATGATGTCATCCTGTCCCCAAAAGACTTCTGACTTTGTCATTGTTCCCCCTCTAGAAGCCACACTGAACGTTGAATGAGATAGCTTTGCCTAGGAGACCAGTAGAATTCTTAGAGAATATCCGGGGATAAATAAGAAGACTTTTAAGATCAGAAAGGGAAATTTCTGACTCCAGTCCAATGGTACTACTACAGGTGTTTTTTCTAAAGGCATTGGACAGAGAAATTCCAAAAAGCTCAGTTCATAATGTAGCATCAGATTATTACAGTCATAAAACACGAGGAGATATAAACATACATGTGCCAAAAAAATCAGAATTTAGCATAGGAGTGACAAATGCCCATCCTGTGTGAAAAATAAGATACAATAAAAATACAGACAATATCACATTTCTTGTATTACTTTTTAAAGTAGTGATGAGGAACTAAAGGGAAGAGTGTCAAATAGCCAGGGATCTATTTTCAAAGCTGTGTAATCTAAATTTTAATGCTGTATTGCTTAGCACTAAAATCTCAGTCAACAAGACAGAAACTTGCTTTCCAAAGTACCAAGTTTCCCTATTGCCTGCTATGAATTTGCATGATGGCTATTGAGATATGGGTGTGGGTTTTTTAATGCAAAAATGTTTTGGGAAGAAACTTGGATGTACTGAGGCTCTGGGTATGCATGCAACAGGTCGGGAGTACCAGTAAAATCAGTGGGTTAAACTGCAAGTTGCAGCCTGGTAGACTGAAACTGAAAGTACTTAACAGACTCATTTCCTGGAAGCTGGGCTTATAGTTATGCCAGCCCTTCATAATATCATTATTGTACAATATAATTATTGCACATTGAAAGGAAATATTTAGTGCTAATCAAAATACAATCAATTAAGTAAAGGTAGCTCTTACAGTTTTTTGGCTAGGTTTTTGTAAAATTTGTGTATATCAGATGCTTTGCTGGATATGTAGGTGGCAAAAGAGTTACATTAATTTATCTCCATGAAGGACATGGTCCTCTGTTTAAAGGACATGAATAGGCTTTTCAACAGCATCTAATTCCTGCTGAAAGTCAATTCACTTCCCACCGTACATTGACTTTCAGTAGAAGTCAGGTACCTAGTTCCTTTAGGCAATTTCAAAATCCCAGCCATGTTTTAGGTTTTGAATCTAAGCTGACCTGACAGTGTCCCTGAAAAGTCCTAACACTTGGAGCAAGGTTTCAGCACGGCAGCACAGTAATAGCTGAATTCATTTATTTAAAAGCCTTTTATAGTGAAAGCTTTGCATCAACCAAATAGCACAAGCCATGTTTACAGTTTGTTTGATTTAATCTTGGCTTCTGCCAGTTTTAATTACATTTGACACATTTATAAATTGAATAAGAAAGAGAAGGTTGGGCTGGGCATGAAAAACAAACCACTTCCATTTCTCAGACTAAATTAATCAAGTGAAAATGGTCAAGTTGGGGAAAGAGCTTTCTGATTAACATTATATTTGAATAAAGTTCCTCTGGAGGTGGAGGGTATGAAGTTATTTGGGTGACTTCTCTCCAACAGGTGTGGAAGTGGAGCTGTTTGCTATGACCTGCCAATGTCCCCGCTCTGGGCACAGCAGCTCAGTGAGACTTAGCAGAGACAAGGGTCAGCATTTCAATCAATCCACCTTGCATCATCTGTTGTTTTGAGTTAGGCTGCTAACATTTGGTTAATACTGTAATTCCTTGGACTCTTCAAGAAGTAGCAAAGTTCTTTTGTACAATTTCATGTACAAGCTGTAGAGAATCACCAAATTGTGTTGTTCCCCTGCGCTGAAAATACTGCCAAATATACCAGTACAATCTATTTGAGAACTTTCACAGTAGTGTTTTGCTTAATCCAGGAAATAAGAATACAATCCCTTCCCCCTTCCCTATTTTCCAAACATCTCTTGTCAACAATGCCCATAGAATACACTGTGCCTTCTGCTTAAAAGTTGACATTTCACTGGGAAAATTAAAGCCATTGCTCATCTAAGTGGACCAACACAGTCCTATTATTTATCAGATTCAAGAGAAATATAGTGTGAACACAAAGAATGACACTTCAGGTCCAAGTAGTCAGAAGCTTTTTGATAGGGCCCATGTTTATAGAGCTGCTTCACATCAAACCAGAGAAAAACCCCATCACTGCAGACTTTTAAAAGCATTAGTAAATGTAAGAATTCCTTGTGGAATGGATACACTAATTTATATTTTGTTTTTCTACAGTTCCACTCTAATATTTGCCTACAGTTTTCATGATTTGAAATAATTTGCGATAATAGAATAAAGAATATAAATTTGCAAAGATTTTGAGAGGCATAATAGTCGGATTTGTTTAAAATGAAATATCCTTTTCCTCAGCCTGCCTAGCTTTTTATAAAGGGAAAGTTTGATTAAAATTAGAATTAACGGGCTCTCTTTCCAAGTAAGTGTGACAGTTTCTGGATTCCAAATGGATTTCTTATTAGGTGTCCATGCAGAATCTCCCAGAGAGAGGCAAGATGGCCTAGTTTTCAAACTTTATCTTTTGAAATGTCTTTCAAAGCTGTTCCCCCTTTCAAAACCATAGAACACTGTCAGTGTTTTCTGTTTGTGGTCTTACCTGAGAAAACTTAACCTTGCTTTTTGATATCTGTAGAAGAAAAAGATGCACATGAAGAAAAATGAAAATAACCTTACATAACCTTTACATGTACTGCTCGGAGCTGCTAGAATCTTCCTCTTTTTGCTAACTCGAAGTTTGTGCCAGAGTTTAATTTCTCTGGCTCTCTAAAGAGCTTTGGTCTTATTAGTGAATAGTCATAGTTCAAATCAAAGAACTTTAAAGTTGTATTTGTTCATCTCTTCTAAATGCTGGAAATGAGCTGATGGTCTGAATAGTGGGTGCTGTGCTAAGTCTGTTAGAGTTTAAAAGGCTGGAATCACCATTGCTCACATCTCTGCAATGGTCAGGGAGACACTCTCTGACCAGGAGAGTCCGTATTGCTGCAGTAGCAGCAATCTCTGGCTGTTAACCTCTGAGTGTCATATTGTCTGCATCTAGTGTACAGGGCCAGAAGTAAACAGAGATAATGCTGTCCAGAACCACCGGTTCAGAAATTCACAGAATAATTTACTCTGGAAGAGGCCTCTGCATGCCACCTAGTCTCCAAAACCTTTTCCAAAGCAGGTCCAGCTTGTTCCTGCCTGTCTCAGTACAAATATCTGTAATTTGCTGAGTGGTGCTGCTTCTGCATGTAGCACTCAGTTCACAGTGTGCTGAAAGTGCCCTTCTCATGAAATACTGACTGCCATCCTGTACCAAGAGGAAGTCACAGCCCTTCCTCTGCAGCTATTGCATTTGGGCAAATACTTAGCTCTAAGTTAAACACATTTCTTTGTAAATAGCATCTAGGCAGCTGCTTTTCTCAGCCTAATACACAGCAGATGGGCATTCTGATCCCTAGGTATCATTATTGTTGGCGGTCTTATTAGAGACGGCAAGGACTAAAAAGGTCGGTCAGTCAGTCTGTCAGCCCCAGGCTCCTAGGCAGGGGTATTACTCCTTTGGCAAGCCACCCATGGCATCTTGGCTTGGCTCTGCGCGTTGGATTTGGCTGCGTTCTCAGCTCAGGAACTGATTCTTCTCCACTGAAATCAATGGAGACTTTGCTACTGGGCTCTTTATCTGGCATTTTTCACAAGAATTAATTTCACTTTACAAAATAATCCAAAGAAATGTTGACTAGCCTTTTGCTTTGCTTTTACCACCAGCTGTGCAAATGCTAATTCTAATCATTCAGTACTGTGTTCTGCACCAGCTTATTACCCAGGGACCATTATTTGGTCTACAAAATAATAATATACTTATAAGGAAGACTTATTTAAAATTGAAAGTATCCAGATTATTATCTCTAAGAATTGTTTGGTAGTCACTCATTTCCTCAGCTGGAAAACTCTGACAAATATCACATTTTCCCTGAAAATTCCTGCAGTTTTGCAAGGGCAGGTTTTGCTCTGTGCTGACTGCCTGTGTCAGATTGTTCTTTCCCTCAGCTTTCTTCCCTCAGTCCATACCTGCAAGATCCTCTTCCCTCCTTTTTTTCTTTCCATTCATCTTTGTCTCAGTTCATCAAAGCTTTCTCCTAGCCAAATATACCACAGGGTTTGCCTCTGTTGAATTTTGCACTTGAAAGTGGACTCACTGTCAAAAAAGGATTCTTGTGAAACAAACACCTTTTTACTCAATATGGATTCAGAGCCATACTTCATCCAGTAACTGTAATGATAAAGATGTGGGTTTATTACTTTTCATTCCTACTTCCTCTGAGAAGTAAGACAGTTTTTAGGAAGTTGGAATTAAAGTATCGCATACGGGTACTTGGATGGAGAGCAGCAGAAGCGTCTTTGATTCTTTGGCAGCTGGAAGGGATATTCTGCCTCTTTTTGCACATCCAGTTGGCCTGCAATTTGCATGGATGCTTACGTTCTCTACAGATGCCTTCAGTAAAGGCTGATGAGTTGATTCAGCTTCATGGTATCAATATTTGTTGCTTTTGGCTTACTAGATTTTTAATAAATGAACAGGCCTGCATTGCTCTGTGAGCACAGTAACAATCAGTAACACTCCAGACTTCCCCATGTGTTAGGGAAACAATAGTCTTGACTTCAGTTTTCTTCCTTTGATAAGGCCTAATCTTCATGGCTGCTATAAAAAACAACTATGGCATAGAAGGTAAAGATTTTTATCTCATCCTCTTCTTGGCCATGATTTCACTGGCATTTGAGTAGAATTTCTCCCACCAGTACCACAGGCAATAATAAGATCTTTCAGAGGTAATAATAAGATGTTCTTAAAGCATTTTTACCTGATGCCTTATGGAAACAAAGTGCATGGGATCAGACTGTACATATGTGTCTGTGTGGCTCTGCTCTGTTTTAAACATTGGCCAGTTTCAAACACAATTGCCAAAGGGGGAGAGGTCTCACACAGAATCAACTTCCTACACCTTTTTATAAACGTTAGCACCCCACCTGAGAGAAAGACTGAGAGGCAGGCTCGCAACCTGTTAGAGACAAGAAAATCCACACAAAGGAGGTCAAGAGGAAAAGAAAGTGAGGCACAAAGAAAGAATGATGTTCCAAATGTCCCATCATCTGAGAAGGTGTCAAACAGAGCTTACACCTCCCCAGACTCACAGCACAGATCCAAAGGGAAAACAGCTTCATGTGGTCCTGTGAAGACAGACCTATGCTTTTGTCTCATAATGTATCTAGCTTTTAGCAAAAGTAGTTGTCTTTGATTAAGGAATTGTTTCATATCAGCAGTAAGATTTTCTCACCTTCTTTCTACGAATTCCTGAAATGCCAGATCTTGCAAAGCATGAAAAAGAGTGTTGTGATATTTCAGCATCACTAAAAAAAAGATCCCTTCAATCTGCCAGGATTTTAACTTTTTTATTTATAACTCAATCAGCTTCTTTGCTAGGTGCCCTGAGCTCTGTTAGCTTCTTTGGATGCCCAAGGCTTAAAGACCCTGTGCTTAAACAACCAAAACTACAGAAATGTTTCACCATATTTGCAAAAGATTTGGTGCTTGTTTGACACCACATAATGCGTCTGTGCAATAGCAAGAATTAGTATCCACAGGCCACAGTCTATGATGATAAGAAAACAGAGAACTTTGTCGTGATTTTAATGAGTTTCCACTGTTAGAGGTTCCACAGTTGTCCCAGGCAACCTATTGCAGAGCATCATTAATTTTACTTTTAAACATTTTTCCAAATGCTGAATTTCACTCTCCCTTGCTACAGCCGAGGCACGTTGTCTGCATTCTAGCCATTCTGAATACAGAAAGCACAATATTCCCTTCCTTTTCCAAAGGAAGGTATTTTTTACAATAACTCCTCTCAGTCTTCGCTACCCCAGACTAGAAAAATCCTCTTCCATATGTGATGCTTTCTATAGTTGCTCTATTGTGCTCCAGACCATCTGGTTCATCCACTTCTTTTTTTTTTTAAAGTGCCCAAATACTGTGTTCAGTTTTGGGCCTCTCACTACAAGAAAGACATTGAGGTGCTGGAGTGCATCCAAAGAAGAGCAATGAAGCTGATGAAGGGTCTAGAGAACAAGTCCTCTGAGGAGCGGCTGAGGGAACTGGGGTTTAGTCTGGAGAAAAGGAGGCTGAGGGGAGATCTTTTAGCTCTCTACAACTACCTGAAAGGAGGTTGTAGCGAGGTGGGTGTCAGTCTCTTCTCCCAGGTAACAAGTGATAGGACGAGAGGAAATGTCCTCAAGTTGTGCCAGGGGAGGTTTAGATTGGATATCAGGAAAAATTTCTTCACCAAAAGGATTGTCAAGCATTGGAACAGGCTGCCCAGGGAAGTGGTGGAGTCACCATCCCTGGAGGGATTTAAAAGACGTGTAGATGTAGTGCTTAGGGACAGTCGCCGAAGGGAGCTGCTCCGGAGCCGGCCCGTCGTGCAGCGGAGCGGCAGATCTCGGCGCACGGCGGCTTTTCCTGAGGTGAGGAACCGCCGGGGCAGCGGCGGGAGCCGCCCGGAGCCGGCAGCTCCCGCGGAGAGTCGCTGACGAGGCGGGGGCGCTGCCAGAGCCACCGCGGCCCCTCCTACAAACGGCGGCCCCGGGAGCACCTGACCCTCAAGGCAGGATGGTGGGCACTCGCCTGAGAGCGAGGGCTGCAGTTCCTGTTCAGGGATCTGCACCATCGACCCCAGCCGTGACCGACGCCTCCACCCAGACAGAGCTGCTGAAGGGAGAGGCTGGAGTGCAGACCTCGGGCTGTGGTAAGTGTCTTGATCTTTTGCCTGGGGCAGGGATGCGCAGCAGCAGACCTGCCTGCATCAGGTGTGCCCAGGTGGAGGACCTCCTGCAGCAGGTGGTTGAGCTGCAGGAGGCAGTGAGGAGGCTGTGTAACATCAAGGAGGCTGAGGAGTTGGAAAACGGGGCTCAAGTGCAGTCTGCAGTGGCCCCACAGTCCATGGACAAACAGCCAAAAATGCCCCCAGCAGCACACTCAGAAGGAACGGGGGATAAAACTGCAGGAGAATGGAGGGTCGTAAAGACAAGAACCAGGAGGAGGAAGAGACTTCGTCCAAAGCCTGAGGCGCCCCTGCAGAACCCCCCAGTGGCACACACAGAAGGAAGGGGGGATATAACTGCAGAGGAAAGGAAGGATGCAAAGGCAAGGACTAGCAGGAGGAAGAGGCTTCCCCTGAAGCCTGAGGTGCCCTTGCAGAACCGTTTCAGTCCTCTGCAGTCTGAGGAGGAAAGACCCGCCGCATCAGGAGAGACGCTGTAGCCCGGTAAGGCAGCCCAGTGTGCTCCCCGTATAAAGACCAGTGCTACCAAGAAAAAGCGATGGGTGATAGTGGTAGGTGACTCTCTATTGAGAGGCACAGAGGCACCCATCTGCTGACCTGATGCGCTCTTTAGAGAGGTGTGCTGCCTACCGGGGGCTTGCATCAGGGATGTCACGGAGAGACCACCGAGCCTAGTACAGCCCTCAGACTATTACCTGCTGCTGCTGTTTCACGTGGGCACCAGTGATACAGCTAAGAGCAGTCTGAGACATATCAAGGAGGACTACAGAGCCCTGGGAGCAGTGGTAAAGGACTCTGGGGCCCAGGTAGTTTTCTCATCGATCCTTCCAGTCAAAGGGAAGGGGACTAAAAGGGACAGTCATATTAGGCAAATCAACACATGGCTACAGGACGGGTGCCACAGCCAGGGGTTTGGCTACTTAGACCACGGGACTCGTTTTGAGGAATCCGGTCTTCTGGCAGCTGACGGGGTCCATCTATCAGAGAAGGGGAAGACCATCTTGGATCATAGGTTAGCCAAGCTGGTAAAGAGGGTTTTAAACCAGATTTGCCAGGGTAGGGGATCCTCAGTCCATCCCAATTCAGCCAGTCCGATGCCAGGGCCAGTAATAGGTGCCCAGAGACTGGAGAAGGATGGCAGGTTGGCAGGAGAGCACCAGAAGAGCCATGGATAGGAATTTCAGGCCGCAAGGCAGCTTCATCTGGGGCCCAACTGAAATACCTCTATGTAAATGCACGGAGCATGGGGAACAAACAAGAGGAACTAGAGACGTGCGCATACCTGCAAGGCTATGACCTTATTGGCATCACAGAGACGTGGTGGGATGACTCTGATGACTGGAGCGTTGGAATGGAGGGATACAGGCTTTTCAGGAAGGACAGGCAGGGGAGGTGAGGAGGGGGTGTTGCGCTCTATGTCAATGATCAGTTTGAGTGCATGGAGCTCTGTCTGGGGATGGAGGAGGAGCTGATGGAAAGCTTATGGGTCAGGATTAAAGGGCGGGCAGAGACGGGAGACATTATAGTGGGCGTCTGCTACAGGCCACCTGACCAGGATGGCCAAGCAGATGAGGCCGTCCACAGACAGATAGATGTAGGCCTGGTCCTCATGGGGGACTTCAACCACCCTGACATCTGTTGGAAGGACAACACAGCTGGGCACAAGCAATCCAGGAGGTTCCTGGAATGCATGGATGACAACTTCCTTCTCCAAGTGATAGAGGAGCCAACGAGGAGAGGTGCCATGGACAGTTGGATTGAATGCGCCTTCAGCAAGTTTGCCGACGACACCAAGCTGTGCGGCGTGGTCGACATGCTGGAGGGAAGCAATGCCATCCAGAGGGACCTTGACAGGCTTGAGAGCTGGGCCTGTGCAAACCGCATGAAGTTCAACAAGACCAAGTGCAAGGTCCTGCATGTGGGTCGGGGCAATCCCAAGCACAAATACGGGCTGGGTGGAGAATGGATTGAGAGCAGCCCTGAGGAGAAGGACTTGGGGGTGATGGTTGACGAGAAGCTCAACATGAGCCGGCAGTGCGTGCTTGCAGCCCAGAAGGCCAACCGCATCCTGGGCTGCATCAAAAGAAGCGTGGCCAGTAGGTCAAGGGAGGTGATTCTACCCCTTTACTCTGCTCTCGTGAGACTCCACCTGGAGTACTGCATCCATTGAGAGTTGGGGCTGTTCAGCCTGGAGAAGAGAAGGCTCCGGGGAGACCTCATAGCAGCCTTCCAGTATCTGAAGGGGGACTACAGGAAAGCGGAAGAGGGGCTTTCTACAAGGGCAAGTAGTGACAGGACGAGGGGGAATGGTTTTAAACTGAAAGAAGGTAAATTTAGATTAGATATTAGGAAGAAATTCTTTACTGTGGGGGTGGTGAGACACTGGAACAGGCTGCCCAGAGAAGTTGTGGCTGCCCCCTCCCTGGCAGTGTTTAAGGCCAGATTGGCCGAGGCTTTGAGCAACCTGGTCTAGAGTAAAGGTGTCCCTGCCTGTGGCAGGGGGGTTGGAACTAGATGATCTTTAAGGTCCCTTCCAACCCAAACCATTCTGTGATTCTGTGGTTTAGTGCTGGACTTGGCAGTGTTAGGTTTACGGTTAGAGTGAATGATCTTAAGGGTCTTTTTCAACCTAATGATTCTATGATTCTATACAACGTGCTTTTCATTTAGGTTCTAGGCTGATGTTTGCTATTTTAAAACACTGTTGATTCATGTTCAGTTTGTCATGTGCTATTAATGCCCAATTCTTTTTTGCAAAATTTACCTAAACTGTAGTGCCTTCAGTTTATGGAGGTGATTATTCCTATGTTCCATTTTACATGTATTGTTGTTGAATTGCTTCTATTTTTTCAGATCCCTTTCCCATATCCATTTTGTTTTGAATCCTAGTCCTTCAGCATCTTTGCTATCCCTGACTACCTGGGATCATCTTCAGACTTAAAAATTGTGTTCTCTATTCCATCATCCAAGTTATTTATAAAAATATTGACCCAGGGCAAGTCTTGCAGAACCCAGTAGATACCTTCTTCCAGTCTGAAATTAAACTATCACTCTGTCCATACTGTTGTATGAATATGGTTTCCCAAACAATTTTGCACTCATCTTGTGTTAGTTTCATCAAGTGTAAATGACAGCAATATTTTTATTCCAGGTCGTGAGATATGAGCCAGAAAAGATCTGGCTTTCACATCTGATTTAATTTGCACAACTGATTAGTAGGGTAAAAAGTAGTTAAAATTTAAAATCAAACAAAAGGAAATCTTGATTTACCAAGCCTTCAACACAAAACTCCACTCTGTCCTTTTACAGTTACACTAGAGCTACAGAAGTAGATGAAACTACTTGAAAGAGTACCTGGCAGAATTCAATCTGAAAAATACAAAAATACTTCAGCAATACACAGTAGGATTTGGGTTCGTTTTTTTCCCCTCCACGCCATGTATTTCTGGTCTACTGATTAAAATCCATTAAAAAGAAAGTCAAACATCAGCATGGAATATTTTTCTATAAATATGAGTTCCATTTTAATTTAAGTTTGCACATCAAATCCTATTTTAGGTGAGATTATGCTAGACATAATTAACCTGATTGGTGAAAAGTACTGAAAAACAGAACAATTTTTTTTTTGAGTGTGACGAAAAGGTTTTTCAAGAATGATTTTCGCTTAATGTGTCAGGGTGTTGATTATCTTTCTGAAACATTGATCTCTGTGAGGACAACAGGAATAGAGCCATGTGACCAGCATATCAGAGAAACTTCCTTGCTTCAATCCCCAAACAAACCTTACGGATTTGTAATGAATAAGCTGAATGTGAACAAGTTCATTATTTATTTGTCTAAGGCATCTCGGCTCCTAGTCCACTAGCAAATGCTTGTCTAACAGAAACAAAAAAAAACCCAACATATAAAACGTACTTTGCCTTCCCATCAGATACCCATCATACGTAAATATTCCTTGCAGAGAAGTTGGCCTGAGCTAAGGCTTGCTGGAGGGAAATCATGCTGCTCCCTCTCATAATCCTGGAGAGTTACACATTAAATATACAAAATTTGCTTTGTAGGAAGTATGTCAACACAGTGAAGCCATCACTCTGTTGATTTTTATAAACTTTGAATGGGCTCATGAGAGGAGCCGTATCACAGCTGTTAGGCAACAGTAGTAACTGCAATAAGCAGTTTCCAGCACAGAACAGCACAGACCTAAATGGGGCCTCGGGAAGCAAATATAGGTTAATAATAACGGCAAACAACAGAGACAATGTAGAACAGGGCCACAGAGAGGAAAGTGATGAGAACTCACTAAACGTACTCCTCATCTTCTTACCACCATTAGGAATTGACACTGGATGTTGATGAGGACTAGATGTAGTTGGGACTTTTAAAAGGGAAGCACCAGTTTCCTTTCAGATGCATGGTAAAGTGGGAAATTTTTAGGGCTGCTTTATCAAGAAGTTGCCCCTAAGTGTGTAAGACAAAGAGCCTGCTGCATGCAGCATCCTGGTAATCCTATTGCCATGGTGAGCTGCAGCAGGGAAATATGTGATAATCAAAGCCTGTTTGCATTATTAATACAGGAACAGCATATTCTTCCAAAGGGAAGAGAAGGACTTAAGTATCTTAAATAGACCAGGTTGCTCCCAAATAATAAAATTTCCGAAAGACTTAGATGACTTAGGTGACTGAGCCTCAAATTAGAGTTTTTAGTCAGGTTTTATAGGCTACTTTAATACAGCAGCTGTTTCCAACACCAGCTTGCTTTGACAGTCCCCTGATACCACAGCTCCACAGAAAATGGGCAATGTGGTCATGTCACCCCAAGTGCCTCCTTCAACATGAACATGGCCGCCACATGCTTCCTGCTCCACGTGCTCATCTGGGGCCCCTCTGTGCCTGGAAGGTTTGAAGGCACGCACGGCCCCATCCCACAAGGGTTGCTGTGTTTGCAGTAGCAAGGTATTTCCCCTGTCCTGTGGTTTGTTTTCATGGTTATCCAGCTCTGATTTTCCCGGGGAACGGGCTGGCCAGCCAGGCAGCCACACATGCTGGGGGCCTCCCAGGCACCATGTCCCAGGGTGCCCACCCGCTGCCCCGTGTTCAGGCACTGCAGCAGCAGAAAAGGCTGTGCCTTGGGCTGTCTGCCTGGCCTCTCACGGAGGTTTCGCTGCTCAGCCAGCAATTAGGGTGCCTGGACCCTCTGCACGTTCCTGGGGCAGATGCTCACAGGGATGGGCATGTTTGGGAGAGCTTTAGGACGAAATTGTAAGATTCTGTTCAGACATTCCTTTACTTAAAAAGCTTCTCTATTAACATAGCTTGTGAAAATCACCACAAGCAAGTTTTCCTGTGAGCAGCAGAACTAACAATGCCTGTTTGCATACTTATGTCTGATGTCCCCTGTACTTGTTCCCTGCCATGACTGTAACATTCCACATATTCCCTATACAACCAGCAAAGCAGTCCATCCCCTTTCTTTCTGTTCCCAAAGACACCCTAATCCAAAACCCTTATTGGACATCCAATATTCAGATAGTCTCAGCTCCTTCCTGTAGCCATAGCAAGCCCACTATGATATCCTAATTATTTTCCACATTTTTAATACTCATCTCCTGCATTGCTCCTGCCCCCTGGCCAGCCCATCCTAAGGTAGCGGTGGCTGGGCAGACTGCTAACAGGCCAGGCAACAGCTTGCCCTGCCCTTCCCTCAGGCAAACTTCTAGGCACATATCTTCACAAAATTTGTAGAAATTTAATATCTTTCATATTTCTACCCCCGCATCAAATGTGGTTGAAAATAACCAAGAGGTTCAAATGCTTTCAAAGAGTCCAAACAGTTGTGTTCCCAGCTCATGACCAACAAAAAGTGTGAGCAGGAGGCTGTAACCATGACACACCTCTAATACTAAATGGGTATTGTGATGGGGAGAAAGGAACCTGCATCTGACCCAGTCCAGCTGCCAGCACAAATACTCCAGTAACTAATCAGAATCAGAGTATTCTAGGAAAGAATATCAGAATATTTCAGGGTCAGTGGAAAATCTGAACAAAGAATAATATTTCACATACATACAGCTAGAGGTAACTCTGAGGCACTGCAGAAACACTGGGTTACTAGCAGATGTAATACCACAAACCACTTAAGTATATTCTGTTTTAAAGGGAAAATATTAAACTGCATGAGATAGGTTCTGAGTGATATTTATAGAGACAAATAAAAAAGCTATTGCCCGTATCTCCAAAGGCAGCTGAATGATGACATCTGCTCAAGGTGGAAAGCAAGTAGCATGTTAAACTCTTTTAAGAAGACATGTTATTGTGCTATATAGTTCCGATATATGTCCTCATCCTGGTTATTATTGTAATAGCTTGACAAAAAGATGATTACAAAATTAAGAAAATAAAGCCCAAGGAAAAACAATTAAAAATATTCAAATCAGAGGTCTCTAAATGCTTCTTTCCAAGGCACACACACAGGAAAACAAAAAGTGAGAACTATTTGCAGATCCGAGTCACAAAATAAGTATGAGTCTTGCTTATACTGCAATTGGAAAGAAGAGGAAAAACAAGGGGCACAAGGCATGACTGAGAAAAGCCAGCCCTTCAGCACAAGCTCTGCCGGGTGCTCAGAAGGGCAGCTGTTCTCGCCTGTGCAGGCATCGTGGGAGCAAGGCTCACACCTCTCACTCGAGTCCGAGGGTGCCCAGCAGGGTTACCACTTGCAGAATAAAAGAAACAGAATAAATATTGGGACCCATTTGCTTATTTCTATTGAAAGAATTAAAAAGGAACGAATTGGAATAAAATGCCAAAAAAAAGGCAAACAAAAGGAAAAAAATGCACTTTTAAGATGGTGTTTAGTTAATGCAGAACAATAATAATGTAAAGAATGAAGCAGGATTTTAAAAATGGATATTTACATAAATAATAATTGTGCTATCTAATACAAAATAATACTTCTGAATCGTCATTCTTCCAGGCAGATAATGTTAATAAAAAATAGCCCTCTCCTGCAAAACATAAATATTTATAAAAAGTGTATGTGAAGGTTTTACACTTTTCCCTTTAGCAGATGGCATTAAGGACTTGTAACTGGACCAATAAGCCTCTTCAGTTCTCCTAAACACTGTTTCCCATGTTACTAAACTACTCAAGAAGTACATGATTAAAGCAAATTTACTTTAGAAATATATCTGTGCTAAAAGCAATACAGATCCTGTAATAGAGTATTTATTGAAAAAGCAAAATGTATGTTTATATACTGCAACCGTATCATATGTTTAAAGATTTCCTTCTCTGCTGATGAATGCTCAGGAAAGCAACAGGTTTGTTATAAATGGATGCAAACTACCAAGTTCTTTTTCAGCTTTGGCAAATGCTGTGAAGTGCTTAAGGGCGAAGCACTTTCATGAACAGATTTTTTCAGGTGGGGGTAAACTGACAGATTTGCACCAGGGAAGGATTTGGCCTTTGGCACTGTGGGGCCCAAATATTAGGCCAGCTCTTTCCCATTAAAGTAATGTACCACTCTCTCCGAAGCCTTCTGGAGCGCTCACATTTCTGATTCTTGCAGCAGTTAGATATTAGAATAACAGTAGGGGTACAGTGTAGAAGTACATTTACGTTAAAAGACCTGTAAGGAATACTAGTGTGCTAATATATGTAGCTGTATGAATCTTTTAGATTGCATTTTAAGTGTTGTATTCCATCATCTTATTCTACTTTAACAGTGATTTGTTTTTTGCAGAGGTTGGGAATTGGTACGTAAACTTAGCATCAGGGATTAGGCTAACGTTCCATGAAGGTGGGCAACTGTGATAATATATCATTCAAAACTCACATTTTATCAGATTCAAGTCTTTCAAAGTGATTTTCTCACTATTTCTTGAATTCGTTTGTTCATTTGATGACACTGTCTCATTGAGAAATATTCAGTTATCAACCAGCTATTAGAAAGATTGGTGCAGCATGATGAAAGCAATAAGGAAGTGTAAAATCTGACCCTATACAAGCACTATCATCACCGAGTTTGACTCCCACAAACAAGAAGCTATGAGAGTATTGATAGCATGCAATCCATTTATTTTCATGCCCAGAAATAGTTTGTAAGTTATTTAAAAATTACGATACTGATATTTTTCTATTCAATAAAAGATAGCAATGTTATCATACGTGTGTGGATCTTTTTTTCAGGTAACACTGACCAAAACGACTACTTGCTTAACACTGCAACCCAGCAGACATTAGGAAACATGTTGGGTTTTTTTTCCAAACACCTTTTCAGAGTGTGTAAGGACAGGATGAGCAGCACTGCTAAGAAGTACAGAAACTTAAGGCTGGCTGTTTGGGGTGAAAGTAGGACTTGGCACTTTAGAGCACAACCCAAATGTATTTGCACAAGTCAAAAGGCTGCTGTGTGAGCAGGGATTTCAAGCCTTTCAAGCGAGAGGGCTTTTTGTTGCTCCTGCCATGTGACGGGGATGTAGCCTGGTCCCCATAGCAGCCCCACACGCAGGCCCTGCTCCCCCCTCACAGCTGCCAGGCGTTTTGGGGAGGCACCAGGTGATCCCCTGACATTTGGGATGAAAGCCAGTGGTGAGCAGGTCCCTCGGGGGAGCAGTGTGCCTTGGCCTGTGACCCACGGGGCTGGGGGGAAAACCAAGCTTGTGAGGCACCATGACAAACCCCTGCCCAAGACCTGCCAAGGGTGAGGTGTGTCTGAATGAGACCCCACTAAGGGGAACCAGGGTCAGATATGGCTCTGGGGTGTGCGGGCAGGGCCACGGGGCCAGGGCTGGGCCAAGGCCATGCCAGGACATGGGCCCATGGCCAGGCAGGGCAGGGCTGTGGGGAGCTGGAGACGGGCCCTGCTGCAGCGTCACTGGGGCAGGGGCTGATGGCCCTGGGGGGCTGACATGGGGTCCTGGGCCATGGGCAGGGTGGGGGAGGCCGGTCAGGGCCAGTGAGGCCCTCAGTGCCCTGACTCATGTGGGGTTTGCCCTGGTGAGGACGAGAGCTCCAGCTCAGATGGCCAGGGCTGAGAAACAGCCATTTTAGGCAGGAACTTCTCAAGGGGCAGTGAGATCATGACAAGGTTCGTGATTTGCTTCAACTCAGTTTCGGTTCCCCGGAGAAGCCCCACCAGTGATGCCCCCAGACCCCACCAGCCGTTTGCTCTGCATGATGTGGCTGCTCCCTCGCAGTGCTGCAAGGCCCCGCCATGTCCTGTGACAGGAGAGACAGCGCTCACTGCCAAAACGAGAGCCTGTCAATTAAATGCTCTCTAATTTAATTTGTCTGCCATGGACTTGGGCCATTTTGTTCGAGAGTGTCTCTAACCCTGTCTATTAGTATGTTAGCACAGCTTGTCAAAATGCTCTCATGGTCTCAGCAAACAGCTAAATGTGGCACTTGTCCCTTCTTATGCGATGTATCAAATCCACACATACAGCTCCCGTGCATGCTGTTTGCTGAAAGGCAGATGTTTTTGTTCATTGAAATTCACTTGCTATAAGTGAATAATTGAAGACAATTTTTATGTCTTCAGTTCTATTTTTTCAGAAGTTATTCTTGTGGCTGAGTTTGTGCTCCTGACAAATACGGTATCAGTGGTGCACAGGGGGAGAACACAGTTCCCACATGGGAAGTAAATTATCCACATCGTTCTCAGAGTATAACCCAGGGTTAGTGTTTTACAGATCCTGAAGGCCTCTCCTTCTGCTTTGCTTGGTATAAGATAACAAATGCTGCAGGAAAATGCTTTGGCTTTGTGTAAGCAGAGGACAAATATTCAGATTGAAACCCCTGTTGGAAACAAATGATCAGACCTGATCTTTGTTCTTCTAAAGAGCAGACTCCTATATCCCAGGTTAGTGTCTCAGCCGCAGGGTCATGGACTGCTTTCTTTGGGTTATATCTGTCTCAGAAAAATGTTATTATGGGCCTGAAAAGTTCTCCAATTAGTGACAAAAAAATTTAAATTATTTCAAAGAAGAATTAGGCAAACTGGTGGGGAAAAGGTCTATCAAGGGTGCTTCCAGGTACTTATTTATTTGAAAACTAACCTCTGTGATACTGCTGTGATCATTGCTGAGCCTGAGCCTATGTGGCGGGACAAGAGCTCTCCCTAGTATGTTCCACAGTTCAGGTCGCCCTTTCCTCCACACCATGCTTTGCTGGAGGCGTGCTGGAGAGCAGCTCAGATCACCTGCTTCACTTGTGCCACCACTTCCTTTTGAAGGAAACCTGGAGGTAAGTGTAGGTCTCAAGCCCAGTCTCTCGATGTGCCAGTGATGCGTGGCCAGGGAAAGCTGGGGGGCGAGAGCTGCAGCATAGGTTGTGGAAGAGCTCAGTCCTGTGGCCTCTGCTCAGCATGTTTCACAACTTCAATTTCTTTACCTTGCTAGCACAATTATATAGAGGAAAGGCAATAACTAATGTCACAGCTGAGACATTACTCCACTGCCTTTTTTTTTTTGACTAAGAGAGAGTTTGTTCTAAGGCATAAAATTCTGTGTGATCTCTTTTAGTGAATAGCTGGGGTGGTGAAGGACTCTGCTGTGCTAACTGGAAAAAAAAGAAAAAGCACCATTTTCGTCTTGACTGTAGTGTACTGCCTGTGGCATAACGGACTGATGACGGAGCAGGCCTGATAAGTACTTACCAAGCTGAGACAGGACAAATGCATGTAAATCTCTGTATGAATCTGTTTGTTCTTTATTCATTGGCTGTCAGTACCTTCGAACTTCATATTATTTTCATTTCCTTTCCCTGTTCCTCATTTCCAGTGCAGCCAATACCAACCAACAAGCACTGTTAGGAATGTGTTGTGCTTTACGCTGAGCAGCAGGCATGTTTATGTTAATAGCTTTGAGTACATGACACTAGCTTGTCATTACCTGACATTACTCTTCCTTCATATCAATGCCAATGAGACTAGAGGAGTTTCTGGGAAGTTACAGGTATTGAAGATTCATGCTCTACCCCTTTACTCGTTTTGGTATGTTCATATCTCAAGTTTAGGATCCTGCCTTCCAGATACTGAATCTTCATCAATTCTGGTGAACTTCAGAGTCGAAATTGAAAGCCTGTCCAGACAATTAGATCTTCGGACAAGGCCAGTGCACTAGCATGATAATGGAAGATAATAGAAGAGGCTATGCAATGGTTTTTGTACTCTTCATTTGTTTGCATTCTAACTTGGCTTCTTTTAGTGAGTAACCTCTTTTGTTGTTTTTTTTTCCCCCAGTCTTTGAGTTCTAAGAATCTCAGTCTTCAGATGAAATAACCAGAAGTTCTGCCTTTTTTTCCCAATTAAAAGTGTTACTTCTGACATTTATTGGGTGACTGGTTTCTCTTAGTGCTTTTTAGCATAGTCCTAATGAAGCAGTGAGGCAGATTTTGGATGGGATTTTTTCAGTTTGTATGTTTTCTACTTTGTGTGGTTACTCTAATCATGTCTGAAAGCCTTGGTCTTACTCTAAGGGGTAGCCAAGTAGCTTAAACTATCTTTTGACAATGGATTTGTTTTTACCAATACTGAGTGCCTCTGGGGGGAGAATTGTCCTTCATGTCAAGTTTCACGGACCTTCCTGCTAAACTTGTCCTCTTTTTTACTTTTAAGTAAATTTACTGATTATTTCCTGTTACTTCCTGATTGACTCGGAGGTTTTCATAGCATGCCAGTGCCACTGTGATAATTTAAAACCACTCGTTACTGATGAAAATAAATGTAAGTGGTCTCATTTACCTCTCTTGACCATTCTGACTTTGTCAGAAGCTGTGCTCAGAGGAAGTCTGCATATGCAGATTGATAGAAATCTTGGACACTCATGGAAATTTGCTACTTAGTACGCTGGCAGTTTCCTCTGCATTTGTGGCACTCCCTCTTCCCCCTGCGTATACCAGATGTAGCAACCTTTTGAATTAATTACCTGATATACAGGAGGAGAATGGGTTTCCATATCTTCCTGTATTGCAGTCTTCTGCTTCTAAATTAAAATGTTTGATTGAAAAGGAGATGATTGAAGGTTCCATTTCTCCCTGATTGTTACACCAAGGTTCTTGTAGCCTGTTTAAATGGAATTTGTGATGGGACGGATGACCTCAAAAAGAGCAAGGAAGCATTTTTCTCCTTTCCATTCTTTATTTGCAGAAAATACAGAATACTTCATTCTCTCTTCTCCGGGAACATCTACAGGAAAAAATTATATTGAGTCATGTGATTTTTACCTCAAGTCTTTTGCCTTAGACAAAAGTTTATTATTTTTCTTTGGAGTTGCCAATTTTACAGGTGAGGATGTCTATGCAGTTTTGGAGCACACATCTCTGCAAGTCTGTAAGGGCACAGTTCAAAACCATGGATATTTTTTTTGCCCTCCAAGAGGAAGTAACTGTAAAAGTAACAACACCAAGGAGATCTGGAGTATGTTCAGATAAGAAGTTTCAGGCATGACTTCAGTAGCGAAAAGAGCAGAGTAAAGATCTGGCAGTCTGGGTTTTATTGTGAGCCAAGAAACAGAGCACGAGGTGCCGAGGGATTCTGCCCATACAATTGCCATATGTACAGGCAGTCTGCTAATGTATTTAAGGGCTATATTTTCATTGCCATTGTTTTCCAGATAGCTAATATAGAAGCTAGTAGTGGATTTATTTGCACGTGCTACTGTCATACCTAGAGTAAAAACATCAGCTTGTTCCTGGGAGTTAAAGTTGCTTCAATTTATGCAAGTAAATTTTCTAAGATTCCTGCAGAAAAGAATCTAGTTTAGCTTATTTGAATTAACTCCTCCAAGGCTTCTCCTTTATTTTGCAAATGTTTCCCTTATCTATGTGCTTTTCCTGGCATGCTAGACAAATGTTAAGAGAATGATAATACTAAATAGATTAAACGGCATCACTATGTAAGGCAGTGCTTTTTTTCATGTTGCATCTGTATCAGTCTAGGAAATGAGGCTGAATTGAAATCCCCGGTATAAGCTCATAGCCCAGACTGTGCAAGAGGAATGATTCAGATACATCCCAGAGACATATTCAGCTAAACTTCCTTTGAAAACTGCATGATTTATCTCTTGAATGTATGTGAGTGCCTTATATTAGCTCTAAACAAATCTTAATATGTTCACCTTGCATAATCATTTTTCATGCATTCACTGTTTTTACTGCTGTGTAGCTCTCCTCCCAACTTTTGGAATTGTTTGCCTCTTAACAACTTGGTAGCAGACAAGTTTTATGGTAAAAATACTTAAAATTACTTACTATATAATTTCATGTCCTGGAGACAGAAGTAACAGAAGTATCTGTAGTAGGAAAAAGGATGACAATTTCATTTAACTGTAAGCCTTTTAAGAAACCCATGTCGACCTAGCACTTTGTGGTTATCACCATGCAACAGGCCATGGTCATCTGAAATTTCTCAGTGACAGTGGACAAAAATCTGACCATCCTACTTCAAAAGCACTTACCTTTTGTTCAAGCAATAGGAGTTAACTTTGCTGCAGCTTTAGCAATGTAGCACAACAACAGGTAACTTTGCTCCAGCTTTAGCAATATAGCACAAAGTCGAGCAATTCCATTTGCAGCAAAAATGTAAGAGCAAGCAAAATACACTTTTCAAAATTAAAAGAATACCTGTATGTGGCCATTAAGTATATAGTCAGACACTTGTTGTACTTGCACAATTATCCCCAAAGCAGCACTACTTTAAGCACACATTTTGTTAAAATAGCTTTGATCTGTAATAGCTCTAATATTCTGAGAATATGTCACAAAGCTGCAAGGTAATTTGTAGACATTCTGCTTCTTGACAAGTTGGTTTATACCCCTTACTAGCACTTGCTTTAATAAAGCACCACAGTGCAGACGATTCCCTGGCATATTTAAGACATTTGTCTTTTTGTTGTCACTTGTGATTATCTTGATGAATCTCTTCTGAGAACATTGGCTTCCAGTCCACTTTACCTCAGTCTTCTCAGGGAGGAGAATTAAATTTAACTATGTGCAGTAATGGGTTACACCCATATTTGGATAAAGTGTATTCAGTGTTTTGCATTTACATCATACTTATTGGTGTTTGTCTGGAGTGACCTGTGCTCATATTTGGTAAGGAATCATTCAAGCCAACAAACTGATCCATCTGAGAGAAGTAGAAATTAGATCAAACTCCAGGTCTAGACGACATACCGAATGTGGGCTATGGGTAGGGACCCTGGACAAGGTTCTGGGTGTTGGGTTGTGGGTTGTGGGGAGGGAAGAAGAAAATCCTTCTAAGACATTGAAAGTAAAGGTCATGTCTGCAAGGGTCAGAACTCAAAACAGCCAAGTGGCTTTGTGCTAATCATTATGCTAGAGCAAATGTGGTAAATACAGGGCCTGGTTAAACATCCTTAGGCCTTGCCAGGCCATCTATTCTGAATGTAAAACAAGTGAAACCCAAAACTCAAAACTGTATTTATTAATGAAGTGTTTTGAAGCCAATGAGCTATAGAAATTATTTTTTTCCCCAGCAGCCTGCCCTGTCTTTGCTTACCAAGACCCTGTAATTTCTGTTCACTAAGTATAGCAGCTACATCTCTTCCTGACAAGACTGAGAAATCTCATCAATCTCAAGTGGTTCAACTAAATATTTTCTTGGGAAAAATTATCTGAGTCTAGAGAAAAAGATACAATGGTACTTTGAGCCTTCGGAGAGCAGCCTGGCTCTGATGATTACAAAATGGAACCCATAAGGGGAGGGAAATAATTCCATCTCTCACTAAATCACTCATTTGTGTTCTCTGCTCCTCAGATAAATGCCTCAGAAGGAAACTGTTGCTTCCCACTTCCTCTTGCTTAGGGATGCTCTGTTAACTAATGGGACTCTTCAAATAGGCATCCATATAGAGGCAGCTGAAGTATGGTGGTGAGTGCTACACTGCATATGGTTAACACAGGCTACCTGGAACTGCGAGTTTGAAAATTTGTTTTACTGAACAACAACATTTCTTCTCTGATGTCACTTGGAGACACTGTTTTCTGCTAACTGTGATGAAACAGCAGCAGCTGTCTGCTTCAGTTCCATTTTGCTCCAATGGATAGGTGTGCCATCTCCTTCTTTCCTTCAAGTGCTCCACACTTGTGCCAACATTTCATAATGGATGTTGAAACACTTCTGCAATGTTTGGGCTTAGTGAGACATTTTTGCGCTATGGATTATGCAGAACTAAATAAACCTTCCCTGGCCTTGCCAACTACAGACTAGATCTGCAAATGCCCTTTAGTCCAGCTCTGTCCTCACCATATAACTTCCAATCCTTTCTCTGCCCCTCCCTGTATGGACTAGGAAGTCACTATGCCAGACTTAAGTGTCACATTCCCAGCTGTAAGGTGTGTTACACTGCCCCCATATTCAGCCTTCAGCCCCACGAGCTTCGTTGCCCATTCGGGCAGTTCTGCAGCTGTGCTTGTGCTCTCCCTGCAAAACTCCATCTGGGTGGGAAAGCTCTTCCTGAGCCTGCCTCTGCTCAGATCCAGCTTCTGGTATCATGGTGATCTATTGCTTGGTACTTCACTTTTTTCCTTAATTATCTTCTCAGGTAATGGGAGTTTAACAGAACAGTACGATGACAAGAAAAAAAAATACCGTTTTTAATTGTCTCAGTCATAAAATTCAGTTGTTGGCCAAATGGTCACAACTGAGCAATAAAAAAACCCTCTAATTGCTAGCCTTAATAGTGATCTTATAGCTCCTATGGTTGCAAGAGATCTTAGGTTCAAGTTCCACATGTACCCAAGTGTTCAAGCTGGTTTCTTCCTTCTCCCACGGAGTATCTTGCTGGCAGTCCAGTTTTCATATATAGATATATTTCTACAGAAACAGAGTCTGAACACCTGGTATTTCATCTGCTATGTTACCTAAGAGGTCAAATTATTTCGCTGTGACTGTTTAAATATTCTATACAAATATTAATATGAAATACAGCTGCAATAAAAGAAAGGGAGAAAAAGACCTGCCCTAGAGTAGCCTGTCATCTGGTAATTAGATTATGCTCCAGCAGATGGGATATCTCAGGCCTCTGATTCTTCACAACCATTGCATCTTTCTGAATTGTTCCTCAGCTAGTTATTGAAAGGTGAAAAAAAGCTGATTTACATTTTGTTTGTGCTTTGTCTTTTCTTTCATTCACTGCTGGACATGATGGGATCATGCTTAAAGGGCTGCAGTTCACTGATCCTGAGGTCTGCTACCAATTCTGTCACTGCAGTCACTGTAGTGACTCCCTTCCCCCTCAGTCCAGTGAGTCCCAATAACAATTTCAGTATAAACATTGTGGCATGCCCTAGATGCAAGAGTTAATATCAAAGTTTTCTGACAGGCTTGTGCAAGTTAGCGCTGGTGCCTGTCATAGCTTTGCTTCTGTTGTTACTCAGTTAAGCAGTAGAAATACATCCTGGACATGATGATCCCATCCAACTCCAATATACATATGTCTGGCTCCAAAATCTGTTGT
Organism: Nyctibius grandis; assembly: GCF_013368605.1. NCBI lineage: Eukaryota > Metazoa > Chordata > Aves > Nyctibiiformes > Nyctibiidae > Nyctibius > Nyctibius grandis. Next base: position 54,381,079 of record NC_090661.1, read on the forward strand.
CATGTCAGTCTTTCTTTTAAAATAATACCTTTCAGAATCAGTATTTTAAAGAATGTCAAGACTTGTGTAGGGAAAACGTTATCACAATGTAATAAATTTCTTTTATTTTGCTGTACCTAAATTCCAAATTCTAATGCCTGTAAGGGTGGAAATACTTTGGGTTTGGTGGTGATTTTCTTTTTTTAACCTGAAGTGCAATTAAGCTATTTCTATTTGAAATGTAATGCATTTGAAGTTAAGAGGTGGTAGGGAGCATCTTGTGGCAAAAACTTCAAAACCATAAATCCTCCAACTCCTTGTCTAATTCCACACACCCACCCCCTGAAAAGAAATCCCAGAATAAACAACTAGGACTTTCATTTATCTTTATGGGGAGAGAATAATATAATACTGGATCACATAAATGGTGAATTCAAATCTGTGTCTTGCAGCAACCAGTGCAAGATGCTTTAGAGAAGACTGCCTGAATTCTATTAATGGATAACTATGAAATAATCTCCTTATCTGGGAAATTTCCCTTTAATGTCTTTCACTTAGAATGCAGCCTATGTCCAGAAACAGTACAGCTTATATTTGCTTAGAAAGTTGTCATGTCTAATACTGAATGGTCCTGTTCAGATGGATGTTACTGTCTTTGCTCTGTGAAAAAGAAATCATGCATTGGAGTTTCATGGGTTGAGTGTAAGATTTTAAATGTCTACACAAAGTGCATAAGAGGAAGGCAGTGGAGAATAAGGCCAGTGCTACTGAAACTGGGATATTTCTGTGGAAAAGGTTCCTGATCAAAACTCTCCAAGACCTTAAGCACTGAACCATCTTCACCATCTTCACTCTCATCATGCGATATTCTAGCTGGCCCAGAAAAGTCTCACTGGTTTGCCTGTTTCCCCATCCTTCCAAATTTACAGGGAAAACACATTTTTCATTCCTAATAAATTATTTTCTATTACACCTATGTAAGCACTTGTATCCCTTTCAGCTACATGCTTTGCAAAGTAAAGAACTAGGATATTTCATTATCTTCTGATAAAGCATCCTTCATACGAAAAACTACCTAAGTTTTATGAACTCTGACTAAATTACTAATCCTTTCATTTTAAGGTCTCTGACCGTACTGTGGATTTCAGTTATTGTTTTCCGATTTCTCATAGTATAATAGATGCACATCCTTCATCCAAAGGATAGTTTTATTGCTTTGAAACAGTCATTTCTGCATGTTCCCATTCTGCCCCAGCTCAGCTCACTTAGAGGTGCTAGCAGGCCTAAAATTGATAGTATGGTGCGCATGAAACCATCAGATTCAAGTGTAAGAGGAAGCAGCAATATACTGATTTATGTAATCTGGCAAGTTGCTAGGGAAAGATGGAACTTGATTTTGGTGTTTATACACTTCCCCCTGGTTTGGTTTCTTGGTGACAGTTGCCATCACAGCATCTGAGAGGGGAAAGAAGCATCCTCCTCTACGGCTGTGAACAGGGCCTTCAGTGCACTGATGAGCTGCCAACGGTCATGTGCAATCTGAGGCTATCAGGCCTTGAACCTGCAAAATGTTCAGCTTAAAATCTGTTCTATGCATTACAAAGCTGTATGGCAAAGCCATACATTGAGTAGCAGCAGGACATTGGTCTACACATAGGGAAAGGGTGCAGGTGGCCCATTCAGAGGGATGTGGAGATGTCTATTGCTCCCAGAGGAACCCATACATAACCTGCTACAGAACAAAAGCCAAGGTCTTTTTGTCCTCCCCAGTGCTACCCTGGAGTAGTAAAAAAATCCAAATAGGTAGCTTCTGAGCACTGTCAAGAAGTACAGAAATGTGTACACACATACACACTGTATGGGTAATTTAGGGGCTGAAAGGCTGACACTGTAGTATGAGACGCTCCAAGGCAGCACAACGTTGCTTTGGAAATTGTGCCTGGCACAGACTCTCGCAAAGTTGGTGTGCTCCAGTCAGTCTGCCATCAGTACTTGGTTTCAAGCAAGTTTTCTCAGCTTTGGCTCTTGTTCTAAAAAGTTCTTGGTAAAAATACTTGTAGTTCAATACTTCATTATTTGTTCTGTGCTATAAAGTCTACTTATGTTACGGCGCTAACTGCACACACAATTCCAAGTTTTGCTCATGGGTAATGAAATTGGCAGATGACTAATGTTAAGTCGAACGAGGAGACTTTAAGCTCATATGACAGTCCCTAGGAAAGACATACTGTTCTATATTTCCCCTGAGCCCCAGCAAATGTATAGTCAGTGCTTACCACTTCAGCTTTCCAGTTTTAACATGAGGGAAGGGGGAGTTTTTGGCACTTGTTCATTAAAATTTAATCCCGTGTTTGCAGTATGTCATAGTTTACTGCAGGCAAAATGATGAGTGAGAAGTGTTAATGAGTATCATTAGTATTACAGGCTGTTACTCTGGACTTCAACTCCTTAATTTTACACCAGGGGTTCCCAAATTGCCTTTGCTATGTACCATCAGAAACAGAAACTCTGTGGTGCAGGGCAAGCTATGTACCACTGTGAAGTGTTCTGCACACTATTAATGTTACATGCACAGCTCCTTGTGTATTATAAACTTGGCACTCCAAAACTGTACTAGGATACTGTTAGATAATCTTACCTAATTTAAAGACATTTGGCTAGGTTCCAAACTCCTAAGTTTAAGGAATTCACTTACATAAAATATTAGCTACATTTTTGAACCTGGATGGAGTAAAATTAGGTTGAAAATTTATTCCATTTAATCAGTAAGCTGCTGTGAGGCTTTACTATCATTGATCTGACCTAATCATTCCTCTAATTACCATAATCACTCCTGACATCTGATGCACACATTTTCTTGTATTCAAGAAAAGTATAAAACTAATGGTCTTAGAATCATTTCTGCAATGCAGGTCTGTCCTGTTTGAGCAACAGCTACCTTTGCCCTCAGCAAGACAGAAAACCTCATGATACCATTTGCAGAGAGCTTGGGGTGAGGGAGCCACAGTCTGACCCCTCTCAATGCCTCTGCCCTCAGCTCCTGGCTGCTTCTGCCATGCACTATTCAGAAACATCCCATGACATCTGTAGCACTCCTTCCAGAGAAGGGAGTGTTAACTCTGTCCTGTTCACTGGTGAAAATGTGGAATTATACCAAGCCCCTTTTCTTGCATGTGTCTCTGACACAGTTTTCAGTCAATTCTGATTCACCTTTAAGCAATCTCATTTGGGCTGCAATTCCTTAGATTGGTTATGAAAATATTGTGGAAAGATGGCATCAGAGTTTTGCGAAGATGTATGGTCTCTACCTCTTCTCCTTCTTGTAGAAAGGAATTACTCTGATTTCCCATAATTTGTTGTTGACATACCCATGTAGGTATGCTTCATCTGCTTGGAGCTGGGGAGTGGGCCTGCTCTTTGTTTGTTTTTTATAACTATTTATATACAATGTGGATGTTTATTTAGAGAGACATGATGCTGACCAAGGCTATTGAACTCTTCCAAGGCTCATATAAAATAAAAAATTGTAGCCTAATGCACCTGAATAAGGAGAGAAAATCATGATCAGATAACTTAGAATTTCTAACAGTTTTGTGCTTGGCTTAGCACCTTCAGTAGGTACTCAGTTAGGTATTTTTAAACGGAACTTGCATTAGACATTCTCCTTTAAAAGATACTCCAAGGCACAAAAAGTGGGAAGATTTTCTTAGAATTTACAACGTGATGCCCCTTCTGTGATTTTTTGTAATTTGTCTCAAGAAAATTAGAAGAATACTAGGACAAAGGTATGTTCTCTTCTCCAAGTTCTTCACGGGTTGCCTAATAAAAATATTTGCAAGTTACACTAAGAGTAAGTGTTATTTTCTCTGAACAGAGTATTAGCCCAGACTTTCCTATTTACAAGTAAACCAGACAGCCTAGGTGAGATGAAGATTACATTAGTAAAAGCATTAACAAATCAAACCAAAATGGGACTGACCACTTGTACATACCAAAGCAAGTGCACGTTATAAACTTATCTTGCAGTGAAGAATGTGAAAGCACAGCATAGCTAGCCAGTCGAGGGGGTCAATTGTCGCACTCTGCACCACACTGGTGTGGCCCCGCCTTGAGTACTGTGTGCAGTTTTGGGTGCCTGAATATAAGAAGGACATCAAACTATTAGACTGTGTCCAGGGAAGGACAACCAAGATGGTGAAAGGCCTTGAGGGCAAGACTCATGAGGAGCAGCTGAGGTGAATTGGTTTGTTCAGCTTGGAGAAAAGAAGGCTGAGGGATGACCTCATGGCAGTCTACACCTTCCTCAAGGGGGGCAGCGGAGGGAGAGATGCTGATCTGCTTTGTGTGTGTGTCAGGGAAAGCTCAGACTGGATGTTAGGAAAAGGTTCTTCACTGAGAGGGTGGTCAGTCACTGGAATGGGAAGTGGTCATGGCACCAAGCCTCTCAGAGTTCAAGAAGTGTCTGGATGACGCTCTTAATCATATAGTTTAATATTAGGTAGCCCTGCGAGGAGCAGGGAGTTGGACTCAATGATCCTTATGGGTTTCTTCCAACTTGAGATATTCTATGATTGTATGATTTTCCTTGTATGTAAAGAGGCCTGGCTCCTGTGCCAGAGCAAGGCCTCTCCTCTCCTGACTCCTAGCTGGCAGCTATGCCCCCCTTTACTATATTTTCCTTATGATTTGTACTTTAGGTTTGGAAACAAAGAGTTTTGGAAGAAAACAGTAGAGGAGAACCATAATGCGGAGACAATGTTTACACTGAGCACTGCCCATTTCAGACCTGCAGGCTGAGAAATTCTGAATTGTTCAGATGAACATCCCAGCCTTTTGGGGATATTGAAAGCTGTCCTCAGTCTCACTTCATGAGCCAGTGTTTGGTTTGTGAACACCTCCAAGAGGTGGAAAGGCCTCCTCCAGCTCTGACAGGTAAGTCAAACCTGTTCCTCTACTCCATGGCTTCAGCAGGGATCCTTGCTCATTCTGCTGCATCCAGCCCCTGCTGCACAAACACTGTCCCAGTAGCAGACAACCCATGGAGGAGGTAGGGCAAGAAGGCCACTCAACAGGTGAATTGCAGCAAGCAGCACCTGTCTGTCCTGGTTCATGGACCACTGCCCTGTCTGCTCTGTCACTGCCAGAAACCTTCTGGCTGTCTTGGGCATTTTGTCACTCAGGAAGACATAGATGAGAAAGACTTTCAGAAAGCCCCGAGGCAATCTTTGTTCAGCTGTTGCTGATGCTTACAATGATTTCCTTTTGAGCCTACTAAGTGAACTATTCACCCTGCTAGGTGTGAATAAACAGGATGGGTGTTTTTACACTAGGAAGTATTTTGATTTGAGTTGAGAAGCTGTTAATTTAGGGAAGGCAAGTAGGCAGGTTCAGAGGCAGAAAATCACTTTAGTTGTTTATTGGATTGTTATCCAATAAAATTATTTTCCCTTGTGGTAACTTTAATATCCCTGAGCTAGGACTTTAAAAAAAATATACTGCTACCCTAGGAATAACTAGTGAAAGAACCAAATTTAAGAAAGAGCACACCCTTTCCCTGCAGCCCAATTACACGAGCCCTTCCTGGGAAGGGGCCAGAAAACTGATTTTCACTTTTTGCTCTAGCAATAGTCAGACTTCTATGGGGGCTGTGTATCTGGATGTAGCTGTGATTGAATTGGATTTTGAATAAAACACTATAAAAGTTTGTAGAACAGAACAAACTGTTTTTTTCCCTCCCTAACTGAAGGTGTTAGGAAATGCATTTATCCCAAATCAGGGTTACTTTCTGCTCTATTTCATGATCCTGCACAAATTTAATATTAATTATGCTTCAAATAGTGTAAACAGTTTTAAAGCATCTTCTTCCTATGTATTTTAAACACAATGATGAAATAAATAAAGAAATGTGCAGGAAAGAAGTCAGAGTGTGTGACAAGCAAGTCTTTTGGCACTAAGCAGGCAGTTGGATGCCCAATCCTGTAAAACATTTATGCAGGGATTTATACAACTAGGCAACCGTTTACGTCAGTAGTCACTTGTGCTATGAAATTTATATGACTCTTAAGACCCAGATCCTGCTATTCAGGCATCCTATTGATTTTTTGTCTTATGTGACATTGGCTCTTGAGGCTGAAATGGTTTGTGTTGCCCTGTGAGCAGGGTACAGCCTCACACCTGGATTCTCAAAGGCATTTGGGCAGGCATAGATGTGAATAGCAGCTTGCAAATTCCCCTCGGCATCCACAGCCCTAACACCTATTTGTCACCCTGGTCTTAAAAGTTAGATTTGGTGGGGTCAGGAAGCTGCACAGGAGCAGCTCCAAGTTCAAATCATGGCCCCATGCGGGGCTGACACTCTGGTGCAGCCGTCGCAGCAGCTGATGAGGAGAACAGGAATCACCAGAAACAGCAGGGAATGCCTCAGAAGCGTTCAGCAGTTTTGGTGTTGATGTTCATGTATGCTTTATAGGTTGTGTTAAGTACACTCTCATAGGGTGTAGCTTTATGGAGACTGCCCTAAGCACTGCCCAAAAAGGATGGCACTACCGTTTCCCAAACGTGTATTTTGACGTTGTAACGCTCCTTGCTTGTTGGATGAAGGTTGTACAAGCGGTGTGGGTCGGAGAGTGCTCAGTGTACCACCAGTTTGTAGGCTTGAAGAGGCTGGATGCCACTCAGACCTTGGTTGTTGTCCACATCCCATAGGCTGTGTGTTTACTGGATCTGTTTTATGTCCTCAAGAGCTGGGTAGTAACAGAACATTCATTTTGAGAATCTGAATTTTTTATATAGTTGTCTAAAACTAACATTAACTGTGCTTTGTGAATCTACTCTGCAGTTCCTAATTTGAGTTTGCAGTTCTTTTTAATGGTTCTGAGGCTTTCTAAGGATAACTTTAAAAAAATACCCTAATTTTGGAAAAAATCTCAGTTACTCTTTGTCTCTGACAATGTTTGTAACTACTAAAACAACTTCATTGCTCACACACAATGTGTCATAAATCTTGTCTGCTGTTCATGCATTTTACAGTCTAGTGAGATGATTCTGCCTCTCAGCAACACTGTTTGGAGAGTAGGCTGCCATAAGGATAATTAGAAATCAATCCCAGTATCTCCCACAACTTACTTGCTGATTTTGGGTCTCTGAGGCTGTAAGGAAAGCACCACTCATGCTCCTCCTTGCGGCTCCCAGCCATGCTGCTTCATTACAAGATGCCTCACACAGTCTTAATTCATAATCTTGATACCATGGGTGAAGAAAATGACACACACAGACACCTCTGCCTCTGCTCCATTCTTACTGACGTCAAGGGCTATCAGTGGCACTAGATGGAGTACATAGCCTTCATATATTACCAGTAAAAACTGTGAGGCCCTTTGCATCAGGGATCAGCTAGTTTAAGACATTATCTTTTTGTATCACATAAAATGGCTAAGACTGGCTGAGACATTTGTGCTGTCAATACAGAGGACTAAACCTCCCAATATCAGCAGCTGGAAGTTGCCAACTGAAAGATGAATCACCCCCTGTAAAATCTGGCCCGGTCTCTCAGGATTTGGGGCTTGTCAGTCTGCTGATTTTTAAACCAGTGATGAGGTGCTCAGATGCCTTGGCAATGGGCAACCTGCCATACAAGCAACTGAAGCAGCTAAATAAATGGTGAGTCAAAGATTCTCAATAAAAATGAAACATAATGGCTTAAATCAAATTTAACATCCAAATACTTCCTGCAAACTGGGGCAATTGAAGCATGACATAGAAACAGGAATTACTTTGTAGGGGTAGGTGCGCAAGTGATATTCTCTTCAATTCCTTTGGTATTTGGTGAAAATAGGGAAAAGACTATGAAAGTACAACAGATTAATATGGGCTAAGAGACTGGTGCCGTAGGTGGGATTTTGGGTTTGTTGACCACGGGGCGGCTTTCATGGCACCGGGCCTGCTTATGCCGGATGGGGAACAGCTGAATCAGAAGGGGAAAAGGGTTATGGCCCAGAAGTTGGCAGGGCTGGTTAAAAGGTCTTTAAACTAGGTTCGATGGGGGAGGGGGATAATACCAGGGCAGCCACAAATGAACCTAGGGGTGACAGGCCTGCATCGGGGGCAAGGCCACTAGCCCAGCTGAAGTGCGTTTACAGCAATGCACGCAGTATGGGCAACAAACAGGAAGAGCTAGAAGCCACTGTACAGCAGGAAGGTTATGATGTGGTTGCCATCACAGAAACGTGGTGGGATGACTCTCATGACTGGAGTGCAGCTATGGATGGCTATAAGCTCTTTCAGAGGGACAGGCGAAGCAGGAGAGGCGGTGGGGTAGCGCTATATGTTAGGGAGCACTTGGCCTGTGTTGAAATTGAGGAAGATGGTGAGGATGACAAGGTTGAATGTTTATGGGTGAAGATCAGGGGGAAGGTCAGCAGGGGGGACATTACGGTGGGAGTCTGTTATCGACCACCCAACCAGGATGAGCAGGCGGACGAGGCATTTTACAAGCAGCTGTCGGAAGCCGCCCGGTCGCCGGCCCTTGTACTCATGGGCGACTTCAACTTGCCGGATGTCTGCTGGAAATACAACGTGGCAGAGAGGAAGCAATCTAGGAGATTCCTCAAATGTGTGGAGGACAAGTTCCTCATGCAAGTGGTAAATGAGCCCACTAGAGGAGGGGTCCTGCTTGACCTGTTGTTTGTGAACAGAGAAGGACTAGTGGGAGACGTGAGGGTCGGTGGCCGTCTTGGGAATAGCGACCACGATATGTTAGAGTTTTCAATAGTGGGGGAAGTAAGGAGGGGCAAGAGTAGAACTTCTGCCTTAGATTTCCGGCGGGCAGACTTTAGCCTGTTTAAGAGGCTGGTGGACCGAGTCCCTTGGCAATCGGTCATGGAGGGCAAAGGAGTCCAGGAAGGCTGGACATGCTTCAAAAGGGAATTGCTAAATATTCAGGAGCAGGCTGTCCCAGTCTGTAGGAAGGCAAGCCGTCGGGGAAAAAGACCAGCCTGGTTAAACAGGGAACTTAGACTAGAGCTTAAGGAAAAAAAGAGAGCCTACTTGCTCTGGAAGAAGGGTCGGGTAACTTGGGAGGTCTATAGGGACGTGGCCAGGTCGTGTAGGGAGAAGATTAGAAGGGCCAAAGCTCAATTAGAGCTCGATTTGGCTGCTACGGTCAAAGATAACAAAAAAAGCTTTTACAAATACATCAACAGCAAAAGGAGGGTCAAGGAGAGCCTCCACCACTTGCTGAATGAGGAGGGTAGTGTAGTGTCAGGGGATGAGGAAAAGGCAGAGGTGCTCAATGCCTTCTTTGACTCGGTCTTTAATGTCAAGATCAGTTGTCCTCAGGAGACTCGGCCCCCAGAGCCTGAAGTTAGGGACAGTGGGCTCTGTGAACCTCCCAGGATCCAGGAGGAGACGGTTAGTGACCTGCTGTGCCAGTTGGACACACACAAGGCTATGGGCCCGGATGGGATTCACCCAAGAGTAATGAAGGAACTGGCAAATGAACTTGCCAAACCACTCTCTATTATCTACCGGCAGTCCTGGTTAACTGGAGAAGTTCCAGCTGACTGCAAATTAGCAAACGTAACGCCCATCTACAAGAAGGGTCGGAAGGATGATCCAGGGAACTATAGGCCTGTCAGCCTGACCTCGGTACCAGGCAAGGTGATGGAACAGATCATCCTGAGTGCCATTACACGGCACATGCAGGACAATCGGGGCATCGGGGCCAGCCAACATGGATTCATGAAAGGCAGGTCCTGCTTGACCAACCTGGTCTCCTTCTATGACAAAGTGACCCACTTAGTAGATGAAGGCAGGGCTGTGGTTGTAGTCTATCTAGACTTCAGTAAGGCATTCGACACTGTCTCCCACAGCATCCTCCTAGACAAAGTGGCTGCCCGGGGCTTGGATGGGTGGACTCTTCGATGGGTTAAAAACTGGCTGGATGGCCGAGCCCAGAGAGTGGTGGTGAATGGGGCAAAGTCCAGCTGGCGCCGGTCACTAGCGGTGTTCCCCAGGGCTCAGTTTCTGGGGCCGGTGCTGTTCATATCTTATAGATGATCTAGACGTAGGGATTCAGTGCACCCTCAGTAAATTTGCAGATGACACCAAGCTGGGTGGGAGTGTCGATCTGCTGGAGGGTAGGAAGGCCCTACAGAGGGATTTGGACAGGTTAGATAGATGGGCCGAGACCAACGGCATAAGGTTCAACAAGAACAAGTGCCGGGTCTTACACTTGGGCCACAACAACCCCATGCAGCTCTACAGGCTGGGGGAAGAGTGGTTAGAAAGCAGCCTGGGGGAAAGAGACCTGGGGGTGCTGATCGACAGCCAGCTAAACATGAGCCAGCAGTGTGCCCAGGTGGCCAAGAAGGCCAATGGCATCCTGGCCTCTATTAGGAATAGTGTAGCCAGCCGGTCTAGGAAAGTGATCGTCCCTCTGTACTCGGCACTGGTGAGGCCGCATCTTGAGTACTGTGTTCAGTTCTGGGCCCCGCACTTCAAGAAAGATGTTGAGGTGTTGGAGCGAGTCCAGAGGAGGGCGACCAAGCTGGTGAAGGGTCTGGAGAGTCTGACCTATGAGGAACGGCTGAGGGAGTTGGGGTTGTTTAGCCTGGAGAAGAGGAGGCTCAGAGGTGACCTTATTGCAGTCTACAACTACCTGAAGGGAGGTTGTAGTGAAGTGGGAGTTGGCCTCTTCTCCTGGGCAACTAGTGATAGGACAAGAGGACACAGCCTCAAGCTTCGCCAGAGGAGGTTCAGGTTGGACATTAGGAAGAATTTCTTTACAGAAAGGGTTATTAGACATTGGAATGGGCTGCCCAGGGAGGTGGTGGAGTCACCATCTCTGGATGTGTTTAAGAAAAGACTGGACATGGCACTTAGTGCCATGGTCTAGTTGACAGGGCGGTGCCAGGGCAACGGTTGGACTCGATGATCCCTGAGGTCTCTTCCAACCTGGTTGATTCTGTGATTCTGTGATTCTGTGTGATTCTGTGATTCTGTGATTCTGGATATGGGATATATCACGTTCTGAAATAACACAGACTGGATTGTAGTACCTCTGACAGCTGCAGGTCTCTCAGTTTGCCATACATGCACCTTTGCTTGCCCACTCAGGCCCTCCCCTGCAGCAGCCCTTCTGCTGCTCTGGCAGCACTCTGCAAGGCACAGCTTCTTCGGTGGGACATGGCAAAAGCTGGGCTTGCTTTGCCCCTTACTCTCTTTCCTCACTGTCTGGAGAGGTGAAAGTGACAGCAGCAGCAGCATTGTGGCCTCTTCTGCTCTGGTCTTTGTGTTGAGATGTGAGCGGGGTGACCTGCACTGAAAGGTGCAGTACAGGGAGGGAAAAATGCATCACTTACAGGTTCTTCCTGGCACAGCCAGTTCCTCAGAGCAGCCTGTCTGTGCCACAGGCTCTGCGTCATGAGCAAGTGCCACAGTCCCTTTTGGGTTTTAGCAGAGGAAGACATCTCCTAAAACGTACCATGAGAACAAAAGCAAGGCTGATGGTCCAAAAAGTACATGTACTGCTGTGTTGTGTGAGATAGGGAACAGAGGCAGTCTGAGACATGGGGGCAGATTTTGTACAGTGAAGAAAAGTGCAGGGTGGGAGGCAGCAGGAGCAGGAGCTGAATTGCACAGGTCAGATGGTGTAGCACTGGTGAAGGGTATGAGAGCAGCAGCTCCTCATGTGGGTTTGGGTGAGAGGCCACAGTGCAGCAGCTGTGTTCTGTTTGAGCAGAAGACTTACTTGATGCAAAAAGCAAGCGTACTTGGGCTTGTGAGAAATGGGACAACAAGGCTTGCTGGCAGCATGTATGGTAGGAGAAGGGAGACTTTGAGAGAGCTCATTATATGCAGGTAGCTTCGATCAGGATGATGGGGTGCGGAGAATGAGACTCTATCCGCTGTTTAAATATAGAATAATTACAGAACGTACACAGTGATAGAATGACTGTTGCATTGATCCAAACCACTGGGCCTGTCTGGCCAATTATTTTCTACAATACCAATAATGCTGGATGTTCTTTAAACAGAAATGTTCAATTTTTCCTAACAAATACACAAATGAGTCACCTGTTGGGTCCCATTGTAAAAACAAGTGTTGCCCAACAAGATGTCTCTCATCAGGCCAATATCCTTGGAATCGACATCTTGCTTGTGTAGCTAAAACATATTTCTCCATTAACTCTCTCTTGTACCTCCGTCTTCCACAAGTACCACAGAAAAAGCAGAGAGGTGCATGGGCAGCAGCAGTGGGCAGCTGCCTCACCATGAGCACACACTCCAGCTCATGCAGACAGTGGTTGGTTGGTTGATTGCCCGTGCAGGAAAGGAAAGCAACCGTACTCACTTTCCAGTCACTGTTGCCCTTTGCAATGGTTTGCTGTAACTGAGGGATTCTTGACCCTCCACCATCAGAGCAACATTCAGCAGCAAAAATTCCTGCCATCTGTTTAAGGGTGAGCCATATGCAGTCAATTAATTCAAACACAGAAATGATAACACTAAATACCTGAATGTATCACAGCGTTCCAATATCTTAAGATCACAGCTAATATTTCCCTTCAGCAATTTAAAGCTGCCATGTTTTTTTTGAAAAACAAGGATAATATCATAATTTAATTCGCAATTAGTCACCAGAGAATAAGATCATGATTAATTACAGCTTTGCTGACTGACAATGGCCTTTACACCTCCCTTGAAGTACACTGACTCTTTTTCAGTCTATAGCTTGCTATGAGCTATGAATAGACTTCTAATGAGGCTTGTGCTTGAGGTGTAGAAACAGGTGAGTGTTTATCTTCCCATCGTACAATGAATGAATCAGTGTTCATGTTTTGGCTATGTGGCTTTTTCATGGTTTTCTTTTGGGAGTAGAGTTCTGTCCTCAGTGAGGGTGCAACAGTGCATTACATTTTTTGTGGTTATCTGAACTCAGATAACCACAGGAGACAAACTCTTCTAGTTTAAGAGGTTAGCTGTTGAATACCCTTCTTTACTGAGCAGCTGGAAGAGACTGATCTTGTGATCAGACCCACTGTCCTGGACTGTGATTGTTACCAGCAGATCCATATACCACACAGTAATACTCCACCCCCAACACATACATGCAACTGCATTTTTATTAAATTAGCCAGAGCACAGAATAAGGAGTTTACATCAGCCTCATGACTTTGTGAAGATGAAAATACAAGGTTGGCAAGCCTGCTAGTGCAAATATTTTAAAGGAACTTCAGCTACTTGAGTGAATTCTTACCAGATCAGTAATTTGCGTCATGCTTGATTCTACATTATGAGACAATAGATCCAGCTCTTGAGACCCTCAAAGTATAGTCAGTCAAAGTGCAAGCTGTCTCAGGACACAGTTTGACAAGACCACTCAGACCAGAATAACAGCTTGCTGCCGGGGGAAGGGAGGGGTCTTGTCCACACTCCACGCATTGGGATAAAAGAAAGGTCTACTCACTAGAGCAGCAGCAATCTCAGCTGGCCCTGATCAGAAGGTCCTGTAGGAGCCAGAGCCTTGGTGAAGGGTGGAGGAGCTGGGAAGGTGCAAAATCACACTCTTAGATGTATCTTCTGATTCCAGCTTACTTTCAGTCCAGATGAATCTCAAGTCCCATGGGTGCTTTAGACGCTAATTTCTAGATGTGCAGACCCAAATCAGGGCTCAGACTACCTGTTCACTCTCATTTTCCCTTGAACCTTGGAAAAATTGGTCCTTGGCTTGCAAGATGCACTGCATTTTGCATTTAGTGGCCTTCAGTTGGGAACTTCCAGCACACCTGCCACACAAGCGCACCAATGCACTCGAGGCTTGGGAAATGGGTAGGCTGGGCTCCAAACTGAGATGTGAATTCTGTGGCTGGGAGCACAACTCTACTGCTTTTCTATATGTGATTGGTACTTCATGCACTGTGGTGCATCAGATATGGAATTATGAAGCCTGGACTTTGCCTGGATGATGTTGGTTCAGAGCAGGGATTTGGAAAGGTAACTTAAGCTCTCTGTAATTCAGTTTCCCCACCTGTAGAATGGTTTGCAGTAGCTTACTTTCATAGGATTCATTGAGACCTACAGAAGAAAAGCACTGGTAATAAACAGCATTTGTGCACTGCAGTTGTACATTAAGTGCTTTTGATTTATCTTTATGGACCTGAAAGTCATTACAAATTGTCTTCCCAAATGAGTATAATTGTTGAGACAGTATATTAACTTCTGCTCCATTCCAGTGTGTTCTTGTGCTTCTGCCTGACAATTTGAAGACTTTGAGACTCTTAAGACTAATAAACAGAAAAGCTGCAAGGAGTAGGAAATGCATTCTCTTCTGGGAGACACCCTGGTAATACAGACTCCATGATTCAACAGCAGAGTGCCTTTCACTCAGGAATCAATGTGCTTAGTTGTTGAAGCATTGGAGGCACAAACTCTTCTCATAGTAGCTGTTACTTTAACGTTGTTAGTTTTGAAAGTCCCTGGACAAAACCAAAAGCCCTCCAGAAGGGGCTGTTCTAAACTGCAGGAGCAGCACACTGACCTGTTGACTGTAATCAAACAGAAGTCAGAACACTTCGCTCCCAACCAGTTATTCCCAAACACATTTCACTGCTTTGGTGGCGGCACTGTGCCAGAGCTCCTCTCTTTATGAAGTGGATGCCTCAATTCATCGAATGAGGGCAGTTAAGTCAGACCAATGAAGCCAAGACCTGCAAAAGGCTCACAGTGGAGTCCAAATGTCAAGACTTCTTTTTTTTTCTAAGTTTGCAGCTGTCATATGATTCCGTTGAGAGTTTTATGAAATGAGAATCTTAGCAAGCTGTGGGAGCATGTGGTGTTCTTGCAGGATCTGGCTGAGGATACAGTATGTTAAATGAGTATTTTCTGCATCTGACTGTAATCTTCAAGGCACAAGTGCACTGCATGGGAGCAACAAGCTCCCAGACAAAGCACACTGTGATCCTTGGAGCTGACAGAATTTCACAAGAAAGGTCAAGCTGAGATCCACAGGGATGACATCACTGACTGGCCCATGTCTTAATACAGACTAAATGTTTAAATAGGTCTTCATGCCAGTGAGTGGTCTGCTTTTAAACCCATGGTAAGTCATACCACTAATAAATAAGTGAAGGGGAACAATGTACTGTTTCCTTTCTTGATAGAACATTTACCTGTGGTTTGAAGAACTGGAGACATCTTAGCAAATACAACCTGATTTCATAATGCTGTACTGATACAGTATCTCCTGGCAAGGTTGATGAGGTGTTTCCTGAGGAAAAAGAAGTTAGAACCTTGTATTACCAACAGAAAAAAAAAAACACACCATAAACAAAGCAAAAAACATTTTTCTCATCCTCTTAGAAGAAAACTTGTTATGTCTGTGCTCTTTGATCCAAAGGAGAGAGCTACAGGGTTGGGTAGGAGATCTGGTAGTCCATTCCCAGGTTTGCTCCCATGACGTGAACATCACAGTTATTCCTTCACAGCTCAGCCAGTGCAGAGCAGGCAGATTACCAGGGAGTGTGCTGGGGTACAAACATTCAGCCATGTGGCTTTCCACCCCAGCTGCCCAGCCTGCAGGGACCGCAAGGTTGTTCATCCCCTGCTGTTGAGGAACCAGCTCTGCAACGCGTCCATGTTGTAAACTCACATGACTAACCTGATAGCATTCTATGATGTCGTGACTGAATGGGTAGATGCAGGGAGACCAGTGGATGTAGTCTACTTTGACCTTAGCAAGGCGTTTGACACAGTTTCCCATGACATCCTTGTGAGCAAACTCAGGAAGTGGGAGGTAGAAGAACAGACAGTGAGATGGGTTAAGAACTGGCTACACAATAGAGCCCAAAGAGTGGTAATCAATGGTGCCAAGTCCAACTGGAGACCTGTAACTAGTGGAGTCCCCCAAGGATCAGTGCTGGGTCCAGTGCTGTTCAACATCTTCGTCAACGACCTTGATGAAGGGACAGAGTGTCTTCTCAGCAAGTTTCCTGATGATACGAAGCTGGGAGGTTTGGCTGATATACCTGAAGGCTGTGCGGCCATTCAGCGTGATTTGGACAGACTGGAGAGCTAGGCAAAGGGGAACCTAATGAGGTTCAACAAGAATAAGTGCAGAGTCCTGCACCTGGGAAGGAGTAATAAAATGCACCAGTACAGGTTAGGAGGCGCTAGAGAGCAGCTCCGTGGAGAAGGACCTCGGAGTCCTGGTGGACAACAAGTTATCCATGGGACAGCGATGTGCCCTTGTGGCCAAGAAGGCCAATGGTATCCTGGGATGCATTAAGAAGAGTGTGTCCAGCAGATCGAGGGAGGTCCTCCTCCCCCTCTACTCTACCCTGGTGAGACCTCACCTGGAGTATTGCATTCAGTTCTGGGCTCCCCAGTTCAAGAGGGACAGAGATCTACTGGAGAGAGTACAACAGAGGGCTACGAGGATGATTAAGGGACTGGAACACTTGCCTTATGAGAAAAGGTTGAGAGACCTGGGGCTTTTTAGTCTGCAGAAGAGAAGATTGAGAGGGGATCTGATTAATGTGTATAAATATATGAGGGCTGGGTGTCAAGAGGAAAGGGGCAACCTCTTTTCACTTGTGCCCTGCGATAGGACAAGGGGCAATGGATGCAAGCTAGAGCACAGGAAGTTCAACCTCAACATGAGTGTCCTGGTTTGGCCTAAACCAGGCCGATTTTCCTTTCAGTGATTTTTACTTTCAGCTAAGTCTCCTCTAAATAACTGCACTTTCTGAAACTAACTGCATGTTTTTGCAGACAGTGTCTGCTTCCAGGACTGATAACGCTCGAAGTTTGTAGTTATCGCTGAGGCACCGGTAGGGATGTTGTGCAGTAAGGCTCTTGCTGTACTTTTTTCTTAGAGAAACCAAGGTCACCGCTGGATTCCTCACTGCTTACAAGTGAAAAGCTGAAGGGGGGGTCGCAGCTGCAGGGGGGAGCAGACAGGGCAGGTGACCCAAAATTGACCAACGAGGGTATTCCATCCCATACACGTCATTCTCGGTATAAAGCGGGGGGATCACGAGGGTCTCTCCCCTCTTGCTCGCTCTTGCTTTTTCTGCTATGGCTGGTGTCCAAGGAGGACTCCGACTGTTTTCCTGCTGCCCCCGATTCTGATCTGCATCCCTGAATCCAGCTCTCGACCGTCGCTAGGCCCAGCCTGGGCCTTCCCGGAGCCTGCCCTGCAGTGCCGGTGGTGACGTTGCCGACATCGGGGGAGCTCGATCTTGGTTTTGTATATATATTTGTATATATTTGATTATTCCAATATTATTATTATACTCTTTTTCATTATTATAGGTTTATTAAAACTGTTTTAACTTTCCAACCCGTAAGTCTCTCTCCCTTTTCCCTTTCCCTTTCCCTTTGGGTGGGGGGGGAGGGTTAACAGAGAGCGTCTGCTGCAGGTTTAATCGCCAGCCCAGCTTTAAACCGTGACAATGAGGAAGAATTTCTTTACTGTAAGCATTACAGAGCACTGGAATAGGCTCCCCAGAGAGGTTGTGAAGCCTCCTTCTCTGGAAACTTTCAAGACCCATCTGGATGCGTTCCTGTGTAACCTGCCCTAGATTGGTCCTGCTCTGCAGGGGGTTGGACTCGATGGTCTCCAGAGGTCCCTTCCAACCCCTAACATTCTATGATTCTATGGTATCTTGTTTTGCAGTAACATGTTCATACTGTAGAAAAGGAATTTGGGGATTTTAATTTGATTATAGCATTTTAGTCTGCTAACTGTAAGGCACTGAATAAGTTCCGAGGACTATAATTGTTAATAAAACAGTGAGTTAATTTGGATGGCATCCTTTGAGTCTTTTACAGGTTGCCATAGTCAGATGTAGGTTTTGAATGGCATTCGGTACCTTTGGGCACAGATGAGTTTTCACAGGCTTTTCCAGTCCCCAGCAGATCTCCTGCACCCTGAGATCCGCATCAGTGGTTGCCATGGTAGACCTCACTTGGATAAACTCTCTGTGGAGAGTACACGCAAAGCAGCTTTTAATGGCTTTCCCTTCTTCCTTTGAACAGAAGCTAGCAAAGAAACAAATATTTTTCTGAAAAAAAAAAGTGTTAAGTTTGTCAGCCTTAGAGCAGGAGTGAGCCACTACAGCACTTCAGGGCTCCAGTAGCTCCCCCTGAAGTGTACAGAAGAGCAGGAGTGCAGCCCTGTGGGGTTGCAGTGGGAGGCAGCAATACCAGCGAGCGTGTACCTTCAGGTTGGCGTGGATTTCTGACCAGTTATCTGCAGCGGGATTTAAGCATGCATTCTTGCTATACTGATCTGGGGCCAAGACCCTCAAAAACACGAATCAGATGGAAATTCTGCTGCTGACTCTACCAGTATCCCCTGCCTCCTGCAGAGAGCATCTGTGTAATACTTGTAAGATAAGCAGCTTTGCTGGAGGTGCATCCCAGCTCTCCTGTGTGGCGTGTGCTGTAAGGGGCAGATACGCTGTTTTCATGCAGCTGAGCTCTTTCAGGTCCTTCCCTGACACAGCAATGCGTCATTTGTTCACTGAAACACATGCAGAGTCCTGGTGACCTCCTAGCCCATAAGCATGGCTTAAATGCTCTGTTGAACTGGGACCAAGATGATGTCATTTAAATACAAAATGCTTTCTTTTCCTTCTGGTTATTGAAATGATTGAGCCTCAAGTGATAGATGCAACACAGTGATGCAGAGACGATCTATAATAATCAGACCTCATGGGAATTCTATACTGCAAAACTAATTGAGTGGTTTGCCACCCTGATAAATGGGAGAAATGGAAAATGTTATTTGTAATTCAGAAAATAATGGGATTAATTAAATAGTCATGTAAAACCAAAGATTCCTTGAGTAATAAGGAACTGAACAGAGACCCATAATTACAGCCGAAGAGAGGGGAAAAAGCTGACTGGCAATCACATTATCATCTATTGTTCCAAAATTTATTTGAATGGTACAGTGAAAAAAAGCACTGAGGAGTGATTGCAGTGAGCCATGGTAGAAAGCCAGATGGTAGCTACATCATTTCCTCTGAAAATGGTCCAAGTCATGTGGTTTGATTCCAGCTGCCCAACTCTGGAAGATGACCAGCAGCTAATGTCTATTTTGTGATTAGTTTGGGATATTTCCTGCCCTGTACCAACATTGCTACTGATCTGCCCATGTACATAGCACTAAAAGCAAGGCCACAACTGCTAATTGGGCTATGAACGGGACTTTGATCTAGGGGCGTAGCAGCATATCCATAATCTGCAGACCATAAACACTAGGATTTTGGGTAACTTTTATGAGAGGTTGTTTTTAGCTGTTTTTACCCTGCCATCTTCTCTATGAGTACAGATTTGTTTATGCTTTTGTGGGTAGGCAGCAAAAGAGCATGTCTATTTGACATCCAAGGCAAAGCAGTGCTAACAGCACGTGTTCAAAGTGCTACAGGTACTGCCACATTTGGAGGAAGGGTAGCTGGAAGGTCCTGTTGCTCCCAGGGCCACTCTGTCCCCAGCCCAAGCAGGTATGCTCCAAAAACACCTGCAGACAAAACAGCTGGAGCAGCATCTAAATGTCCCACAGTGTAAGCCAGGTGCTCAGCCAAAATGCACCTGCTTATGGACCCACTTTGAGGACATGGTGATGAAAATGACTCCAGGCACCTCCAGGGCTGGGCAGCAACTGCGTTTAGAGTTTAAGCATCACAGACTTTCTGTGTTGTCATGCTATGGCCATTTGTGTGAATTTGGGCACATGAATCCTTTGTGGATCTGTTACTCGGGCTAGTAAGTTGTGTCCTGTGGGGAAGGGCTGAGAGAAAAATTGGAACCAGAGCATCAGTGTTAGCTAGATACCCTTAGGTGCGGAAAAGTAAGAGTCAAACCTTACTCTACTGCAAGATCCAGTATAGGGCTAGAGAGTGAGACCCTGACCATGTGTTAAGGGGGAGGAGGAATGTTTCTCTCTGCTTCCAGTTTTCCACTGTGCATTAGTCCGATGTAAACTGTGTATCGGAATGGAAAAGGAAAATTCATACATACCCCTCTGACCAGAGAATCCAAACAACAATTTATTAACCTATTCATTTTCATTAAAAATTCTGGAATTTTAGGAGAGGAGCTGTTTTCCTGGGAAGGTTAATTTTACCAAGCACTCACAATAAGAGTTCTGTAACAGCATGATATTAGAAGCAAGGAGAAATCACAAAGAAGAGGCAGCTAGAGATGCACGTGCCTGTTGGGCCATGCTAGCGGGGAAGCCAGTCACTCCGCCCTTGCTTAGCTCTCCCAGGGGATTTATGTAAATATCAATCCCATGTTCACTTTTGCAATGCACAAAATCAACCACAGTTCTTTGATGAGGTGCACAGTGTCTATAGCCTTGTTCTCCTTCCCATGAGACTCTTACAATGTGTGTCTGTCCTCCCACTGCTGTAAGACTGTTTTATTTCAGCAGAAGTCACACATTCAGCTCCATTAAACATAATGGCATCAGAGTGACATAAATGCTCTTTTTAGTTATCTAAGTGAGTGCTTTTGCCTTTGAGCAGGGAAATCCTCTCTCTAAAAGCCTCCATTCTCCACATTGTGCCAATGGATGGCACCATTGGCTACCAACTGCAATGTAGCTACACTTTGGGGGGGTAGTTGCGCCCTGCTGAGACCTTTTTGGCATTCTTGTCCGCACCCCAGCTCCAGAGCTCTGCACCAGCATGCAAACTTTCCTCCAGTGTTTAAGAAGATCTATAAACTTGGTAAAACTATACAAAACAGAACTGTCTTTCTAGCCTCAGTCACCTATTCTTTGAGCTGTTTATTCCTGTAAAAACAAAGCAATAAAAATCAACACCATAGCACGTTGTGAGAATTAACAGATGTTGCAGAGCAGTTGGGGACCTGGGGTGCAGGATGTTCACAGCACGGCTGTCCCAGTTTTGTGAGGCAGTTCATTCCTTCCTAGAAGTTGAAAATCCAAATGCTCTCCCCAGCTGGCATCACAAGCAGTAGTTGCACATACACCTGCTAGGATGTACTTATGCTAACTTCTCAGCATGATTTCTAGAGCTATGAAAAAGACATAAGGTGGTTCACTGCAGTTAAACCCAAAGCGCTTTCACATCTCCCACGGACAGGCAGATGCACCGACATCTTGTTCTACAAAATCCTGGGAGCTGCTCTCCTGTCACACGCTCCTTCCTTCATGCCTCACTCCACACTGAAGGCTCAGAGGTTGCTGCTATGGGAATGAGTTATTCCTTCAGCTTACATCTCTAGCTCTGAGTTTGCACCTTGGTAGCAGCTGCTGCAAAGTCAGGGGTCAACAAAATATAAAAGCCCTTGTATTACCACAGTTGTGCTTTCCATGCTCATGAGAAGAAGACAACAAGGCACTGCAGGGAGAGAGGTGGCTGCCCTGACCCCAGCGGTGGGAAAAAGTATGCTCCCTGGGAAGCTCAGGCTGATCTCTGTGGGGCTAACATATAAAGCAGAAAGGCAACGGAGAGGTCAGGAGTGTTGGCACTGCCCTTGCTGTGCTTCATCACTGTCTTATAGTTTGGGTAGGCATTTGTATAGGCACTTCTGCTCGTGACAGGCTCTCCATCCTCCCTCCGCACACATGTCTTCTAGCACAGCCCCTGCCAAAAGACCAGCATTAGCTGCCTGGGTGACATGTGCCCCTGCGGTTTGCTTGCAGTGTTGGGGAACGTGGACGCTGATGCTCATCTGCCCATCATTTTGTCTTTCCACAGACCAGTTCCCTACTGACAGACTTCAGATTCACTCTGTGCCACGGCTTGGACATGCTTCATGCACTCTAGATAAATCAATAGGAATAATGTATTGTTAAGTGCAACAAAGGGCCTCAGAGCATCTTTGACACTCGCTTTAATTTTCCCTTTTTTGAAAAAGAGCCATTGTTTCTATTTGATCTCTTGGGCAAATTTAAAGCAGAGCGTAACATGTGGCCACTTGTGCCAGGAGCTTAGGCTTGGTAAAATATGATAAATTGGCAGGGTGCTAATTAGCAACCCTGTTCTCTCATTTGTGGGCGTGGTTTCTGGCTGTGGCTTTGTGTGAGAAACTAAATCAAATGCAAGTAAACCATCTGGAATTTGCAATCAGAAGTGCATGGGTAAGAAG
Source organism: Nyctibius grandis (assembly GCF_013368605.1). Taxonomy (NCBI): domain Eukaryota; kingdom Metazoa; phylum Chordata; class Aves; order Nyctibiiformes; family Nyctibiidae; genus Nyctibius; species Nyctibius grandis. The sequence goes on from NC_090661.1 coordinate 54,403,186, forward strand.
CTGTTTGACAGCTTCTAACCAGAGGCACAAAGATGCAACAGACACAGTAACAAAACCATCCATGCAATTTACAGGGAGAAAACAGTCACTGAAATTCCTTGTTCCCAAATGACAAAAGAAAGAATCTGTAGATTAAAACTCAAACTGAAAGGTAAATGAGCTGCCATCAGTTTCTAGATCAGATTGGCATGTTCACCCGATAAAGCCCCACTGCTGCAGGGACCTCAGGCTGTGATGACTCCCTCCATATCTCCTGTGCCTTTTTGCCATGGCATGTTACAGTCTGGTGGACTTTTGGTAGTGTGTACAAAAGAGGTTACACTTATCACAGGATATGGGGCAATATTTCCAGGCCAGAGCTAAGGTACAGAGGGGATGCTCTGGAGAATGCAGTGGATTAAATGCCTACTGTGTGGCTGCCTGGGATCGTAGGTACTGGGTTGCATGACCCAAACAGCCCCTTCCAGCTTTTTGAACTCATTGGAATATGTTATGTGCTTGGTAGCTCTTTGATTCTGATGCACAAGGTAAAGTTTTTCTTGACTCTAGAATTACATTTCCTGAGGACAGAGGCAGCTGAGCCCTGGCCATGCCTGACTGAGGACAGATGGGTGCTGTGGCTGCCAGCCCAGGAGACAGGAATGTGGCTCTGCTCTGAGCAGACTCTGGTGAGTTAAGGGAGCACACGCTTCACTTGCCAGTGCCAGCGGGGGAAAGGATTGGATTGCTTCAGCCTATTCTCCCCCCCTCATCAGACTGCATGGTATGGGCAGGTGTTGTTTTCCCTCATTTCTCCTACGTTAGTGTAAGCTTTTTGTAGGAAACCAAGCCATCCAGCACATTCTGTGAACACAATTCTTTGTCTCCCGTCCGACAAGTTGCCTTCTGCAGCTCAAAAACAGCATGCAAACTGGAGACCTTGTGAGGCAGGGTTTGGCCATTCCCAGGCATCCCTTCACTAAGGGGCTATGTGAACACTAAGGGGCTCGTAGTCTTCCTAAAACAAAGGTGTTAGTGGAACAAAAAGACTTCTTCATTGCATAGTGCTATGATTTCTGTGGCTTTTATTCCTCATGGAGCACAGAAGACTAGATGCACGTGACTTTGTAGTAGCAGTATATGCTCATTTCAACATTTTCCTGTATACAAGCCAGCCTCTATACTACAATGCACTAAAAGGTAAGAAAAATCCACTCACAGAACATGCCTTAATGAAGCTATGCCAGATCAGGTCAGGTCAAAGGTCTAGTCGCGCTTCCAACAGCAGTCAGTAGCAGAAGGCCAGGGGACTTCCTGCAACAGTATCTCCATACAGCCTTTCAGCCTCCAGGGATTCTTCTACTTAAGGATTTCCCCCAGAGATCATGAGGGAACACAAACCACAGAGAGACACACTGTGTCCCTATAATTTGGAAAAGGAGCAAAGAAAAGCAGTCCAACAGTATAACTTAGAGAGAGAGTGAGCAGTGGAAAGGAGAGTGTGAAATGCTATCTGCTGGTTTGCAGATCAAGAGAGTCTTGTAAATCCTCCCATAGTTCCAAACATTGTATCATCACCCTGCAGTCAGGAGAAACACCAGTACTGGTGCTAACTGAATCCCGTTTTGAAGCTAACTTGGTATTTTCTTTCTCTGAAGAGGCTGCTAATGAAGGTACTCACTGTGCTGGTGCTTGCCAGGCGGCACCAGGTTGGTTGCAGTGGAAGCAGGGCTGTATGCCAGAAAGGAATTTCTAGCACCTTGTAAGATGGGGTCACCAGTGTTTGTGTGCACTTGCACTCCCAGCTGCAGAGAAGCATGTAGGCAATCCAGGCAAGTAAATTCATGATCTTTGCTTAACAAACTGCCCCAAGGGAATTCCTGAAGCAATTTACATGTTGGGTATATAGCAGTGAGGATGTAAAAATTCAGACTAGCTCTTTATAAGGGATAAAATAGCAGGGGATTTGTAACGAAGAGGAAATATGACTTGGTAAGTAGATAGGAAATGAATAACTGAGCTAAAGGCAGAGTTCAGACCATGAACTGAAATAGGCTTTCAGGAGGATTTTTCTATTAAGGCTAATTGCAACAATAGCTGTTCAACAACATAATTCTCAAGCAGCATGAAATGCTTCTGGTCCCATGCACCTAAGCTTAACTAAAAGAATTTACAGGCCTGTAATAGACTTCCACCTTTTTAGTGAGAAAACTGCCACTATTTGTATTAGTGCTGCTTCTGGACTTTCATCTGAGCGCTTAGCCCTGGCCACTGCTTACTGCAAGCAGACTCTTACAGTCAACCCTGATGTAAACTTACTCTCAGCGAATTGAATTAGCCTAATGACCAAAACCAGTTCTGGTCCTGACTGTTGCATTCATGCTCAGACAGCGGTGGTTTATTTTCAGTTAGCTGTGTAGACAAAGGACTTGAGAGCTTCTTCGCAATGCCAGAGATAACATGGAGGTGGCCAAGAAGTCAACAACAGCTCACATGTTCCAGACAGATATTGTGTTTAAATACAAAAAAGATGTTAATCTGCCACTTTCCATGGTCTCACAGTGAGTCACTACAATAATCAGTTGCAACAAGCCACGTGGGAGGAATGTCTCATCTCTTCTTTTTTCTCAACAGTGCACGCATTGGAAAGTAAATCAATGAGCTAGTGCCTTGGTGCAGCAAATGGCCCAACTGCATATACGTCTGTCCATAGAGAGCATGTGCAGGGAGTTTTCTGGCACACCATAGGTGATACTATGTATGTTTCACAGAATCACAGAATCACAGAATCAATCAGGTTGGAAGAGACCTCAGGGATCATCGAGTCCAACCATTGCCCTGACACCACCATGTCAACTAGACCATGGCACTAAGTGCCATGTCCAGTCTTTTCTTAAACACATCCAGAGATGGTGACTCCACCACCTCCCTGGGCAGCCCGTTCCAATGTCTAATGACCCTTTCTGTAAAGAAATTCTTCCTAATGTCCAACCTGAACCTCCCCTGGCCAAGCTTGAGGCTATGTCCTCTTGTCCTATCGCGCGTTGCCCAGGAGAAGAAGCCGACTCCCACTCCACTACAACCTCCCTTCAGGTAGCTGTAGACTGCAATAAGGTCACCTCTGAGCCTCCTCTTCTCCAGGCTAAACAACCCCAGCTCCCTCAGCCGTTCCTCATAGGTCAGACCCTCCAGACCCTTCACCAGCTTGGTCACCCTCCTCTGGACTTGCTCCACACCTCAACATCTTTCTTGAAGTTGCGGGGCCCAGAACTGAACACAGTACTCAAGATGCGGCCTCACCAGTGCCGAGTACAGAGGGACGATCACTTCCATAGACCGGCTGGCTACACTATTCCTAATAGAGGCCAGGATGCCATTGGCCTTCTTGGCCACCTGGGCACACTGCTGGCTCATGTTTAGCTGGCTGTCGATCAGCACCCCCAGGTCTCTTTCCCCGGGCCGCTTCTAACCAATCTTCCCCAGCCTGTAGAGCTGCATGGGGTTGTTGTGGCCCAAGTGTAGAACCCGGCACTTGTTCTTGTTGAACCTCATGCCGTTGGTCTCGCGCATCTATCTAACCTGTCCAGATCCCTCTGTAGGCCTTCCTACCCTCCAGCAGATCGACACTCCCACCCAGCTTGGTGTCATCTGCAATTTGCTGAGGGTGCACTGAATCCCTACGTCTAGACCATCTATAAGATATTGAACATCACCGGCCCCAGAACTGAGCCCTGGGGAACACCGCTAGTGACCGGCCGCCAGTTGGACTTTGCCCCATTCACCACCACTCCTCTGGGCTCAGCCATCCAGCCAGTTTTTTAACCGATCAAAGACTCCACCCATCCAAGCCCCGGGCAGCCATTTGTCTAGCTGCCATTCTCCTTATTGCTTGTCTGTTCTGGAGGGTTGGGAGCCCAAGGGCGGCAGTCAGAGATTTTCCCTCTGGGCCAGTTGCTACAAGTTTCCAGGTGGCTGCTGCGTCTGGATGCTTTCAGTAGCTGGTTGCTCCTCAGCAGCCACTCTTGGGAAGTGAGTTGTGTATGCCAATTCCTCTGGGGCTGATGCTCCTACTTCAGATAGTTTGCATCTGGGATGTCTGGCCACCACACGAGCTGAGGGGAAAGGTTGAAGAGAGATAGGGTCATGAAAACTGAACTCTTCTGCCTGTTTGGAAGTTTATCCCTCCCCACAGGTCCACACAGTAGGGATGAAATCCAGGCTGTCTTTGGCACATATAGAAATCCTCAGTCCACCAGGTTGTCAGTGAGCATGTTCATCCATGATGCATAAAGAAATGGAAAGGTGAAGGAAAAAAGAAGCCCTCCTGGTCCTTCTGACCACTTGGTCACTCACATTTCTATGTGACACTTTCAGCTGCCAGCAGCAAGTGCAGGAGCTCTCCAGTAAGCCTCAAGCCCCTGGGAAGCCTGGCTAGGCTGGCTCCAGAGGACACATAGTGTTGTCAGGATATCTCACCCTAGAACCGAAACTCTCAGGCTCGTTTTCATCTTTGCAATCTCTTTACCATGTGAGGAATAGAATTGTTTACAAACTCAGGACATTAATGCAAGTGAAATGTTAAGGGTTCTCGCAGCAATTTTTGCCTCCTCCAAGGAGTCCGACAGCACAGACAGAGACGACATATTCCTGCTGGTTTTGTTTAATTGAGGACATGTCAGACCTCTGCCTGCCCAACACTCCATTTTTATTTGGGTTGTATGTAAACATCGAATTTCCAATGGTTCCACCACAAGCTAATGATGAAAAGGAAACAATGGTCCCATTTTTTTCTATTGACTGTTACACATCTCCTCCAGACTCTCGCTTTCCTCTGCTGGAAATACCTTCTCTGGCTATAGGTGACAGGAATCAGCTGAAATGCCTTTGTACTTCAGCCAGCAGCCAGGCAGCACACCCCTATAAAGCTCTGCTCCCTTGCTTCTCCTATCGCTTCAACTATTGTTGCCCTCTGTCTAGCCAACCACTTTGTACTGTTTTATCACTGCCTTGCAAGGTCTCCACTTAGCTCCTGGAGTGATCATCAATAACCATGGTTTTTGTCAGCCCTGTTGACTTTATTGGTGTATTGAGGATATTGAACACTTTCCTTGGAACTCCCAGCCCTTGCATCACTGTGATCCAGGAGCATCTCAGCTTTCTTTTATAAAAGAAAGTAAGTACTCTCATGTGGTCACAAAGAAAGCTTGAACACAAGGTTCTGGTGCACTCTGTAGGGTCATAAAGCTGAGGGCAGAGGGACCATTAAAATGTGTGTCTAAAAATCATGGAAAATATTATGATTCTCATTTTGGTGTTTACAGCATGGCTTTGGGATTTGGGGTTGGCAGTGCTGTGAATGTATGTTACACACAAGCACTGCAGCCAGCAGTTGTTAGCATGAGGTTGGATTGTCAGCAGCCTCCACAGAAAAATCATCAGGAAGAGACAGCAGAAAACTCTGAGAAGAGCCTCTTACAAGGGATTTAGCATCCTTGAGGGGGAGAGTGTTTGGACTCTGCAAACCGGCAGGAACACAAGGTACCCAGTGCTATGAACATGCAGACTCTCAAGCAAATGGTGCTGGCTGCCTCTCCAGGGGCTGCACTGCCTTCAGCCAAAACCTTTGCCTGCTCGACATGGACATTGGTGACTTCTGACACTGCAATTCGAACCTGGCTGCTGCCTTGAACAGCCCGTGCACCAGCCTCCCCCTGCTTGTCCAGTACCCGTCCGAGTTGCCCTGCTCCAGATTGAGATGAGATAACTCACCTAGCAGTGATCCAGCCCTGCTACCTTCCCTGACAGGTCTGGATTGCTCATCAAACGTGGCTCCCATTCCACACTATGTGAGGAGTCTATAGAACAAACTGACGGGAACATCAGACATTGACCTATTCAGAGGAAGAAAAATAGATGAAATGATAGTTTTCTTGAAACTGCTATTTCAGGATGTCTTGTGGCCTTTTTGTTCGACAAGCTTAATAAAGAATGCTTATGTTGTACAGGAAATCTGGTTAGTCTCCATGAGAGGATTTCTCAATTGTTAATCTCATTTCTGCCAGAGACTAAAATCTGGCTACCATGATTATTGCCAGCCTGTTGATCTAATATTTGTAACCAAATTCATAATTACACAGCCAATCACTTTAACTGGCAGTAGGATCTCTGAAAAACGCATCTGGTTGGGGCAGTAAATCCACCTGCTCTAGAGATTCCTGCTTCTAGTTTATCTTGCTGATGATATTGAAAAATTTGCAGACTTTCAATGAAGTCCACACAAGCCATAATTGGCAGTGCTGCCATTCACTGTGCAAATGCATCATTTGTGTACCATTTATTTTGATACCATTTATCCTGTTGTGATATAACCAATAACCCAGTAATGAGGTGAAAGACAGAACAGCTTCTCCAAATACCTTGGGGAGACAGATTGCAGTTAGTTAATAAAAAGAGAGACAGTCTCCTTACAAGGCAATGAGTCATATTAGATTCTTTTAAAATTTCCTTATATTTTAAAGACAGTATATTAATAGTTTGGGATCTAGCATAAGTGAAAAAGGCCATGGCTATACAGGCTGCAGATTTTTCTGGCTAAAGAACAGATATTTAATATTAAGAGCTTTACCTAGGTATCATAATTACTTACTGTAACATGCCTGCTTCTTCTCTGCCTGGGTATGGTCCATATTAGTAGAGGGCAGTTTGTAGTTACTATAGAGGTAAAGGCCATAAATCTAGATCCTCAAATGGGTAAATGCCAAGACAGGCTTCGGATACCCATCAAAATCCTCTGGAATCATATGACTCTGAATTCTTTCTCGCCATCTCTTGGAAATCATGACCTTGACTTGGGTGTGTGGGCTGCCCTGGGAAATGCATAGAAAAAGTCAGGACTTCAAGAACAAGATTCACAAGTGTGGTGCTGTGTTTAAGATATGCTGCATACTATCTGCTGTGGAAAAAATGTGGCATCTCTAAAGAACAGACCAGGATAAAAAATGGAGAAATTTTCACTCTCCGTGATCACAGCCAGTTCCTGAGACTTACTGGCTTTCTGGGAATGCACTGTTGCTGTCCAGGTTTCAGGGGAGTGCCCTGATTCTCTGTTGTGAAATCAGTTTGTAGATAATATGGTTTGCATTTACCCAAGCCCTGGAACAGGGATTTCACCTTTGTTGGTATGCTCACTTCCAAGGACTCAGGTGTTGCTCTAGAGGAATGACGCTTATGTTAGGAAAAAAAGGCAAATTATGTCTCATTATCAAGAGGATGTAATGAAGAGATGAATGTTATTTGTCACCCATATTGTAGAAAAGAAAAGCATTTCATCTCCATACGAAGTCCCATGTTCAGAGCAGAGTGGAGGTGGAGTAACAGTGGAAATCAAAAAACAATAGGAAGAGGCTCCTGTCTAGCTTCCAGGGAAACAGTGATTGTTCCCATTTAATTGCCATAAACCAGCTTGGCAGTGCTTCTAATTTACGAAGTAGCAACTATGCTCCAGTCTGACAGTTCTTTCTTGTGCACTTTTGCATCAACATAGAACCTGAAGTGATGTTTGGAGTCAGTCACAGCTGAGGGACCACACAGGCAAAATGAGGAGGGATTTGCATGTTCAGAGGGCACTTACTGAGAAAAACTCCACAGTCATTATGTAAATAGCTGTACTCAAGGTCGTTAATAATTGTTTTCAGGGAGTTTACAGAGCCATAGGCAATACAGTTGCCCAGAATAACTATAATATAGTACCAACAAACAGTTTCCAACAACCACCTAAATGCAGAAAAGTGGGGAGAACTCTGGAACTGTGTAACATAAACTGTGCAGTGTTCCCAGCTGCTGGAGGCTGAACTGAATTTATTTTATTGCAACAGTACTATATTCAGTCTCAGTTAAATGTGCTCAAGAGATCCATTTTCAAATATTATTCATACTGTATGACCAACTCTTCATTTACAAAATGAACATCCTGAGATAAAAAGACCATGAAGTAAGTAATGCTTGTTGATGGGGAAGTCCCAAGAAAGCAGGCTTCGGCAGAAGGAAGCAATGTGCCACGTTCTGCTGGGGAGCAGAAAGTCCCTGCCCTGTACTCGGAGCCACTCATAGCTAGGGTGAGACATTGCCAAAGGTATGTGCCCAAACATTTGGCTCGTTGTCCATTTAAATGTCTTTAGGATCTAGATTTCCCGTGCTCTGTTTAGAAGAATACTCCACAGGCTCATCTCTAGGCAGCTTTTTTTGTGCAGTTAAGTTATGTTCTTTCTGATTTTACATACTACCTCTCCCTTCTTACTGTTATATTCTTCAAGTGTTCACAAACTATTATTTTGTTCTTCTCAAATCTTGCCATGTGTATACCCAGACACACATTTAGATACTGCTTAGTTGGTTTGGTTTTTTTCTATTTATTATTGGTTTTGCTATTATGTTACATATTTCTTCCTTGGTGATTTGTATTATCACATCCCATTCTGTTGTTGTTCAGTTTCTCACTTTATCAGATATCTAGGATAGAGCTAAACTGGCCTATATTTTATGAGTGTCTCACTTATTTTTCTCTGCAGCTGTGACCTTTCTGTGTAGGGAAACAGTTTACTTAGATCGTATGATCACTGCATAGAGGTGCACTGTCAATAAGAGCAACAGCAAACAATAAATGAGTAACATGGCAAAAAACATGATAACCTAGAGCAAAAAGTGCATCTCTTCATGAAGACAAAAGCACACATACACATGAAGATCTTTGCTGGCAAACTCTACTTGAGAATCACTGAAAGGAGAATGAGAGTCTAAAAATGTTAAACTGTTTAATGAATTTTACTGCTAACCATAAAATCTCACTTGTGTATTTGTGGAGGAATATTGTCATGTTGTCACAGCACTCTTTCTTACAATGCATGATTTGTTCTTAATGTGTATTTTCTACCAAATATACTACTAATGTAGTTTGAAAGATCCAGGCAGTTGTTTTCCACTATCTCCCTTGCAATGCATAGCCTGGGCACTGCTACCTTTCCTCCCTGACTTGTCCTGCCATAAGCTCCTTCTCAAATTCCATCCCTGGACTTAGAGTTGCACAGTTACCTTATCCTTTGCACATGCATGCACACTTCTAGTACACCTAGATGAACTGAGTTGTTAATCTTTCTTTAAATCAAGCATCTTGCTTCTCTGGTCAGAAGCATCTTTAGTAAGCTAAATTTATGTTAAACAATGTTGTTTTTCAACTGTATCTGCCGAAAGTAAGAAACTAATCCTACAGGCAGACCCTGTCTTTGATACTTCTAGATCTGTTTTTTTTCTACAACATAAACATAACATGTATGCTGGGTCAGCTAAGCCTTGTATGACAGTCTGGGTTTGTGAGAGGAGGAGAGAAACATGCTACTTATTTTACTTTTAGCCCTAAACTGAATTCGGAGCCAGACCTCCAGGAAATTCATTAGAAACAACTTAAATCTGACACACCACCAGACAGTTTTTGAAATTGCAAATGATTTTCTACTCTGAATTCTGGCGATAGATGGTAAACACCATGTTATCTCTAAAGCTGATCACAGGGAAGCACAGGTGGATGGAGCACATACACTCACAAAGAGAAATACTGATAATAAAAGTACAATCAGTCATGGGAGGACATTAATTTCTCTAAATTAAATTATACTCTTAGATCCAAAGATAGATCCTGTGCAATTATTGCCAATGGTGCACTGTGTTTAACATACCATTTTAGCTGGAATTCTTTTAGTTTTGCAAAGAACCACTGTTTCTCTGAGCAGGCATCTGCCTTTTTCATTCTCAGGCTGGGGAAGTTTGCTTTACCATGAGCTGAAGAGTTCTCCTTGTAAGACAGCAGAATATGTTGACATGGTTGTAACTACTATTCCTGTTTCATATTTAATTAACTGGAAACTTCCATGAGGTCCCTGAAGCCACAACTGTGCCATGATGCAATCACATTTCGTGTCTAAATATGTGTGGGCTGGATCATTATTTGGATGTGAGACCTGTCAGCAATACACTGCTGCTGCAGAAAGTTGTCTTTAGGTGTTAAGAGTGATGAAAGCAGGATAATGGACTAGAGAATTTTGCATCTTCCTGTTGATTCACATGTAGCCTGTGTCAGATAGGTCACTTCAGACTCAGCTTGGGGATACTCTCATAGGCTACATCAAGTTTTTCTGCAGATTGAGAAACATATTCTGCAGAAAGTAATGTCTCTTCTACTTCTAACTTGTATAATTCTATATATCTTTGGTTGAAGCCTTTCTCATACATTAGAGGGGATTCTGACAAATCCTACCAAATGATCACCTCACAGACAGTTGCACTCCTCGCACTGATGCAGTGTAATACTTTTGACATGAAGAACTGTGCACATCAGCCTGTCGCCAAACAATTACAACCGCTTCATCTTGCAATTTAAGAAATCACTAATATGAGGTGATTGTACACGTTTCAAATGCAGTTAAAAGTAAATAGCACAGCTTCTAAAGCAGAAGATGATGAAAGAAGAGGTGACACCCAAAATGTCATAGTATGACCCCAGTGCAGTTTGATGTTATTGAAAAACAGTATAATCCTGCAAATCAAACTCACGTGGTCTCTAAACACTTCACATGAGAATAGGAAGTACATTATGCTGGTAGATGTAACATTTGAGTAATACAGTATGAAGGAAACTGTTGTGAATGAAAAGAAGGAAACTGAAGTAGAGAGATGTTTTTACAGCAGGGAATATGGACAACTAGCTATAAACCTATATCCAAAAACCTTTGCCAAGGCTGACTTTCTATGGGATTGTGGAGGGAAAGAATCTGTATCAGGGAGGGACAAAGGTTTTTCAACAGACTTCTTTGGAGAAGATAAAATACAGCTTCAGAGCCACAGCACCTGCACGGCTCCTATGCTTTTCCAGAGGAGACTGGCATCTCCAAATACTCCTGAATTCGTCACGCTGCCCATCATTAGCAAAGCCCATACGAAGCAATACCCAAAGCAAACAGGAATGAATGCATTTCTCATTTCTCACTTCACATGCCAGTATCACACTCATTCCACTGAATTCAGGGCCTTCTCCAGCTGCTTTGCATAGACAAGATTTCTGCACAGCCTCTATAGTAAGTGCTGACACTTCCACAATGGGAAGTTCCATAACTATTTTCAAAGTTATCTTTCAATAAGCGTATCTTTTGTGTGAATGAGCAAAGTAGAACTAGAAAAAAGTCCCTCAGCAGCTGAAGAAATCATCTGTAGAAACTGCTGCTTGCCAGTGAGGATGACTGATTTCACTAACCCAACAGATTCAATTTGCATTATTAGCAGTAAACATAATTACATAGGTATATCAACCATAGCTCCAGATAGCACTGCAATTACAGGCTGATTGAACAGACTATGCATCATGAAACTACAGCCACAATTATTCAATAAAGGATGTGAACATGGCGAGACGCTTGTGCACTATTAGATTACAGTGCTGCAGGAAATGGCAGAGAAGAGTGATTACATTATAGCCAACAGATTAATGCAGAACTAGTAGTTCAGTGAGGAGCAATTAAACCCAACATATCCTCATCTTCATTCCAGTGGCAAGGTGGTGAAGTTAGTGACTCCTAGGTTACTAGGGACATTAAGATTTTTCCACTTGTTTTTCTGATGTCTCAGACAATGACTTCCCATTGTCCTCCGCTTACGATAGCTCTGTCCCTTCTCTCCGCTTTCTGCTTCCCTTTAATACTCCAGTGAATTCAGTCCACTTATGCTATTCATTGTTAGATTCAGCCTTTCTTTCCATCTGCTTCAGTGGGCTTTGGGACTGTCCCTAAGTGCTTTCTGACTTCAAGTTTCTCCTCAAACTACTGTCTTTAACGAACCCTTCGCTGGTGTGTCTGCGCTGATGTGCTTTGCCCTCCAGCCTCCCTCCTGCACTGCACTGTGAGGAGAAGCCCTGTGGAGCAGGCATAATGTCTTTCTTGGGTTTTGCAAAGCATGTGCACTTCCAGCATTAGTTAAGTAATTATAACAACTCTGCCCTTTCATGAGGAAAAACATACAAATCATTAACAGTTAATAATTCAGTGGAGCGCACAGACTTGGCAAACATCTATATCTGTTTAAAGATTTCAGACTCAAAGCCTAAGCAGCAGTCAGTATAATATTTAGAAAGAATTCATATGTGTCTTTAGATATAATACTTTCTGTAAAATGAGGGGAAAACTCTATTTCATGTTTTCCTCTTTCCATGAATATTATTTCAGTGTCTCTTCATCAGTTGACTGAGTCCTGCAAAGTGGCTCTGGAACAAACTCAGTTTTTGGGAGTGTGGATGTAATTAATGATGAAGTATTCAGTTTGTTAAAACCATCCTAGACTATTAGTATATCAATGGGTCAACTCTGAGGAGCACTGGGTAATGGCATCTTTTTGACATCAGCAACTATTAATCGGCCAGGCGAAGAACTCTGTATTCCATTTAGATGATATCTCCGTATTTCATCACTTCTTTTTTTCTCTTTTCCCCAAATTTAGTAATTTTCTCATCTAGCAGTCTTTTGTATCAGCTTTCATAAAGCTACCAAAAGCCCTACAAAATATAGACTGTCTAATATGTTAGACCTTATGAACAAATCAACTGATTATTACATTTGCCTGCCATGCAACAAGAAGTCACCATAGCAACATTGTTTTTCGCTCACTGCTGAAGTACTACAGGATCTTTTCTTACAAAAATATGAGAATTAATAAGCCCCACTACCTAGTATTTTGCCAAACACTGTTTCAAAAACAGGGAGAAAGGCATTTTCTTGTAAGGCTCACTTTCCATTGGGTTTAGGATGTCACTTTGCTCTTGCACTCCTTTCACTCATTGGAACTCTTTGGGCCAAACTTTGCCATCACTTATGGGAATGTATTTGCCACCAGGTGAATCTGATACTGCTTACACTAAGGGAGAAGTAATCTCACTTTAGCTGTTGGATGATAAGACTGAGACAGCCTCCTTCACCTACCTGCCTGTCTACAAGACTATGATGTTTCACTTAGGGGAATGGTGTGTTGCTTTGAGTCTTCCAAATGAGACCATATGAAGACAGTATATTACAAGCATAACTTTTAATATAATGACTTGTTCTGCACTATTCTGAAAACATGTATGAGTCAGTCTTCAAGCTGTCAGACTTTGCTGCAGCACTGAAAGATTCCGAAGAATTTTATTATCAAAATTTTTTAAAGCGTCCATTCACTTCGCATGTTTTGAATTCTGCTTGTCTAGTGTTATAGAAATTTTCACATAATTAATGTACAAGTTCTTATGAGTTAGGGAGACAAGGATCAATAAGGGTGAAATAGAATGAAGAATAGAATAATTAATATAAGTCTATCTGAATAAACACAGGTGGGCTTTCACAATCCATGAATATTGTTCTCAAAGCTCCTTGTGTAATCCTGACCTAGGACTGAACAAATCATCAATCAAAGCTTAATGAGTAGCTAAGCAGGAGTAGGCCTAGAAGTATTACCTTCTGATGATTTTAGTAAAGGGGATGTATGGTTAACCTTTTCTTTACCTTAAAAGAAATATAGGACACTTAGAAATAAAAATTAGTATAGATAAGGTTTTAAACATAACTTCAGTTGTTTTTAAGGTTGAATGTTTAGGAGACACTGGCGGTGGGAACCGGACTCTGATCAACCTGGATCAGGACGGGACGCTGATCACGGCAAGAACATTAAGGACGCTGATCACAGCAAGATCATCGAGGACGGGGTGTCGGCCGGAGTCGGAGCGGAACCAGAACATAAAGATCAGTTAAACAATGGAAAAGAATGGACTTTTGTGGACTCTTGATGAAGAAAGAAAGAGGAATTGAAATAGTTAGTGGATTATTAACAGAAGCTTATGAAATGCTTATGATGTAATTGATTATTAGTTTCTATATAAACCGATACTGAATTTGAGTCAGGTACCATTCACTGCGGTGGTGGTCCAACTCTGAGTTGTTTAATAAAACCAGCAAACCTAGAGACCCGGACTCTGCCAATTTTCTTTAACATCTAGTCCCAAATAATTCCTGCTCCAAGAAGGCTGCTTTTCAGTGGTATTCGGACTTCACAACACCAACACATATCAGTGGGAGCTGTTGGGCAGAGGAATAAGTACTTGAAGGTAAAGTGATGCAGATGAGTCAGTAGCTGGAAATTCAGGTGAGCTATCCACACAAACAGATACTGCAGAAAAATAGTTTAAACATATCAGTTGTGGCATCAATCAACCCCTAACACAGCCAGCAGGGAAATGGTATGGGACAGATATTTTACAACATGCCAGCACACTTCAACTCCTACAACAGAAAGGGGAAGTAAAAATTATCGTATCCTGTTTACACTGTAGTGTCATTAATCCAGCTCCCGAGAGTGAACAGTTGCTATACTGCTCCCCTTAATAACTATTGTCCCCTTAATAATTATTAAGCTAAGAAAGAAACAGATATTTATACTCATGATTCTTGCTATTCAGCAGTTGATAATTTTTCCTTTTTTCCTGATCTCCCTCTCTCAAATATACACATTTAAGTGGAATATATATAACGATATGTTGGAACAAACTGTGCCCTTTGCAGATAGGTAGAAATTGTTTCCCCTACTCCATTCCACTTGGCATCATTTGCCCTTCAAATAAGTCTTTGATGCATTAAATTTGGTCTTTTTGGCTACAGGACCAAAAGCAGCTTTGCTCAGCTTTATTTAAAGTTGTTGTTGATCTGGAAAATGAACAAACTAGTCACTTCCTCACTTCCTCCCAAACCTAATTAGGAATACCTGGTTAGACATTTTTCTTTGGAAAGTGTTTGGGTTGGGTTTCTTTTTTCCCCAAAAGTAAGACTATGGAAAGGGCTTGTTACGATTCATTTCTTTACTCAAGAAAAACTTGGGGAAAAACTTCAACACTGTCAACCCATTCTACTTGCTTTTTTAAATAAAAAAGTTTTGTTAATGCCTTTCTGTTTATAAATTTTAGCTAATTTATATTTAAAAAGTGAAAAAGAAACATGTCAAAATGAAATAAATGCTTAAGAATTTTTTTAAATTTTCATTCTACTTTTCTAATTTATTCTTTATCATCACTTTTGTTGGAAGCAAGAAAATCTGAAACTTCTCATATTTCAAAAACATAACTAACTCAGAAATTTAAATTGTTAACTAGGTCCTTAGACTTCATGACAAGAAATATATTGCCTCTGACTAATAAAAAGTGGGGTTTTTAAAAAGTTATTTAAATCTTCTTAATGAAGAGGAATTTTTGATTAGCTAGTAGCCTCTTAATCTAAAAGAATGAGAAAGATTAAAGCCGCTATCAGGCAATTTTGGTAGCACAAAGAAATTTTTTGAATTATAAATGCAAAGATTGGCAAATGGAGTTTTGTGGTGACAGCGGAAATAATTTTCATGGGCTAGAAACCCTCATCCAGAAAGTGTTTGTGTAGGTGTGCCTGTGTTGCCAGCTCAGGTTAGGAGGGAGGAAAGGTCAGTCCGGCAAATACTGCAATGCACCATGCCGTAACCAGCAGTGGTTCAGGTCCAAAAATACACCTGTAGGTGCAAGGGGAACCCCAAGCTCTTACAGAAAAGCCAGCAGGTAACAGGGAACATGGCGGTAGATGCGGCAGGTTAATACACTGCAGCATGAGTTACTCCAGCTGCCGAAAGCACCTCAGCCCACCCACCGTCAAACTCCGTGTTTAGGGAATAGCCCTTGCTGCTTCCCTCGCCTCCGCAGCCCTGCAGCCTTTCGGAGACCTGCACATACCAGCCTGACGGCTGAGCGCGGTCCAAAGTGAATGGCCAAGAAAACCAAAGAAACGCGTGCAGCACTGTTTTGTTTTTACAGTCTGTTTAGATGGCCGGTGAAGTCAAACAGCCTGTTAAGTAACCTCTCAGGACCCTCCCTCTTGGTGGAGGGTTAAGATTTGTGTGTCCAGTAGGACATCGCCTTTCCATGAGGATTAAAAAACCTTAATTCTCTCTTCACAGAGAATTCTATAGTATACTCCAAATTTAAATAATAAACCTCTACGCTGCTTATTGACAAAATTAAGTGCATAAAACCTTATTAGCTGCTTTTAAAGAGCGGTCCCAGTAACCTTTCCTAGCTGACCACCTTCTAAACAAAGCCTGAGTGATCGAATCTATATGTAATGCTGTCAAGACATTTAATTTTGCTTTAATGTGGTTGCAGTCAAGAAATAAAATTTCACAACAGAAAACTAAGCATAAGAATGTTTAGGAATACAATAAATTCCAGCTCAGGTTGTGTGAATGGAGAACTTCATATCCAAGAACATGAAGTTCACTCATGCTATTCCTAGCCATGCAGAGAAAATGTGTTTTCCTAATTCTCCAGGAAGTCAGACTGTTAGGATTTCTCCTCTATTTTAGCATCTCCTTTCCAATGCACAGTAGAATCTATTCACTTCGGCATTTGCTTCAATTCGAGCAGGTAAACAGTCTCACTGGAGTCTTTGGTACCACTGGTGGGAACATGCATTAATGTTTTAGAGGGATAAGCCCCTAGTTGCAGTCCTAATCCTCCGTTCTGTTACAGCCACTTGGTGTTAATTCACTACCATAAAGCAGCACTAAAGCTGGGATCCATCTGGGGCTCTCCACCAAAATGAGGAATCAGCAAGCTGCCTTCAGTTCCTGTTTACTCTTTTCTCTTGAGTAATAGCAGGGCGGTTATGTGCAGGGAAAGAAAGGCAGAGCAAGAGCTCTTTGTGCCTTGGGGATGCAGCAGAGTCACTGCAGATCAGAGGAGGCTGAGAGCTGCTCTCCTCCACACCGGGAGCAAGGCGGTTACAGAATAACCCAGAGATCAGGAGGGCATAAGGACCACCACCGCTCACAGTTTAGAAACACAACTCTATGTCAAGGAAAGTCACAGAAGTTATGGCTAATGAGCTCCCTGGATGGGCAATGTAAAGTAAAAGACTCTTCCAGAAGGTGATGAGCCTTGTTCTGAACTGGAGGAGAAACTTCTAATAGTTGATCCTGTGGGGAGCCTACAAGGAGTAAGTAACCTGCTAAAAACTACCCTTCATATAGTTACATGCCCGTGAGTAGGTGGTGGAATACCTTCCATTGCTGAAATGTTTGAACAGCTTGTAAGCAGCACAGAAACTTAATGGTTAATTGGGTACCTAGACACATACACACTGGAAAAAAAAAACCTTTTCCAAATGGTCCTTAATAACCCGCGTTTTTATTAATTTATTGAAGGGGATGTAAATTCATAACCCACTTATGAAAAGAGGGAGTCGAAATTGCAACTTTTGAAAATGTAACCCACTATATGGAGCTACAATAGCAAAATTAATATTTTTCTTATCTGTAGGTTTGTTTATTTAAATTTATGGAAACATAAAAAGCTCTAGACGCCTAGACATATATTAAGAAAGACAAATTAACATCAACAACACAAGCAATCCTAGTAATTTCCTCTATGTGCAAAGGGAAAATAAACCTCTCTGCTGTGTACTAATCCCAACCCCAATATCCCCCCAGCCCTCAGCTGCCCTTTTCCTCTTCAAAAGCCTGGGAACACAGATGGGGGCTTTACAATATGCCTAAAAGATCAGCAATAAGCTTACTGCAGAATAAAGAAGAGGGAGGAGAAAACACCAAGAAAAACAAAGCACAAAACGCCCACCCTCCCTGAACAGCTCTTAATAATTTTTGATATGAAGAGAAGCTTTTTGACGCCCCCAAGGCTATGTTCATCTTCAACAAACAAGGAGTGTGTGTTCTTTTCTGTTACCCCTGCTCGCTCACTTTTTTGTTTTTTTTTCTAGTGAGGGTAACACAAAAAAGCAGAGGCACTTGGATCACTAAACATATTTATTGTTTAAACTTCCTAATTTGACATTATCTGTACTCTGCAACCAAATCAAAAAAAAACTGGATGTGGAAAGTGAAGCCACACAGCCAGGTTACAGAAACTCATTTCTATAGCACTTACAGTTAGCCAGCATTATGAACCCCAAGAACTGAAAACCAGTAACAAGATCACCCCCTGTCAGGCAGTTGGCTCCAAAACTACAGCATTTTCCTTCTGTGATTCACGTGTTCTGCCACAGCTGTTCCACAGCACAGATTTAAGCGAATGAGCTGGGAGACAATCTTGACAACATCCTTTTACTGTTGCTCCCATCTATAATTTCCTAATATTTATAAAGGCTACAAAACCAGGTATGCTCTCACAGATGTGTCTTGTGAGCTTACAAATACAAAGCTGAGCTTTTAGGTGCACCCTACACCCCTACGATTTTGGACAGCTTAGGACATAATTACAGGATCACAGAATCACAGAATCATCTTGGTTGGAAAGGACCTTTAAGACCATGGAGTCCAACCATTAACCTAACACTGCCTAGTCAGCCACTAAACAATATCCCTAAACAATATCCCTAAGCACTACATCTACACGTCTTTTAAATACCTCCAGGGTTGGCGACTCCACCACTTCCCTGGGCAGCCTGTTCCACGGCTTGATAACCCTTTCTGTGAAGAAATTTTTCCTAATATCCAATCTAAACCTCCCCTGGTGCAACTTGAGGACATTTCCTCTCGTTCTGTCGCTTGTTACCTGGGAGAAGAGAATTCTCCCACTTCAAATGACTGCAAAGCTACAAGCCACTAAAATCATGGTTTTAAAAGAAAAAAATGACAAGAAATCTGAATCATAACCAGTACTACCAATTACATGTATAATTCTAAATAAATATGGGTATGCCTGAACCTAAAGTAAGGTTGAAGAGAGGAAAAATGGCATATATTTGAGGGAGAGTATGTTCTAGCATCTGCACACTATAAGGTTAAAAGACATACAGATACAATCCTGCAAGACAGTAAATTCCATAAAGTGAATGTTATTAGAGCAAAGAACATCTGTTTTCATTTCATTCCAAGTGTCCTTAAAAGTTACAGAACAGCTGATACCATAAGAAAAATGCAGCTAATTCATAAAAGAAGAAAAATAATAGAAAAGTCAGATTAAATCCACAGTACAAAACAGTAACCCTTGTGAACAAACGGAACCAAACCCAAGTCAACGACCAAAACCTCACACCTTTCTACACAGCTCAGCCAGTTACATTAGTATTTAATAAAGTTCCCTACTCAGACATGAATTCTAGAGAAAGTGTGAAAGAAAAAAGAACATCAAAGCCAAGAACAAATCATACTCCACGTCCTACTGACCGCTCTAAAGTGAAGGCCCTTTTCATGAATGCTCTGATCTTCACACTGAAAACAGTGACGGACGTAAATGTGATCTATATGCTGGTTAACAGGGTGAAAGCAGAATATAAGTATTTTTAGACAATACCCTCATCTTGATTATAACTTTTGTGCTGACAGCGATGCTCAAAGAAGACCCTGTCCTCCCCTACCATCCCCACACTACCCCGCAATATCTTGTCACAGAGCTTTCAGCCCAAAGAAGAGAAAGTACATGAAGATCCCCTAGGCTCACTAGTGGCGCAGCCAGCGCTCCTGCAGAGCTGGCAGGCACCCCGGGTCTGCGGCAGGCAGACAGGGTGCAGCCGCTGTGGGCCCCAAACAAGGATGGGGCCGCTGGTATGAGGACATGGTATGAACCAGCCTCGACCCAAAGCAGCCGTTTGGTTCTGGATTGAGCACATGCCGGTGCTCAGTCTGCGCTTTACCTTTGGGAATGTCAAAAGCAGGCACTGAAAATTTCTACTGCATTTCCCCAGGGATGTTACAGACAGGTAGAGCTCATTGTAGGTATACATGTTTATCTGGAGGGAGGGATTTCCTGAAAACTTTACCAGTTTTCTTACAGTGCTACCTGTACGAAAGGCAATTCCTACACAAAAAAAAAAAGTGTTTATATTGACTAGCCGATGAAAGAGATGAAAGGAAGCATCAGGTCTAGGAAAAATCTCCCATAACTTTAAATAAAGGGCACAAAGAATATTTGCCATGCTTCCTCCTCTGCTTCTATGCTCTCCCACAGGTCAGCTCACAGCAACAAGTCCTAACAGAAAGGTCACAGCATCTCTTCTTTCTTGGCAGTTAAAACTCCTGAAGCTTAGATTTCATTCCTAAACATACAAAACTCCCCTCACTTCCTTCCATTTCCATTCTTTTATTACTGAGAAGCTTTTCTGGTTACTCTCTCTGCAAATAACTTTAAAACAAGGTTGGTTGCCTTCATTTATTTTGAAAACACAGATGGAAAAACGTTACAGTACAACAAACTTTTGGAAGAAGAGCTACTGGCATTTTATACACAGAATGAATGTCTGTTTATGTTGTCGGACCAGTTGAAACACATGGCAGCTCATGCTACAGGTGGAGAACCAGCACCAGTAGCACTCTGAAAACATTTGCTGCAAGCAGTGCTTGGGATACTAGTCCCGACATGGTCTCAGTAGAAGATCCTTCCCTCAGTGTTGTAAAACATTAGCTCTGTTTTTGTTCCTTTCTGTACTTCAGGCCGCTCTCCTGAGCTTTACAGCGGCCGTCCTCCACAGTGTTCAAATACCTTCTTCCACTGTACCAGGCCACACATTAAAAGTGGAGTTTGCAGTATGTGCAAGGCTAAGCTGTGACTGATGAATTCTTCAAGACAGCATATTTTAAAGAACCTCCCATGCCACCTGACAGGAGCAGGACCATTCCCCAGGCAGGCAAGAGCTGCAAACTCTTCAACATTTCCACTTCTGGCACAACACAACCAGAATGTTTTGATCTTTCCAGGAAGACCCATTTCTTAGCGGTTGAGCAGTGCTTAAGGGAGATAACTTGAACTACCAGGATTAAGGCATACTTTCCCAGCATATTCAGAGGTTTTAATATAATTTTTATGGATATTAACGTTGCAGCAGCTGGTTATTATGAGCTTTAATACGTAGCATGAGCTTCGTGCTCTGATGTGAACTAAAGTGTAAAAATACCTGAAAAATCTCTCATGGGAAAAGAACTCTGCTTTCTTCTAGGTTTCTATGGCAGAGAAGGCAGTTTCACACTTTCGACGCAAAAGCTGCTGTTAGCAGACTGTTGAAAATTACTTCTCCACTTAGCCACAACTACCTGAAAGGAGGCTGTGGTGAGGTGGGTGTTGGTCTTCTCCCAGGTAACAATAGGACAAGATGAAATGGCCTCAAGTTGTGCCAGGGGAGGTTTAAATTGGATATCAGGAAAAATTTCTTCACCAAAAGGGTTGTCAAACATCGGAACAGGCTGCCCAGGGAAGTGGTGGAGTCACCATTTCTGGAGGTATTTAAAAGACGTGTAGATGTGGTGCTTAGGGACATGGTTTAGTGGTGGACTTGGCAGTGCTGGGTTAACGGTTGGACTTGATCATCTGAAAGGTCCTTTCCAACCAAAATGGTTCTATGGTTCTGTTAAGAAAGTGAAAAGCGCTGTTAATCTGAAACCGCCCGGAACCCAGAGGCCTGACGAATTAAGGGCGTTTCAAAGCAACTCCAAAACCCGCGCGGCGGACGCGCACCTGCGGGGGCGGTGCCCGCCGAGGCGGCCGCGGCTCCCGCCCTGGCCCGGTAGCCAGCTGCGGTGGCACGGGGCCCTCTGCCGCCTGGGGCCGGCCTCACACCCTGCACGGCCGCCGCAAGGCCCCCGGTGACACCCGGGCGGCTCCGCGGGGGGCAGACGGGCACGGCCAGAGCCCGGGGTGGGCAGCGGCCGGCCCAGCGCCCGGGCCGGGCGGGGACGGAGGCGGGAGGGCGGGGGCGGGCGGCCGCCGGCCCAGCTGAGGGTACACGCGACCGCCAACGTCCGCCGCGCGCTGTGCAGTCACGTGACTCGCTGCGTCGCGCCACTCCGCCGGGCGCCGTATGCCTTTGCCCCGCCCGCGCCTCCTGTCGCGTTTGGCCCTCGCCGAACCCCGTAGTGACGCCGCCGCCGCCGCGCCCCTCGCCAGGCACCGCGGGGGCGGGATTTCCGGTGCGGCACTGAGGCAGGATGGTGAGGCGGCGGCGGCCGGTCCCCAGGCCCGGGGCGCGGGCAGCGCTGCCGTGCGGCGGCGGAGGCTGTGCCGGCGGCGCGGCGCGGGGCGGGGCGGGGCGGGGCGGGGAGGTGGCCCGGGCCTGGTCAGGCATCCCGCCGCCGTCGCGCGGGGTTTTGCGGAGTCACGGTCGGCACTGGGCCTCTAGGCCGCCTCCGGCGGGGCAGCGGCGCGGGGAGCGCGGCCGGTGCCGCTGGGGGCGGGCAGGGTTGTGAGCCGGTGCTCGCTGCCGCGGGGCGCTCGCCTGGCTGCTCGCTACAGCGCTGTAAGAGGAAAGCGGTTCTGTAGCCGTGGGTCTGCAGGGCCCCGGCGGCCGGGAGCGCGGGCACCGCCCCGTGGGTCTGGGCATCGCCCCGGGGAGGTCAGGCGGCCTGCGGGGAGCGGCAGCCGGCCTCTGCCGGCAGCAGCGCTGCTTTGTTCTGCGACGGGCAGGTAAACGAGCTGACAGCAGAGTGAAGGAGAACTTTCCGTGGCACACGTTACTTAGGGGTGCTCGTTAATGAGCACTAGCAAGGAGTGAGCTAAAACGAGGATGTAGCAAGACAGTGCAATGCCATACGAGTGAAAACCGTACAAATAAACATTCCCTTCCCTGCCTCACAGTTCAGCGCTTCTCTTTATTCACTGTCTTTTGACAATTAATGGGAATATGTCATCAGTACTTTGTTTAGATCGGAGAAATCTAATTGTGGCATTTGTTTACATGGACTTGTATGTAGGTTTCAAGATTCATAGTAGTGTGCTTAGGTATGGCTGTTTTGGTTTTTTTATTAGGGTCAAAGTCAGAGTGGTGGGCATGGTCCTGGTGGTGGCAAGAAGGATGACAAGGTAACTGAAAACAAAACAAATGCTTTTAATTAGAGGATGAACTCCAGGTGTGCTACTACAGAGGCTGGCTGCAATAGGCTTTATTTTACCCTTTTTTTTTCGTTCCTGTACTCAGAACTGTATAAAATCATGCTTTTGCTTGTTTTGATGAAATGTCTTATCTCTTCTGGTTGCACACTGGAGAAAATAGGTTGCTGTTCAAAAACAGAAAAGGGGCTTAACTGTAAAGGAAAACTGCAATTATTTGGCAGTAGCAATTTATTTTTAAAAATACTATAAATCTGTCTGAGTTAGGAAAGACTAATTGCCTTTAGGCTGTCACTTAAGTAACTGGTTTTGGTTTGAAAATGACATCATATGGTCAGCTGCATGAGGTCTGTACTCCATGTGATGGACCGTTAGAGGCCTTTCCAATTTCCTTTGGAGGCGGAAGTATAATGTACATGGTGAGCTACGGCTAAGCTGGCAAACTGAATGCATGGTACCTAATGATTAAAATGCAACAGAAATGTTCAGATTCAATATTTTCCTCATCCTTTCATGTCAGTTTTGTTTCTGATTTATGTCAGGCTTGAGCCTTCTGTGTTCTATATTCACTGAAAACTGGCAGAAATCTAAATTTTAAAAAAAAGGGATGTAAAATAAGCAGGAGAAAAAATTATTGAACTTTCTTAAAAAATAAGAATAATGTTCCTTTTGAGCTTCTCATTGTGTATCATAAAGGAGACAATTTTATTATGTAGCTATACAGCTTAAGTTGAGCTCACCCTTAGTCTGCGCACCTAACATCTGTGTGTATTTTTTCATTATTAATATCCTGAATCTTTTTTCATGGAATTCTCTTTATGAATAAGGATAAGAAGAAGAAATATGAACCTCCAGTTCCAACCAGAGTGGGGAAAAAGAAGAAGAAAACAAAGGGACCAGATGCTGCCAGCAAACTCCCCCTGGGTAAGCGTTCTGCCTGTGGACTGTCTGCTCTTTGAGAAGTGCAAAGCCATCCTCCCCCTAGATCTGGCTGTATGTAGGACACACATTATTGAAAAGAATGTAATTTTATTTCTAATTAACGTAAAAAACACAAAATAAGATTATTGTTATGCAAGATGCATTCCCGGGTAAGGGAGAGAGCAACTGAAATGAGGAGAAATGGAGGGGAAACATTATCTATAAAAATGTTTTTTACTTAGAATTACAGTGGGACAAGTAAAATAGTGACTGCTGCTGATACAGAAGTTATTGTCTGAAAAGAAAGCAGAATTTCTGGTAATGAATTAGTGAATAGTTGGTACCATGTCAAACTTGGTCTAAAATATTGTGATTCTATTGTGATTACAGTGACTCCTCACACACAGTGTAGACTCAAATTGTTGAAGTTGGAGAGGATTAAAGATTACCTCTTAATGGAGGAAGAATTTATCAGAAATCAAGAACAGATGAAACCTTTGGAAGAAAAACAAGAGGTGAGGTTTGACTGAACGGTTACTTCTCATATGGAGTTCTCTAATGGAAACTACTTCATACAAAAGCACTGGAAATAAAGTGCCATGAATGTGTCAGTCAGTACAAACGCATTATGTAGATTACAATTCTTCATTAAATCTCAATTACTGTCCAGAAAACAGAGGATTTTTTTCCTGGTTGTTTAAGGGTTTTAGTCCAAGTGTGGGTTACTACAGATGAGGCCACATTTGTTTTTTGTTTCTTAGTGGTCTGTCACAGGGCAGCTCCCAGATATCCATCAGTAGAGAAAGAAACAATGTTCTAGCTACGCACATCCATATAGTAGTGTCTCAATAGAATCATAGAATGGTTTAGGTTGGAAGGGACCTTAAAGATCATCTAGTTCCAACCCCCCTGCCACAGGCAGGGACACCTTTCCACTAGACCAGGCTGCTCAAAGCCCCGTCCAACCTGGCCTTAAACACGGCCAGGGAGGGGGCAGCCACAGCTTCTCTGGGCAACCTGTGCCAGTGTCTCACCACCCTCACAGTCAAAAAATTTCTTCCTAATATCTAGTCTAAATCTACCCTAATCTAAATAGGATTGTTCTAAAGTAATAGTAGATTTTGTTACTGGCCTGTGCTTTTATGGCTTTTGGGGCAGTGAAACAGCAGTAGCAAAGACTGGTTGTGTTCTGTTTGGTGTAAACTGTTGCGCCGGGGTTGTACAAGAATCGGACAACCTGTCTTTAAACAGTTGTAAAATGAATCTCCCAAATGTGCAGCAGCTTTTAGCCGTGTTGTACTTCAGGTTGGGGTAATAGATAGATGGGCCCAACCCATTAGCAGAAATGGGTTTGCTGGTGTTCTTGAGTTGTTTTCTTGTATTCTTCTTGACAACAGGAAGAAAGATCCAAGGTGGATGATCTGCGGGGAACACCGATGTCCGTGGGTACCTTGGAGGAGATCATCGACGATAACCATGCTATTGTGTCCACATCAGTAGGATCGGAACACTACGTCAGTATTCTGTCTTTTGTGGACAAGGATCTGCTAGAGCCAGGCTGCTCTGTTTTGCTAAATCATAAGGTGAGTTGTTTGTATAAAATGAAGCGCAAGTTCTTGCACTGTTTTTGACTGGCCTTTTTTTCTGAGGATCAGAGGATCATAGGGTCTGAGAGCTAATGCTGTTTATTTCACACACCTAAATAGATGGGTTTTGGTTTTAGGCTTGAGCTTGTGTTAATAATGCTACTTGCTTTCTTTGACAACTCTTAATG
Source organism: Nyctibius grandis (assembly GCF_013368605.1). Taxonomy (NCBI): domain Eukaryota; kingdom Metazoa; phylum Chordata; class Aves; order Nyctibiiformes; family Nyctibiidae; genus Nyctibius; species Nyctibius grandis. Next base: position 54,428,769 of record NC_090661.1, read on the forward strand.
CTTCAACTAGGTTCATGCTGTGATAGGAGTCCTGATGGATGACACAGACCCATTAGTTACTGTGATGAAAGTGGAGAAAGCTCCCCAAGAAACGTATGCTGACATCGGTGGCCTTGACAACCAGATTCAAGAAATCAAGGTATTCAGTTGTACTAATTGACACTGTTAAGTAAGCAACATAGCTGTTGTGCTGGGAGCTCAGACGTGTAGCAGCAGGACCAGCTGCTGTGTGTGTAGTGTTCTTTTGTATCTTGCCAGTGCATTTCTTCATGTGATTTTGCTAGGCAGACTCACGGACCTAAATCTCTTAAGTGGGCAGCGTACCCATTCACAACCTGTACGCACGGAAACCTTTCACAATTGCTGTGGAATCTGTAGAGCCCTGAGCTGCTAAAATCTATGCAATAACTTACTGTTTTGCAACATGTGAAGTTATTGTTGCAAGGTGAGAGTTAAATTGTAAAAAGTGCAGAGGTTGGTTTGAGTGCCTGCTGCCTTGCAGTCTAAGGATTTGGTGGATAGGGGTTTGTTTTGCTTGCTTTGTTTTTGTGTTTGGTTGGGGGTTTTGTGTTTGTTTTTTGTTTGTGTGGGGTTTTTTTTTCCCTACCAGCAGAGCTCTATCTGAACCCTGGTAAAACTCAACCTTTTTTTTTTTTTTTTTGCTTTGGGTAGGCATCCAAAACCACAAATGCTCTTAAAGTATTGATCTGTAGTGTCTGATAGCTCATGGTGGAAGGCATCCTTTCATAAAGGGTCCCCCCACCCCAGGGTCCTCCATGAGTGTTTGGGAGTCAGGAACTCCTGGGTTCTAAACTCAGCGCTTAGGTTGCAGGAAGGGGAACACTCACTGCTTCTCTTCCACATGTCAAGTGGAAACAATAGGAAGACCTGTTCAGAGAGAGTAGCTGTCTGCCTTCAAACTGGAGGCAGCAGAGACACCTGTTTTTCAAGGTCTATCTTGAAATTAGTTAAGGTCTTTTTTTCTTTCATTACTTTTATTAATGCTGTTCTTGAGATCCCCACAGAAGTTCTGTGGAGAGCGCTCACTGTATAAAAACTCAGGTTTGTTTTTCTCGTGCTGCAGGAGTCTGTGGAGCTTCCTCTCACCCATCCTGAGTATTACGAAGAGATGGGTATAAAACCACCCAAAGGAGTCATTCTGTATGGCCCACCTGGCACAGGTATCTTACAGTACAGTAACAACTGTGCTGAGCTAACACAAATAAAATATATTACACCTGCTTAGTAGTAAAGCATTGCCAAGTCTGTGACAAATTTCATATGTTAAAGCACTTTTTTCCCCGCCTTGCCCCCTCCAAAACTAATTACGGTATTTCTTTCCAACTAAATATAGGTAAAACGTTACTAGCCAAAGCAGTGGCAAACCAAACTTCAGCAACCTTCCTGAGAGTGGTTGGTTCAGAGCTTATACAGAAATACTTGGGTGATGGTCCAAAGCTCGTGCGCGAATTGTTCCGTGTGGCTGAAGAGCACGCTCCGTCGATCGTCTTCATTGATGAAATTGATGCCATTGGAACAAAGAGGTACAGTGTTCTGGCTTCCACTTCACACGCAAGTATTGTCAGGGATGATAAAAGGCTTACTAGAAACGCTTCTTTTGCAACCATATTGATACTCAGTTTCTTTTGACGTAAGCATTTTTAACAAGTAAAACTTCAAATAACTTCTTCAAAACTGAAATACATCACAACCTTTTCATATTAAATAGATATAACCGGAGACTCAACCTCTGTTCTCCTGCTGCCTGGTAGCATCTCTGTGATAGAATGTCTTAAACAGGAAGAGACACTGTGTGTAAGTTCACATGTTATGCTTGAAGCGCAAATCCAAATATGCAGTAATTGGCTTCAGTGATTCAACAGTAGAGCAGTTTACTTAATACAGAATATATCCATTTATTGTTTGTCTCTTCAGATAGATGGGTAAACACTTATGTTCTTAGAATATTATATGGTAAGTTACAGAGTGTGATGTCATGGAGGAGCATTGCTTGTCTCACACAAAACTATTGTTCAGCCTGTATCCAAGTTGTATTGCTTTGAAAATTCCTTAGGCTGGTTGGAATTGTCCCAATACAAATAGTCTTTAAAGTAGTCAGATGTTTTTAAAATAAGTAAAAAGGTGCTCCTCCATATTACTACACAGCTACTAGCCTGAAGCTCCGGGATAAGGCAGCTTCTGCCCCATGTATTTCAGCATGTGTAGGAAGGATTGGACCGATGGTCAAGTGCGTAACACACGGAATTCTTCATAAATGTTATGTTGCTTCAAACTGTTCCTAAACACGGGTGAGCTTTTTTTGGATGTAGGTTGTCTGGTCTGGTGTTTGCAAATTGAAATAGCAAAGCTACAGAGCACAGATATACAGCCACTGGTCCCTGTGTTCCATTAAGGGCAGTGTTAAAGCAGGATCCACCCTGGTAAGGCTAAAGGGCGTACAGTTAAAACTGCGTGCGTAAGGAAAAACTCCAAAATGGAAAAATGAGCGACAAGCGCTGTTTTCGATGAAGTGGATGCATGTGCTTTCAAGAATTAGGGGTTTTTTTCTTTTTTATGTTAATTTGTTAATTTTGTTAAGGGGAAAAAAAAGATATTTCCAAATACATAACAAACATGGAAAAAGGACAGATTTCCTTCACGTGATTGCTGTTACTTTCCCCAGCTACAAGAATAGTTCACTGTCTCTTTACTTACCTGGATGTCACAGTACAATGCTGAAAACCTGCTTTTTGTTTTCTATGGGTGAACATTAAATTAAAAAAAAATTTGTTATGGGTGTTTCAAAAAAAAAAAACCCACCATACACTGTTTTGTTTATACGTTTGCAGCAGTCATGTGAAGTATGTTCTTAAATTTGCATAGTGCTTTTTCTGACTATATTATTTTCTTAAAGGTATGACTCAAATTCAGGTGGTGAGAGAGAGATCCAGCGTACAATGCTGGAGCTGCTGAACCAGCTGGATGGCTTTGACTCTCGCGGGGATGTTAAAGTTATCATGGCTACAAACAGAATAGAAACACTGGACCCAGCTTTAATTAGGCCAGGTAAGAGACTTCCCGCTGTGTATGCTTAAGTCACTCGTCTTGTGAAAGGACTTGTTATAACTCATCAAACACGGGCTGGTAAGAAGAATGCAAGTTACTGGTTTGTCTCTAGTCATCATCCCATCTGTGTTGATGTATCTGTTAAAATCAGAACCCATTCACAAGTTTTGAAATGGGAGAAAAATCTATGGAAGGGAAGAAATGTGTTAATTCCTTTTATATATACATCAGAAATTTGAACATTTTTCCTCTGTATTAAGTTGGCACAGCTATTTTAAGTAATTGTCAAGGCAAGCTGTAGTGCAGCAGCATTTTGTTACCATGTTCAGCAACCGGGCGAGGTATAGGGCAGTACTGCTTGTGCTTCAGAGATGAGAACTTCAGCCTAAACAACGAGCGCCTGGATTCTGATGCAAGGAAACCGGTCTGCTTCCTTACTGACCTGGCACGGTACCCTCCTTTGGGGGATGAGTGAGGGAGAAATAATATCTTATTTTGACATATGTATTACATGTTGAGCCAAGAGCTTCAACAGGCACGAGGAGTACTTTTAAATGGCCACTAAAAATGTACCAAAACATAATACATCTGTGGGTCTGTTAAATCAGAAGTGTGAAAGCAACACGGAGATCAAAGGAAGCTAAGCCTCACGTTAGTGTCCTCAAGTAAACATTAAGTATTGAAGAGGTTGTAAAGATGTTCCTTCTAAAGTAACAGAGGTAAGAGAGAGAGCAAAGAGAATTTAAGATGAATTTGTTAAAGAACTACTCTGAGCAGTCACTAGACTGTATGGACCCAAGGAGTTCAGAAAACACCTCCACAGTGCGAAGCTGCTGAGGTGTTTTGTTCAAAAGGCTGGGTTTGTCACCATGTTAGCCGTACCCCTCCAACTCAAACAGTGCTCTTAGAGTGCAGAGGAGAAAATACTATACCAATATTAAAAGACAAGCTAAGATGATCTAAAATTTGTTGGAAGGAAACTTCCTCCACCTATCAGGTATGTAAATTATAACTGTTGCTTGAGCAACAAGGGCACTTCTAGCAGCTCAGTACACTGATTTACCATTTTGTACATTAGTCTGGAACACCTTATGTGGTGCCATCAACCCTATTTAGAAAATATCCTGTAAAACTAAAGAAAAACAGGAGTGAACCAGAGGTGGAAAATATCCTTAAAAGATTGCTCTCTGAAGTTGGAACAATGAGTACCAGCACATCCAAAGGAAGCATCTGGTAGAGACTTGCAACAGAACGTCTTATGCAAAACTTTCCTTCTTCAGTTAGGTTTAACCACACTACACAAGGAGGAAGAGTTCTTCAAGTTGCCACAGTGATTTATTGTGTGTGTGTATGTGGCGGAAAATTAATCTTCAGAGCTAAATGTAATCTTAAAGTAGGATAAAACTTTGAAATGTTCTTCCTGCTCTGTTTCCAGTAGCTGCATGCAAAAAAACCTAAGTCTGAATTCTTCTTTTGCACAGGACGAATTGATAGGAAAATCGAGTTCCCTCTACCTGATGAAAAGACCAAGAAAAGAATCTTTCAAATTCATACAAGCAGGATGACACTGGCAGATGATGTGACTTTGGATGAGCTGATTATGGCAAAAGATGATCTCAGTGGTGCAGATATTAAGGTCTGTACATCACCATTGCTTGTGCTTCAGAACACAAATCCCATTTTACTGTATCCAAAAACACTGTATGATGAAACTTTTCTCTCATGTCCTGTGGTTACATCACTGAGGGACAGTTGGATGGCTTTAAAATACCTTTTATGAGTGCCACATACTCAGCTTTATAAATGGGAAACTTAACAAAATTGTAACTACGAGGTAGCTTGTGTTGATAAGAGTATGTCCCTCTGTTATCTGAATATGAAATTTTAGAAATAGCAAAGTGGAAATTAGTGGAATGTGGAATCTTGCACAAACATGCAGGGTATCTTAAATATTACTTAAGATAGTCTCTAAAAATGCTTCTTACCCTGCACTATGTTGCAAGCAGATAAAAATGCAACTGTACGTCAGGAAGCTTCAGACATACATCATCTGCTTTTCTGCAGTAGATAGAGCCCTTGCTAGTTACCATGCTAATGAGCTCAACCAAACATGACATTACTCTGTCACCTCATTGCAGAAGGATAACACAGCCCACTCTTAGAGAGCTGGCTGCATCTGTTCCTTGCAGGCGGGAAATACCGTTACTATGAAGCTGCCTTTCTGTCATGGAAGCATTACTCTGCTACAGAAGGACATAACTCACCTAGCCTTATCCAGACAGTTTTACATGCTTCAGTGCTACTGAACAGTATCAAACTTCAGAATGTAAATTGCATTAATGCTCTTCGCTCCTACTGCAGAGTCAGTTGGAGCAGCATGAAAATGCAGCTGTCTTCTGAGGCGTGGCTTGAAGGGGCTGCACCGAGGCTTAACTTATTCTTGCTTTCTCTGCTGCAGGCCATTTGTACAGAAGCTGGACTGATGGCTTTGCGGGAACGGCGAATGAAAGTAACAAATGAAGACTTCAAAAAGTCTAAAGAGAACGTTCTCTATAAGAAGCAGGAGGGAACCCCCGAGGGACTGTATCTTTAAGTCACCCATCTCTTTGGGGACTATCGGGAACTCTTTCTGTGGTTGGGATGACAGTCTTGTGTAAAACCACAGTGTAGCTAATTTTCATTCTTGAAGAGGTTAAATCCTGGTGGATTGTGGGTTTTTTTCAGTCAGTGTAACACTTCATGTCCCAATAAAACATGTATTTGAATTGAACTGTTCTGGTGGCAGAGACCTATGTACATGGAACTGTCTGTTGCTTTGGTCAGACTTCTATCCAAGAAGTGCTAGTGACGTGAGAGGGCCTGTCGCGGTGATCCAAACCACCCTGCTGACACAGCGCAGTGTGCAGGGAGGAGCGCGTAAAGCAGGTTCCCCACGTGTCAGTCCTTGGTAGGCAAGGCAGTCTTTTACAGCTACTACATAATTGCTGCTGTTCTTAAAGTAATTACTTTTCTATATCTCTCTTTAGGGGCTAACTAACTAGGACAAAAGTAACTTTTGAGTACCTCAGTGTCCTAATAAAATTTAATGACAAACACGCAACCTTAAGTAACATTCAGACACACTTTACACATACCCATCTCTAGCTAGCACTTGTGCTTACACGCAAGCAAGGTGGACACTCATTAGTATTCTTAGTTTAATGATCTAAACATGTTTGGGGAAGGTACTTGTCACATTAAAGAGTTTATAAATTTGTTTTTCCCAAGAGGGTTAGAGTTCATTATATAACCACGCTTTCTTTACTCTGAGTTAAGAGAATGTCTTTAAGAGGAACCAACAGAGGAGGAGGTTCTACAGCCCTGCGCTGCCCAAGGCAAGGCATACATAGCGTGAGGGTACAGGCACCGACCAGCCCTGGTACAGGCATGCAGAGAGAAATTCAAACTACAGGTCACATGCTGGGTATTCTGCAGTGTCACCCTAAAATGAGTTCTTCCCCTCTAAACAAGCTATTGGCTGCAGCTCCATCCCATAGGAGTTACTTGGCAAAAAGGAATAGAAGTTGCTCGTTAAGTATTCTGTGTGTACTTTTGTGAAGCGCTTGTTAATTGCTTAGAACTTAATTTCCAAATGTTGTACATGTGATTTTTTAAGGTTTATATAAAGTTCCATATACAGACCACAGTTAAGCAATGATGTGCAGTCTTTGTTCTGGAAACTTTCTGTGGGAGCAAATGCTGGCCAGGAACAGACATTTGAGAGCTCTGCACAGTGCAATCCCTTTGATAACTGCCAGTGCTGTAACAACAATGGTAGCAGCAAGGCCAAGAGATTTTGGTTTTCTATGTTAAAATTATGTGGTTCATTGTTAAAAACAAACCCTACAGATGAATGGAGTCTTTTATTTAATCTGAATGACAGGAACCCTGAAATAGAGTTGTTTTTCAGCTGGAGACAGAAAAACAACAAGCAAAGTTTTATTACCCATTCTTATAAACCTTATGAGATCCATCTCCTTGGAAAGGTCACAACAAAACCAGTAATTTTTTAGCACTTTCTAATCATGGCAGTTGATCTCATCATCGCTTGAGGGGCTGAAGAACTTTATGACGTGTGTGGTGAGCAAGGCTTTTTGTATTTGGGACATGGCTGTTAGTGCTGGCTAAAAGCACCAACCGCACAGAGGTTGGTTCCACTGACGGAAGGAAAACTGCACTGTATTAAGCTAAACCAAGTTGTGGTATACTGTCTGCCACAGCAGTAACTGAAAAAGAAACATATTTGAAAATTAAATTCTTACTTTTGCAGCAGAATTTAACTTCTGACACTTTCTCCAACATTTCTGAATTTGAGTCACAAAGACAAGACAAAAGTAATAAAGTTCAGCAGAAAGTGAACAGTGAGTATATCCCCCATAAGGGCAGAAAAACCTACTGGGGTCTGAATTAAAAGGCAGGACATACTGGAGCTTCTGAAGTAAGTGAGCAGCCTCTGCCCACCCCCAGTGAAGGAAGTAGCATGAGTGCTGCATTGGGACCAGCTGTGCCAAAGAAAGGGCCCAGGGGAGGGGATGTTCAGGAGAAAAGTGACTGACGTAAGAGTCATCACTGCTGTCACTAGAGGTTTTCAAGATGTGATGGGACAGGGTGCTAGATAATCTCACCTAGGCTCCCCGTCCCGCAAAAGGCTGGAACAGATGATCCTTTGAGGTCCCTCCCAACCTGGGCTGCTCTCTCCTTCTATGACTCTATGAAGAGAAACACAAGCAGGAGCACCATCAGGCTTCCCCCCTGGCCATGTACCTTCCAGGGCTTTAGAGGAAATGTCTCTGCTTTGACAGGAAGAGCAAAACCAAACACACGCACACATAAAAATTGTGATGCTACTGTTCAGTGCACAGAGTAACTCCTACCTCCAATTCAGGAGCTCTGTCATTCCTGAAAGAAGTATGGATTTTAAAAATAGGTATTTTTTACAAAGACTAACCAATTACTTTATAGCAAAACTAGCATCACCTGCAACCACAGCATTATAAGGCTCTTCAGAAGTGCTGTAATGCCTTTTAAAATTCTGCATATTCCCAGTAATATTTAAAATAATTTCAGAAAGGAACAAATGAAGTGCAGCCTAAACTAAAATGTATTATATCTTGCATTGTGCTGCCACAGGCAAAAACCGAGCCATACATTGTATGGCTTTGGCCATAGTTTTCTGTGTAATCAGATCTCACCAGCTGGATGATCCCAATTGTTTTAGTGCTGCAACAGTCATTAGTTTCCTCCTGAAAAACCTCTGAAAGAGTTTTGGATATTCTGTGGCTGCAGATAGCCTCGTCCAGATTAAGATCCATTTTCTGAGTACTTGTGTCTCAAGCACAAGTGCAGAGATGCTAAACAGTCTGTCACATATTTCAGCATATTCTGTCTTACAAAATAAATATATAACATAACTGTATCTTTAAATTGTTACCGTATTTCATGTTAATTCTCTAGGAGCTTGCCTAAAGACTCTTGGAATAGAAGCTACTAATTAAACAGTCAGGTTTTCACTACTCTGCCTTCTTTGGTGAGGATTAAATACAGAAGAGACCTCTACTTCTCTTATGATGACTGCCTGTATTTAGGTCAAAAGAGAGTAATCAATTAGAAAAACTTGTTTAAAGATGAGCTGCTTAGAGATGCACTATGGATACAATTTAATTTTTAATACATTCACAGTTCTGTTAAATTAAGAAATAAAAAATAATTCAAGTTCCTTTTGAATTTTCAAATATTCAGGTATATTTTTCATAAATATTCATATTAAAATGGTCATCTGTCAAAACATACAAATACAAGTCCAAAATAGGTGCCTGCTCAAGCAAAGATTTAGCTTTTACTAACAGTTTATGTACAGCTGTAACTGCTGTTTGACTTGGTAGTTATATATATATACATGCATGCATACCAAGCTGAAGGAAATTACTGAAGTCTGCCAACTGGAGGACAGTGGAGCATCCATTTGGCAGGTGTTTATTTCCTGTGCTGCTCACCAAAGCATAGTTGGCATGTACTGGATCTCTACTGAACTCTAGGGAATGTAAATTCAAACAATAGAATAAGAAATGTGGGCAACATTCAACAGGAGGATATTTATAAGAGGGTATCCTTCTGTGGGAGCCAGCAATACTTCAGGGAAATGGATGCATTTTTGTGGGCAAAATGCAGTACTTGATTCCAGAATACTTGCAGCTAGTAGAACTCCCTTTTGATAGCAATTTATATAAAAGCTTAAAAAAAAAACCCAAAAAAAACCCACTTAAAAAAAAAGTACATAGTACCCAAGTCCCAACAGAGTTCCTGTTTGAAAAGAGACAGATCTAACTGTTAGTTTTGGAACCAGCTTCTGTACTTTCTTCACTCATCTACAGCCTTCTTTTAAACTAATCTAATAGCAGATCCAGCTCTTCCATAGGTACCCGCACTCTCAATTCTTTTTCAGTCATTAGATCAAGCGTCTCTTGCAGATCATCAGGGAAGTACTCTACTGCATCCATATAGAGTACCTAGAAAGACAATGAACACATTTTCTGTGCCATCTTTCTATCATAGCAAGAAACATAGTATAAAGTACGTAGATATGCAAACAACTCTCTAGGAAGAACATAAGAAACAAAATATACTTCTTTAAAATAATACAAACAGAATTAACACTTCTACAGTGACAGCAATGTATATGTTTAATCGAGTCTTTTCCAACTCTTACTAAATAATTTTATTCAAAAAGATAAAATGTAGGTCAAGAGGCACTGGAGCATTTGCAGCATATACAGACATCACCTGAGGAGTTGCAGGCGCTCCTGATAATTACTTATACTATTAACTAAATACGTTATTATTTGCCTATATATTTCTACTACTACCATGCTCATGATAACACATAGTCTGAAAGACATGATCACTTCTAGATCACACAGAGAGGAATTTATTACCTCCTTGCCTCACGCAATGCAACACCTTTCTGTTCTGAAACGCAAACAGCACTGACCACTATGTTTGTTTCCATTTCAGATGCATCTTATTTGCAGAAAATCTTACAGTACTTCTCCTTCAGAAATCTCTCCTTTCATCTGCATATATCTCATTACAACAACTACTAAATTATTTTTTTTTAAATACAGCACTTCAAAAATTAAGAGTATGATGACAGGTTTATATTTTTTCTATGCTTACCTTTGCCCAAGGACAGTTTTGAAGGGCTTTATAAAACAATCCTTTACTTTTTTCTTTTTGTCCTGCTGAAGCCTGTGTGAAAAAAAATGTTCATACTTCAATGCAGTAATAGCTGAAATAACAAAACAATTATCTCTGAGACAAAGAAATTGCTGCTGAAAAGCTCAGTGTTCCTCTGCTGAGGAATCCTTATTGCTATACATTGTGGTAGCTATGCAATTTGATAGGTTACACTGGTGACACTGGTTACACTCTTCAGTGTAATCGAAGAAATGTCTTTAACAGGTTTCAGGGCTTTATTTGTAAGACAAGTAATAGAACAAAGACTGGCAGAAAGAGCCTCTCCTGAGTGCTTCAGTTAAATTCAGTGCCATTGCCTATATTTGACAATAATACTGCAATGGGCAAGAGTGCAAATCATTAACTAAAACTTACACCTGATATGCTACACAAGAGCATCTTTGGTACAGTGAAGGTGGTAATACATTATTTCTGTGCACTGAAGAGATCATGCACATGCATTTTCTTACTCAGCAGAAGCTTGTTAAGGCTGGATCCCCTTACAAAAATGGATATGTCAAATTAGCATCTCTCTGAAAGGAATGGAGTTAAAACTTCTTCCTCAAAGTACCTGTTCAGCTACTTGATACAAGTGCAGAGCACACAGCTATCATGAAGTTTAAAAAGAGAAGGGTAGCAAAGGTCAGAATGCTGAACAGTTTCCTTAGCTTCAGTCATCCCAGTTACAAGTAGAAATATTTATGATTTCTTGTGAAGAAATCTTTTCAATTGGGCTACTTTAAAAAACACTTGACAAACGGGATTTTATGGCAAATCCAAAAAAAAAAGCAGTAATTCCATAAAACTGAAAATACATTAAATGTTTTGAGATCCTTGGAGAAGAGGAGATCTTCAATCATGAGTTTACATTTTCTCTTGTTCTGACTACATCAGTACTGCTGCTAAAAATCAGCAGGTTCCCTTGTCAATTCTTAAAATCTAGAAATTCTTTTTCATATTATTGATATATTGGTTGTAGAAACTTGTGCTGTTCTGGTGTCATGTTCTCCCTTTACCGAACAGCAATGCACTCCACTGACTGGAAACCCTGCCGTCAGAGCTTTGCACTAAGATGCACACACATCTTTTGCAGTAGCATTCCACCTCTAAGTTTTTCACAGAACCACAGAGGTTGGAAGGGACCTCCGGAGACCCTCTGCTCCAACCCCCCTGCTCAAAGCAGGGCCCAGCAAAGCAGGGCTGCTCAGAACCACATCCAGCTGGGTTTTGAGTATCCTCCATGGATGGAGACTCCACAACCCCTGGACAACCTGTTCCAGTGTTCATCACCCTCACAGCAGAAAGCTTTTTCTCATGTTTAAATGGAATTTTCTATATCTCAATTCGTGGCCATTGCCCTCTTGTCCTGGCACTAGGCAGCACTCAGAGTCTGGCTCTGTCTTCACACCCTCACATGAGGTATTTATATACATTGAGATTATCTTCCAGGAGCCTTCGCTTTTCCAGGCTGAACAATCACAAGTCTCTCAGCCTCTCCCTGTACAAGACATACTCCAACCCCCTATTCATCTTCATGGCTCATCTGGCTATTCAAAGGGACCTGGACAGGGCAAAACAGCAGAAACATGGTGCATCGGCCACTTCCTCTTGATTTTGTATCAATCATCTGCAAACTTGCTCACAGCACACTCTCTCATCATCCAGATCTTTAATGGAGATGTCAAAGGGCACTGGTCCTGGTATCAATTATCAGTCCCTGGGATATAGCACCAGTGGCGGGCCTGCAGGAGGAGTTCACACTGCTGATTACCACCCTTTGGGCCTGGCAGTTCAGCCAGATTTCAGTTCACCTCACTGTCCACTTACCTAATCCATGCTGCATCAGCTTGTCTATGAGGATGTTTATGGGAGGCAGTGGAAAAGGCTTGCTAAAGTTGAGCTAAACAACATCTACTGCTGTCCCCTCATCCACTGAGCTAGTCAACTTGTCGTAGAAGGCTACCAGATTGGTCAAGCATGATTTTGTAAAAAATAAATAGGAATTTAAGATAAATAGTTTTGTTTCAAACTCTATATAAAAGCTTTGTGTTTTAAACAGTGAGAAGCTTTTGTCCAAAATACCAAAGCCTGAATATCCAGACAAACTCAAAGAGAAACAGAGAGATGTACAGAACTTAGGGTAATACCGGTCAATCGCAACTTCTTCTTCTATGACTATATCTGAAAATTTTAATTTTTCTAATTGATTTTGCTTCTCTGAACAATGTTATTCAAAGCCATTACTGTAAAAGTATTATTTTCCTCCATCTTATTAGCATCTAATAAATATTCCTTTTTGTTCTTGTGAAAAAGGTATCGTCTATGAATGAATCATTAGTGATAAAACACGGGGTGATTTTACTTCAGCATTTCTGCATACTGGAGTCTCATTAGTAGTTTGTGAAGAATAAACAGTAATTCAATTATACATTTTGATATACAAAGGTTGTATAAATATTTACAAGCATGTATTTGAGTAGAAATGATCACAGCAATAGTCCCACACAAGAGATCTTCTCAAACACAACAAAGTCTCTCTTTCTCCTCGCCTCCATATTTCACAGCCTGCTAACTGCTGTTCCCCTCTGACAACTTATTACACCAAAGTATGTGAACAGATGAGTAATACTGTGGAATTAAATTCCCCTTACATGAGTTCCAAGCATTTCTTCTGTGTTTTCATATTCCATATTGTACTTTGGAGAAGGAAAAAAAGAACCAAGATGACAAAACTGCCTATGTGAAGTTGATTTTATTTATGTACTTCCATGGTGAACTGCAGAAGAAACGAACATTATTGCTTTTTGATGTTATTCTGCAATGTCAGTTAGCAGAACCTTTATATGCAGCTTTTAAGATTCAAAAAGATTGTGAAAATTCAAGGCAAGTTATAAAAGCGATAGCTATGTTTTCCCTACCATGCATTTAACTTGCATAAGGACTGCACCTTGCTTGCTCCAATGTCAATCAACAAAAAATCTTGGTCTGGGAAAGTTTTTATAGCATGGAGAAAATAGAAGAAAATATTTGAGGGGCCCACATAAAATAGTCTTTTTACCATATTCTTTATTCCACCATAAATCAAAACCATACAGATGTTCATGCATTATTTTTTTCTAATTCAGATCTGGTAGTTGTTCCAGGGATGAAGTTAGGAAAGCTGAAGACCAATTGGAATTGAACCTGGCAAGGGATGTCGAAAACAACAAAAGGGGCTTCTGCAAGTACACAGGTAACAAAACAAAGGGTAGGGGAAATGTGGGCCCACTGCTGAATGAGACAGGGGACCCAGTTACACAGGACATGGAAAAGGCTGATGTACGGAAGGCTGCCTTTGCCTCAGTCTTTAGTAACCAGGCTGGCCTTCAGGAATCCCAGGTCTCAGAGACCAGGGGGAAAATATGGAGCAAGGAAAATGTACCCTTAGTGGAAGAGGATCAGGTCAGGGAATACTTAAGCAAACCGGACATGCCTAAGTCCATGGGCTTTGATGGGATGCACCCACAAGTGCTGAGGGAGCTGGCAGATGTCATCGAGATGCTAGAGCAACTCCAAAGAAGGGCAACGAAGCTGGTGAAGGGTCTAGAGCACAAGTCTTATGAGGAGCAGCTGAGGGAACTGAGGTTGTTTAGTCTGGAGAAAAGGAGGCTCAGGGGAGACCTTGTCGCTCTCTACAACTACCTGAAAGGAGGTTGTAGCAAGGGGGGTGTTAGTCTCTTTTTCCAGGTAACAAGTTACAGGACAAGAGGAAACAGCCTCAAGTTGTGCCAGGGAAGGTTGAGATTGGATATCAGGAAAAATTCCTTCACCGGAAGGGTTTATCAAGCATTGGAACAGGCTGCCCAGGGAAGTGGTGGAGTCACCATCCCTGGAGGTATTTAAAGAGGTGTAGATGTGGTGCTTAGGGACATGGTTTTTTAGTGGTGGACTAGGCAGTGTTAGGTTAATGGTTGGACCTGATGAGTTTAAAGGTCCTTTCCAACCAAGACGATTCTATGATTCTATGTCATTGCAAGGCCACTCTTGATAATCTTCCATCTATCACAGCAATTGGGAGAAGTGCCTGAAGACTGAAGAAAGTAAAATATCACTCCTATCTTCAAGAAGAACAAGAAGGAGGACCCAGGGAACTACAGACCAGTCACCCTCACCTTGATCCCTCAGAAGGTGATGGAGCAACTAATCCTGGAAACCATTTCCAGGCACATGAACAAAAAGAAAATCATCAGAAGTAGTCAGCATGAACTCAGTAAAACTCATGCTTGACCAACTTGATAAACTGCTATGATGAAATGACTGGCCTGGTGGATGAGGGGAGAGCAGTGGACGTTGTCTGTCTAGACTTCAGTAAGGCCTTTGACACTGTCTCTTGTAAGATTCTCCTAGACAAGTGGTTGATAGAAGAACTGGATGAGCAGACAGTGAGGTGGATTGAAAACTGGCTCAATGTCTGGGCCCAGAGGGTAGTGATCAGTGGAACAAAGTCTAGTTGGAGGCCAGTAACTAGCAGTGTACCCCTCGGGTCAATATCGGGTCCAATCCCATTTAACATCTCCATTAATGATCTGGCTGATAGGGCATAGTATACCCTCAGCAAGCCTGAAGATGACACAAAATAGAGAGGAATGTCTAATACACCTCAGGGTCATGCTGCCATCCAGAGGGACCACATGAGGCTGGAGAAATGAGCTGACAGGAACCTCAAGTTCAACAAGTGCAAAGTCCTGCACCTGGGGAGGAACAATCCCCATCCACCAATATATGCTGGGGCCACCCAGCTGGAAAGCAGCTTGGGAACAAAGGATCTGAGGGTCCTGGTGGACAGCAAGTTGAACAGCAGCCAGCAATGTGCCCTTGCAACAAAGAAGGGCTAATGGTATCCTGGGCTGCACTAGGCAAAGCATTGCCAGCAGGTGAAGGGAGGTGATCCTCCCCCTCTACTCAGCATTGGTGAGGCACATATGGCATCCTGTGCCCAGCTGTTGGGCTTCCCAGTAAAGACAGACATGGACATACTGGAGAGTGTCCAGCAAAGGACCACTAAGATGACTAAGGGACTAGGGCATCTCTCCCTATTAGGAGAGGCTGAGAGAGCAGGACTGTTTTAGCCTAGAGAAGAGAAGGCTCGGAGGGGGATCTTACCCAATGTTTACAAATACCTGAAGGGAGGATGTAAAGAAGAAGGAGCCAGGCTCTCTTCAGCGGTGCCCAGTGACAGGACCAGAGGCAACAGGCACAAACTGAAACAAGAGGCTCCCCTCTGAACATTAGGAAAACTTTTTTACTCTGAGGGCTACTTAGCACTAGCACAGGTTGCCCAGGGAGTTATGGAGTCTCCATCCTTGGAGATATTCAAAAGCCATCTAGACATTGGCATGGACAACTGGCTCCAAGTGGCCCTGCTTGAACAGTGGAGTTGGATAAGACAATCTCCAGAGGTCCCTTCCAACCTCAACCTTCAGTGATTCTGTGAAAGCCTATAAAAATCAGGATCTAGATTTGAATGCAAATATCAAAGCCTTTATAATTTCCTCTACAGAACCCTAAAGCAGGTCTAAAACATAAGTACAAGTCATCTTTGCTGATTTTACTTACATAAAAATAATAAAATCCTAAGTCCCTACAATTTGCTTCCTCTTTTCTCAAGTTTTGCTCCCCTGCCCACTTACCTTTATATTGTAAGTCTGGGTGGAATCCATCTACTGACATCTATGATGTATTTTGTTATCTATGTAAGATGGCAGCCATAATAACTTGCCTGCATCTATATTAAAATTACACTGTCAGAAGCTATTGCTCCTTCTAATCCATATGAATTACATTTTCCCTAATATTCCCAGCAATAAGGAGCATTACAATTGAAAGATATCGCCCTTGAAAATCATATAGGTATGGGAGCATTTAGTATTCCTTTTTTTATACAGTTCTGTAGCTGTGTTCATGAGAAATTCCAAATATGGTTAAAAAAATAATAAAACTGATACTCTCTTCTTACCAGAAAGTTCAAATACATTCTCCAAAGCAGTGGACAATGGGTACCATTTTCACTCTGAACGGCATGTTCAAATAGAGCTACAATCCGATTTGTTAACCCAGTTTCAGGAATAGTGGAATGTACTTCACCAACATCTGCCCTGAAACACAGAGGGAGAAAGAAATGACAATCCCTTAAACCCAAGCTAAAGGACCACATCAGGTAAGAGAGGGTAAAGATCCATGTACTGTCTCTGTTCACATTGCACTGTATATAGCCAGGTTTTTGCATTTCATGTTACAACACTCTGTTATAAACCAGATTTTTAGCACTTGTTAATCTAATCAACACATTTCTAAATAGGAAAATCAGTTAAAAAACATAAATTAGGTAGTTTTGTGAAAATTCTTTAGTACGTTGAAAATTAACCCTGTCCAACTGGCAGAGATAATTTCTCTTTGAGTACTATAATCCACTATCATGTGATCTTAAAACACTTATCTTAGTCTTCATTCAAGATCATTTATCATTCCAAGCTTGGCATAGCAGTTCAAACCAAAATCAAGTCCAGGTCAGCAAGCCGCCTTCTGGTGCCCAGGCAAGCCTGTTCAAATTTACCCCGTCACCTTTCTAAGACCATGTGTTAGTCACGGATCAAGGCCTAGATTACAGCTCTGGATCTCAACCATGATTACAATACTAATTTTCTTTTTCACCCAGAGATTCAAATCCCCTAAATTCCAGGCATAACACAAAAGCAGGTTTGTATTTTTCACTAAAGCACTGATTTCTGTCTACAGCTGATACAGACTGGCTTATTTTTGATGCTTGAAGAAACAGCCTGAAGCACTCATGGCAATATCACTTCTGTCTGCGCACATTCTCTTAGCCTGACAGTTTGTTCCACGCGTCCTTAACGCTCACTTCTAACTTGCCTCTTTTTTCAAGGGTCTTCGAGGTCATGTTTCCTCTCATCTTAACCTTTGCCATGAGGACAAAGGATGTAATCTACTCTGCACGAAGTCAGACATTTGAAACATTGTACCTCACACTGACTTATATATGCTACTGTTTTACCCTTCATTTCTTCAAATGAATTCTGCACTTAAACAAGCAGAAATACAAAATAGAATAGGAAACAGTCACACATAGTACAGACATTTCTCTTGTTTTGTCACAACATTACACAACATTAGATTTTATGCATGACTGACAGGCCATTTATCTCTTTATTAGGAGTAGTTCAGTTCTGCTCCTTTGCAACATTCAACTTGTCCCTATACAAATATAACCTATAGGAAAGGCTATGCTAGCAGAGAACATTCTGGGAAGGAACTAAATGTCACAGAGAAGATCATCATTCTGGAATTTTAACATCAGTTTCCCAGTACAAGAATGAAAACCTATCATAGTGTCAGTCTGTAATTAACAGTAAATCAAATTACAGTCCTCTTTTACATTTGGTGGCTGTAGAATTCTTACTGTTTAGGATGACCCTACACTGACAGCTCAGGAACGTCACTATCACATATGCATGCCTGCTGCCAGACTGGGGCAATCAAAGCAGCGGGCGCACCGTCATTTTAAAGTATACTGATAATTCTGTAATTTCATCAAGCATGAATACTGTAAGCTTACGGCTATGTAAAGCTTCCAGATAACAATTTCCTAGAAATCTCTGTTGCTACGTGCAGACACAAAGAACAAGCTGCCAGTGGTTATTAGAGACACGTAGGTAGCAGTGGAGAGGTAGCTCCAAGCAACTGGTAGACAACAGTTAGACTAAGCTTTAAGAATGAACAAACATACCTCTGCTCCCCACATCTACCCTTTCCTCCTTCCCCAGGAGCAAAAACCTGAGCCCAGACCACACTGAGATATTCAGGGAAATTTCCAGCCTCTTCTACCTAGCAACAGCCCATATGAAAACTAAACTCCCAAGTATTCACTATGGAAACAGGTCTGCCACAAACCGTATTCTGTGATCCCAGTAGTAAAGCAGGGCAGCGAACTCAGTCAGAAACTGCAGCGTAGCTCTGTATTATGCTCCTTATTGCTGCAGTATTAAAATGCAGGAGCTTCTAAGCTCACAGTGTCTACCTTGGCCATCTAAGTTAGGCTCTTAGTTATTTAAAAATTACTTAAAGAAACGTGTACCATCTTGATGTCAACAGCAAGTAATCAAACACAAAGCAACACACAATCTGATCCAGTAGAAAAGACATGAAACTATTATCTCGGGTCTTTAATTCTATTCAGGATTTTGCCACTGACTCACTGTTCAGTTCCTTGAATAAATAATGTTCCCTAGCTCTACAGCTTCTTCATCTGCAAAACGAGAACTGTGATAGCATTTTCTCTCCTCTGTTAAGTGATTAGGATGGATCAAAAAGGCATAATCATAAGAAGCTGCAAGATATTACCTCTGGACAGTCTCAATGAGGTTTTTCTCATCTGCTCTGCTTGGATTGCAAACATCCACGGCTCTAAAGAGTGAGTAGACCTTGTGACACATCAAAAAATCTTCGTGCTTTGGCTAGCACTGTGAGACTTCCTTTGGATGTGGATATATGACCTCCAAAGAGACTGGTTGCTAGGATACCGTTTCAGAGCCTCTGTTAATGCCTCTTGGCAGAGGATTCAAAGGATAAATGCTAATTTTCATGTGGAATCTGAGTAAATTTTGTATGCAGCAGTGTCACAGCTTCAAGAGCAGTGGAAAATTCTGAATGCCAAAATTCTCTCCAGTATTTCACTTTTCTGTGGACCAGGAGCTTCAAGTTTTTCCAAAGTCTGTGCATATATTAATACTGCAGCATCAATCCCAACAGTCAAATACTGGAACAGTGCATAACAACCAACCAAGTTTAACCAGCTGATTAGCATCACTGACCTGATCCTGATCAGAAACCTGGTGTTTTACTTAAATAATCTTGCAGTGCATGCTCATATGTTTTACGAGCTTTCAAGACCATTCACAGATAACACTTGTCCACTATAGGGCACATATGGTCCACTTTCAGCCAATTTGGTCAATATATGAACAGCACGTGACAATAACAGCTCCTTCTATACTTCTAGTAGTTCCACTTCCAGCTGAGCATAAAGCAGACTGAGGCTGCAGAGCTGAGGACTTTTCCAATCCTTCTGTCCCTGCCGTGCAAAGAGCCGTGTCAAACACCTTCCTGGCATCATCAGTGTTACCAAGCAGCCATTCTAGTAGGCATACAGTTTCCAGAGAGAAAGATGGTTTCGGTTGTCAGGTGCTTTAAGGAGATTCTTGGCCAACTTTTTACTTCTTTCTTCCCTTGTGCTTTCAGCTTCTTCTTCTTTTTGTTTGGAGACACTGAACTACCTGCAGGGAGAATAAACAGAACAAATTTTGAGAGGGGTGGGAGGAAGAAAGGAAAAAAAAACCTCATAGCATTTTAAATTCATTACCATGTTTGTTTTCATATTGTTCCATATTTCACCACAGCCAGATTGTTGCTACCGAGTACTGTACGCTTGTCACAACTGCCTGTTGTCAGCTCGCTCTAACAAAGCCAAATTGTACAGACTTATTCTTACTCCTGTCACTGCCCATTAAATCATATCAAATTTCACTCTTTTAAAAGGCCAGCTGCTCAAAAAGAGAGCTGTAACCTGCAATTGTTCAGAAAAGTAAAATAAACAAACCTGTCTGGCCAGAATGAACTTATGACTAGCACTATTAAACCTCCAAGCAGCTTTTCCACAGTTGAGAAATGTGCTGACAGATAAATCTGGAGATTGGATGGAAGATTCCAGGAGATCTTCTGGTCAGTAGTGTTTTGGGAAAGAGGCAAGAACTTCTCCATAAGGAAACACAGTATCAAACTTTCTGAAGTGTTAGGAAGACAGCCTGGTCTCCTCATCCTTCTGTGGGCATCTATTAGTAGCATTTTACTTAAATAAATCCATATTCAAGTGATAAGGTGTTATTTTCTTCAGTAACACTACAAATATAACTTGTATAAGAAGCAGTAAGTTTTTGTGATAAGGTGCTCTTATCATGGTATTGGGGATTATGCAATTAGCAGAAGAGTTTGGTAAAAGTACCTGGCTGACTCACTTTGCCTTGTAAAAAAATCACATTGCATCCATTCCTGTCTAGCATACAATGTATGCTAACAAAAAATATTTTTGTTACATGTTATGCCACTGTGTGTAACATGTACTGAAGAAAAGGGTTTGGGTTTTTGTTTTTTTTTTTTTACGCCCAGTGCAATCTTAACTGGCATTTCCTGATTTGAATACTTAGTCCTACAAGGACTCAATTTTCCATCAATATTTAATTCAATATAAAACATTAATATACAAGAAAGCCACACGTCACAGAAGTGATTAGATGCAGATTCCTCATTACCTTAGATATTTTCATATTGTAACCAACAAATGGACAGGTTAGATTTTTCCTTTCCTGAAAATAGCAGGAATAGAACATGAAAAACATTCTGTATGAATTCCTCTCCTTCTTTATAGTGGCCTATGTGATGTCTCCGTCGTAGCATCGTGTCCTATAGACCAATACTGTTGAATCCAGAAAGCGGAAAATCAACAGAAGTCAGTGGCTTTTCATCAGAAAGCACACTGTCAAAGATGTTGTTTTCATCCATGGCAATATAGAGGTTGGAAGGAAAGAGTTTACTTGTACATGGAACTCCCAGGAATTGCAAAAATGAGTACAGTAGTTGACATTGAAGATCTGGATTAGAAAGCTGAATTAAAGATGGTCCAAGATCATCAAATAATACCTAAAAAAAATTAAAATTAAAATAAACTGCATTATTTTATGCAATCAAAAGTAGCAAACCTGTAATTTATGTAATTGACCTTTTCAAGTCAATAAAGATTTATAACTACTATTAAATAGTAACAGAATGTCATTTAAATTAAAAACAGACAAGTTAAACAAGCAATGTGTTCTTTCAGTCAGACTGTAAATTTACTATCAAAAGATTTCTTTGCCCTTGAGTATCAGAGACCTCCACAGAAAATTTACACAATGAAGGTCTGAAAGATATTATTGCTTATGCCATTTAGACATTTTTATTTGAAAATCAATGTCTGAGCCTTGACCTATCTCCCAAGAAGAAAAAAAAAAAAAAAAATCCAGCTGACTTGAAGATAACAAAACCTTTGTTTATTTAATGCATCTACCTCCTTAAACACAGATTTCTGTGACATTTCCACATACAGATGAGAGAAATCACAGAACAGCAAAGACAGACTATTTGCCTACAGCCCTTTCCAAAGTTTACCATGAGCTTCCCATGGATTTCAGAAGTCTCTGCATGAAAGCTCAGGTAAATTCTGAATTCCAAACAAAGAAAATAATTTTTTCCAAACGAAGAAAAGGATTACTCCTCTAAAATAACCATTGGCAATGAATTAAAACGAAAGGATAATTTGTCTTATCATCTCCCCCTTTTTATTATATCACAGTGACCTGTCTTTCTGGATCTTCACAATCTTCTTCAGCTTCCTTTTTGGTTTTGTCTGGCCTCCAAGGTAACCAATGCCTTGCTTCACGAGAATATTCAATATCCAACCAAATATGCCACTTGGGGAGAGTTTTATCCTTTATTTCTTGATCCTCATCTATCTCTTCATCATCATCATCATCTAAAACCCAATCAACACACACACACACAAAATCATTAAAGAAAAATTAATCCACCAAATCCAAAGGCCATACTTGACATACAATTTAACTACTTTAAAAATATAAACAAATACAGTGTTAATAAAAGAGACAAGACAGAGACAAAAATTTCCACATCACAGTTCTGGGTTTTGACACCAACTCTGTAACAGAGTAGGAGGCTTCCAAACTTTTTTCACCAGTGAATCAGTGCCAGCACTCAAACTTTCTCATAGAGAAGAAAATGAAACACTGACAGGCTGTGGACCACTTTTATCAACAGCAGTTTGCAAGCAACAGCCAAGAGTCAGTCATCTTTTTGTGCAACTTAGGTTCTTGACTTCATACCTGGGCATACAACCTCAAACGTGCTCTATGAATACTCATGCGCATAAAACATTTTGAGAAAACCACTGTAAGTAAAAAGTAGTACTGTAATGTTAAACATCGCAAACCAAGCTTGGCAATGTTGCTTTAAAATACCTGGTATTTTCAACATTTTAATTAATGTGCAATTGAAACAACCAATGTAGTTAAACACACAAAAGGAAGTGCTTAACCACATCCCACTTTTATGATCTTTCTGGAATGTTAGATACAATTAGCATATTTTTCCTGTGACAGCAATATATTAATTAATTCTGTGCTGAAACTGATGAGCACCGATAGGCTAAGGGAAAGCTTGCAGACATCTTTCAAATACTTTTTTATTTCTTGTTGTTTGAGGGGAAAAAAGAAGTCCTCAAATTTATGGTTACTTGTGCTATTTTTTTTTGGTACAAAAATCAGGCAATTTCTATGCCACCTCCAAATTCTTGATCCTGATGTTTGCCATTAACTAGGTGAAACACTCCCACTCCCAGTTCTTAAATTTCAGGTAAAACAAACAGGCGGTGGCAAGATTTTTACTCTCTACGTATTTTTTGTGATCTACGGCCTCTTCTTTAGTCAGCAACTCTATGAAAAATGACAGCATTTCCACCAAAGTTTGAAAAAAGTTGTCAGTTTTAGAGATTACACTCAATTATAGATTGCACCTGAACTTTCGGACTTGATACACATGGGGAAAAGCATTGCTCTATGCTGGACCTGCCCGAGGCTGGCAGTGGTCCTCTTCTCTATACTGAGTCGTCTCAATTTGTAGGCAAAATAGCCTACAAATATAGCCACCAACAGTGGAACTGCTGACCTCAATTACGGGGCAAGGAAATCTCTTGTCCCTGGATTAAGATAGAAAGTGTGGGATCATTTTTCAGTTCCTTTGTTTACTAAAAGCAGAGCCAAACTTGCTTCATTAGAGTTGCTACAGCAGCAGGAGCAGCAAAAGCAGAGACAGTTCATCTTTGGTCAGATACGTTCCAGCCCCCTGCTTCCCTTCAAGATGTATCTGTTTGAGAAATAGTCCTTGACATTAAGGGGAGCACTGTAGATCAGAAGACAAGATGGGACTAAGCAGCAGGGAGGCATTTTCTGCATCCCTGGTCACCCAGAAGCACTCCAGCCAAGTGAAGATGCAATTCCTTTGTTTTCTGCCTCACAAAGAGCAAGGAAAGGTTTTCTTCCTATTTCTAATATATTATTTGCTATAAGAAACTGAAATCTGATTCTAGAAATAGAAATTCTAGAAATAGAAGCTCATTAAGCTAGGAATCCTTGAGGCAATTATCATCTAATACTATAATTCCACCTGGTCTACCAATATGATGAAAGGGTCTTAAGGGAAGTAGCTCCTTCCACTTTACATGGGCGTGGGTCTCAACCAAGTACTCACATCTTTAGCCTTTTCAGCACAGAGTGGAGGATTTGCCATCCTCTCCCTCAATTCTCATCCCTAGAAGGACAATATTCCATAAACAATATCATACATAGAACACTTGATACATGCTTTTCCCTGTGAAGTGTGATATAATATATCTTAATCTTGGTCAATATGTTTTAAAACTTGTATGCAAAAACATAAGAAGAAACAGCTTGTATCATTCTAATCAAAATGTTCAGAAAAACACATGGACATACAACTACACATAATGACATAGGCATACCAGACTTAAGAGCAACCCAGCCACCCTTTTCTTGTTGGTGCATCCATGCTTTCCAGCCTCTTGCTCCTTTTTCTCCAATTCGTGGTTCTCCCGCTATCCAAAAGGGTTCAAAGAATTCCACCTGTTGTTTTGGCAGGGGAAACCAAACCAAAAACATACAGAAAAATCATTTTTTGCTGCTGTACAGACGCTGTACCTGGGTCAGCTTAGGTTTTCCAGACCCTACAATTGCTTATCTGGGTACAACTTCTGTAGCTAAAGACTTTGTTAGATGCTATTTAAGAATCAGCAGGAACAACTGAGTACTTCAATTATGCCTGTGGCACAGCAGGACTCTCATCAGCTCTTCTCATGAACATAAAGATTGTTTTTAAAAGGTATTAGTCTTTAAAGGAAGCAAGACACTTGTGCCAAATGTCCTATACAAATCCTTTAAGGATAAGGATCCAAAGCCCCCAAGATATGGCTTTCAGAAGCCAAATCTCCCTCCTCCCCACCTTCCATGGGACTATGAAGAACTTGGCTCATGGAATGATAATTCAGACAATCATACACCTATGGTCAAATCAAAATGTTACAGCTGGACATAAATATGACTGGACTGAGGACAAGAGGAAAAGATCAGTAAGGCCTTTGATCTCTCAGGTTTCAGGGTGGTGAAAAACTTTAAGGCACTTTCCAGTGAATCAGATGTCCAGGGTTCTTGTTCTGACTTCGTCACTGCCTGTATGCAATATACCATCTTTAGATTCATCGATTCCTCCCTTGCTTTGTGTATACTTAGCTCTAATGACTGTCTCCTATTATATGCTTCTGCTGTGTACCAAACCTTGGCTTGGACATGTGACTGTTAATACAAGTATTAACAATAAAATTTAGTCTAAGAAAAATCAAGCACCAACATATCAGAAAATGCAGGGCTTACAGCCACTGCAAAATCTAATTCTGCTCCTCATGGATGTAGACTTTGCTCCAAGTGAGAAAGTGAACTGTGAAAACAGTACGAAAACAAGCAATTCAAGATTGAGTCATGATGCTTCTGTAAGAGGGCAGAATGTGTGATCAGCTGTAAATCTGGCATTTTCCTACTTTCAAGAACTGCACTTTCCAATCTAAACACTGTCCGTTTAAACTGAGGTTCCTTTCCATCCTGCTTTCTTAAGAGTTTTTAAACACTACAGATAATCTTGCAGTTTTTCAAATGATTGGAAGTATAACTCGAGCTTTATCTGTGTAACTATGCCAAGTTTCCCATCCTACAAGATAATTATGATTGAACTCTAAACTTTTGGCTCTTTAAGAGGACACCACTATTATTTAAACTACAAGACTGCTCCATTGGTGTGCAACAGCATTAATCTAGAGAGAAAAAAAAATGGAGTCTCAGTAGTGGTTGCTGGGGAAGAAGGGGAGGTAATAAAAGGAAATTCAACTTCTGTTCTCTACAGTAGCCCAGCTGCCTAACTGGTGGCCCTCCCTACCACTCATTAAAAAGGAAGCAGCTCCCAACAATTCAGTGGGATGATGCTACACTGGCAATAGCCCCTTCATTAATTTACTGATTATTATTGGGGTGCACGCCCAACATTCTCCTGAGCCAATCAAGAGAAAAAGTGATTTAGTACTTTAACAGAATAAATCTCATGGGTCAAATAAAAGATGCTTTAAAGCATGAATGTGTTCCTAATGTAGCCATCAAAGAATTACTGAAAACAACAGAAAATGGAGAACCTAAGAAAATGTTTGCAAGAACTGTCTAGAACAGAAAGATTATAGGTTCTATCAGCTTTCTCCATCAACAGTAACAAAACAACAATAGTTTTGGGTAAAAGCAGCAGGGGAAATGCTAACTAGACACAGACTTTGGTCAGCCAGCTGTTTTTTTTCCATCTTCAATTAGTAAAAAAGAAGACATGAAATGACTGGTTATCACACTTCTATTATATACAGTAGAAGCAGCCATTTGGCATGTAGTTCCAGAGGACCTACAAGTATTTCTCCAATGCAAGCATCACCTTGAAGAACCGCAAAGTAAGTTGTGATTCAAAATACTTCCTTATGTCCTTAAAAATTCATCATCATTTTTCTGTTACAGCATTCTCTGTAATGCACAGGGACATACACACATTTAAATGGAAATTGCTACCTGTCCCCTTGTCGGCAGATCTTTTACACTGTCAGGTTTAAAGAAGGTGAAGTCAATCAGAGCCTGAAACAAAGACACTGCTTTCTCAGAATGGCCAGACTGTCTCAGAAAGTGACACTGCTGAATAAATATAGCTGTAAAGTAAAGAAGACAAAATTTTAATATTTCAAATAAATTTTGTTGCAAAGTATCTTATTACAGCCCATAAATATACAAAAGACATACATGAAGGGCTGTAGAGCATAATTGTTTTGGAACAGTATCAAAATCTAAAACACAGGGAATAACTAGCGTAAATGCACGTCAAAAGTGTTGTAGTTCAATTAACTTTAAGACCTCCCACTTTAAATGCACCAAACAGATGACTTTTTATTCATGCCACACATGCACTGTCCTTGTTGATGAATACAAGTTACACGCAATGGTCCTAGCTTCAGTTTATCCAACATCTGCCAGAGTGGGTCACAGCCCTCCTTGAAGATGCTGGGCATTATTACAATTCACACAGTAAGTGAATACAAGAAAAACCCTTTTTGCCTAATTTTTGCATGAGATAGTTACATTGGTAATATGTCGGTAATATACCATTTTCATTCCAACCGTCGTTCCCATTTTCCTTTACAGAGGAACTCTGTTAAGAGAAGTCCAGTCTTTTGGTCAAAGTATTACTGCTTGAAAGTAGAGAAGAGTCCTATCCTTCGCTCTTCAACAAATTATTTCTGTAATCACTGCCATATCCCTACTACACACTGAGCCTCAAGTCTCAGCTTAAAAAGGGAAGCAAAGCCCCAGTTTTTCTATTCATGTATTTGCAACAAGAGTCTTAAATGAAAGAGCTGAAGAAATAACAAGTATAATAAACACCTCTATTACTAGGCAGTTCAAGGACATTTCAGAGATATTCCATCACTCCAAATTACACTGAAGTCTTAACAAAACAGCGGCTGTTCAAAAACCAAATTGCTTTAAATCATAATCTTAACTGGCTTGCAAAAAAAACCCAAAACCCATAAATCAAGACTTAAGTAATTCATTGATAGTTTTGAAAACAGCTCTTCAAAAACGTTTGTTTCTTCACTAAATGCATTGGCTTTGGAGGGTTTTAAACAATCAAAATATTTAAGTGTCTAGATACACACATGTAACAACATAGGTTAGCATCAATTGCTTGTAATGATCATCTTATTTTTTAATACTAAGAAGTGGCAGATCATTTACTCCTTTTACCTGTATTCAGATTTACATAAGATGTGTGCACATAAAAATTTGAATTCAGATAGAATATACAAGCTAGACATTTCGTCCAATTTTCCTGCAAAGTCAATGATTGTTTCTGGTAACAGACTCTGACATTTCTTAAGATATTTAAACAACAAAAAGTATGTTTAAGTATATAATAGAATCTTCCAAAGTATTTTAACCAATTAGGCACTGTGTCCCAACTGACACTGAAAAAGTTGTCCTTTCCTAGCTTCTCAGCTTCAAACAGATGAACTTTGATTAAAATAGTCTGGATGTAGAAAATATCTCATCAGGACTTGCTGCCAAACTGGAGCCAAAAATAAATTACAGCATAAGATTTTCTGCATGATAAAAAAGAAAAAGATACTTGAAGAAATGCAAAGATCAGCATTTTCTTTGTGGTAAAAGCTGAAAACAGCATAAATACCAACTGAATTCAGTCCATGATACTAAGACACTTCTGCAGCTGAACTGACCTAAAAGATAAGGATGTTTCTCCCCAGCTAGTAGGCATAATTTGAAAAACAGGACTCCATTCTCAAATTTTGCTGTGGAAAGGCTTACCTTCATCTGCTTTATATTAACAGTTCCTAGTAAATTTAACATATTACGAATTGTTATCTCTAAATTTAAGTAAAAACTGATCTATAATTTTAATTTAATTTTTACCCACTTTCTTAAATTTCATGTTTTAAAAAAACACCCATTTCCAAGGTGATAGTACCGTTTACTGAATTGAACACTAGATGGCATAGTCCACCACTATTTAAAATTAGCTCTTATACTTTATCGTTAGCAAAGACCAAAGGTCGAAGATACAAGCCTACCATACATCTACACTGCTATTCACGTCATAATTAATTTGTAAAACTCCTTGTATATTTATCTTAATGAACAATTTGGTAATCTTCCTAATAAGTACACTGACAGTTCAAATTCAGCCCATGAATTAGATACCTGAGTCACTAAAAAAAAAAATCTCAGATCAAGAAGTTGGAAATTTCTTCACTCCTATCATTTGAATCCCAAAGGGGAAAAAAAACAAAACAACCACACCAAAAGTCAAAACCCTCAAAGGATTCATAAACAAATCACTATCGTCTTAATCCAGAGCAAGAAGACATTAAGAGTGGAATAGAAACACAAATAAAGTTGAGTTCATTTTCATTTTAACCTATGTATAGACATTGCCAGAAAACAGGTACTTTGAAAAATGTCAGTCAATCTAATATAGTTAACTAGTTAAAGGAACTCCATTAAAAAAACAAAATTTCTCATAGCAGTTGGCAAACAGTATTTAATGAGTCAAATACGTTCTGTGCAGGGAAACAAAACGAAAGAAAAACCTTCCTGTCTGAACAAAACAGATGCTGAATAAAACATTTGTCCTGAGAAATATTCATTGTGATCAGCGCACAAAGTCATTGAAGTGTTGGAAATCAGAGACAGCAGAAGCAATTAGAAGCTATCAGGCAGTACAATATCCTGCCAGCACAGCATTTTTCCTTCACAGCACTTTTTCCAGTGCTTGATCCAAGATGAATCAACCGAAGACCTTAAGAGATCTGAACACCTGAAACTAACTTGTAACCCAGCTTCTCAATCAATAAGTCCAGACTGGATATTGCATAACAGAGAGCATCATTGCTCAAACAGCAGTTACAGGACTTGGATAAAAACAGAGGTTCCTTAGACTATGCCACATATGAAGAAATGTAGACTGCTTCATAATAGTCTCCTCCAGTTTTAAAACAAATTTTAAAAGGAAAAAAAAACCAAACATATTCATGGTGACACTAAAATTTCCCCCCACTCAGAGTATTCATAGATTAATAATTGCAATGACCCCTCAAGGTAGAGAAGCAAAATTGAAATGGGATAGGTTAAATCATTTGGCTCCAAATAAATTTAAAGCCCATGCCAGAACTGAGCATGAACTCGTTTCTTCCCTGGATCCAGTCCAGCATCGTAGCCATCTGACGAATTTTCCTTCCAGTGATAATTATATAATAAATTATAAGTGGTAGATATATTCATACAATAATAAAAAAGGCATGATCACATGGTATTACAGTTTCAAATTCTCCATCTACCAACTGGGATGCTCAAGAAAATTTCACATCAGACTTCCCATGTCCCTTCTCTTTTCTGGATTAAAGTAATCATCTATAAAACTTTTGAACAAGAGATAACTGTTTCTTTCACAAGCCAACCTTTTTTTTTAATAAACATTTTCAAAAGATAAAAGCACATCTCTTGGCTGTTGGCTGCAATTCTCCAGCCTTGACATTTGTACTGTAAACCGCTCAGCACATTAGACTTTACTGGATGTTATATCCACGAACTGTCCTGGGGAAGAAAAGCATCTGCTATATCCATGTTTGGTTAGAATATCTCCTTTAATTCTCAGCTAAGAATTGAGGATGCCAGGTATTATGAAGAGAATAAAAACTTCCTGTAATACACAAGAAACTCTATTCTTACAGAGAATGTAGTCAACTCCTATGAAGACCATTCTGACCATAATATGAAATAGAAAGAACCTTACCTAGCATAGCTTCTTCTGTGCCAGGCAGTAGAGGATGTGATACCATGCTGCCATCCTGTACAGCTGCCAATGTAGTCAAGCATTTTCCATAAAGACTATTGATTTTTGAAACAGAAAAGGTAGTGAACTGACTTTGACAGAACAGGAGATATTTCTTCCACAGCTCCGGATTATTGGGATGTAAGAAAATGAGCTTCTGCCATTCTTTGATCAAAGCCGGTGGTTCCCAGAATTCTGTGCAAATCTTCAGCCTGGCGAGCTTCAGATCAACATTACTTGGATTGCTTTCAATTGCCCTCTCTAAAATAGCCAGTTTTTTTTCTAAAATTAACTTCAGTGATTTTCTTCTTACTTCCTGCTCTCCCTTACCGGCATAAGGGCTAGGTCCTCTCATTAATTCATCCTTAAAACAAAAAGAAAAATCATTACAACATTAGGAAGTATCAATCACTAGAATCACGAGAAGAATGCCGACATTTGTGAAGATGAATTAACAGCTCATTCTTCACCAATAGAAGACATACAGTCCTAAACAAATGAAAGTACAATATAACATCCATGTATTCATTACTTTTTATAAAGTAACCAGGTCTGTCAGAACACATACCTGAAAAGAAACAAATTCCATCCAAGCATTAATATCTCTTGGGTTTTCTCTGACTTTCTTGTTATGTTCTTCCACTTTTGTCATTAGGATGGAGTTAATGTTTATCCCAGGCTCTTCAATTGTTTGCTTAGTATTTACAGGCTCATGGTCTGCACTCTTGCACCCTTTTCCTTGTAGCCACACTGTAGTTGATGGATCATAAATCCCAAGAGGATTTACCTCCGTTGTGTCAGAAGGATCATCAGCTTCCATTTGGAGAACTGGTATAAAAGCAGTTGGGTCAGATGAAGAACTTTTACTGCAAACAGGAATCCCATTTGTGTTCAGCATCTTCACATTGCTCTTTGTGAAGTAGCGCTCAGGTTGCCTCTGTAATTGCTTTCTTTTTGATGTAGAACTGTCCCAAGTTATACACTGTTTCTTTACATCTATGCCAAGACAGGACTCTCCTCTCCTTTTATATCTTAGAAGGAAAAATACAATTAAACATCTTCTAAACTACACATTAAAAAAAGATACCTCCTTTTTGGAAGAAAGCATGGAAGAAGTACTTTAATTCAAATTGACCCAAATAATGTATGCATAGACCTTCAAAAGTGTAAGAACTTGGTAATTTTCTCCTTATTTAAGACTTCAATTTATATATTTTTTCAGTGCCATCACAACTTCTATTATCATACTAAGCTTCCTCAGAGTTCCAACACTATCTGTCATACTCGGCAGAAGAAAAATTTTTTTCCTCCTACCATTTTAAGCCATGCAGACAAAACTTGGAGAAAGAACTACAGACAGCATTATTTGAGGCTATTTAGATTAGATTATTTTAAATTGAAAAATCAGACACCAGTAATTCAGTCTGGTAATATCTTTCTGTATCCCTAAGCTTCTATCCGTTTTATATGCCAGGAAGTGGGGCGGGGGCGGTGGAGAGAAAAGAGAGACCAGGTTCATAAAGGCCACAATAATCCCATGGAATATGAAAGGAAAATATCATCTTAAAATATTACCAAGAATGTAATTTCAGTGGCAGACACAGTGACGTGCAATGCAAAAATAACATTTTTCATCTCTAGCAACAGCTGACAATCCAAAGGTGGCAGAAAATTGGAATGGATTATAAACAGGCAATTTTACTGCAAAGGTACACACACTACAAAAGTAAAACCCATAAATCCTCCGTCCTTCACAAATAATTACTTTTTATATATAGTAAACAATTTTCCTTGAGAACATCAAGAGTAAGGGTACATACATAATGCATGAGCCCAGTGTAGGCTCCTTTAGATGGGCTTCTCCATTAATGCAGGGAAATGTTCTGAAGGGTTATCACAGTACCAGTAACCTACTAAAGGATGTTGAATAACACAATTTCATCTACAGTCATTTGAAACATAGCAATGCATAAGATAGATATCCTTTGGTACAACGTCTGGGTGATCTAACACAGAATCTGTTTGCTAAGAAAGTACCTCTACCTTTTTTTTTTTGAAAGGATATCAAACTACTTGCCAAATCTACTATGAAATAATCAGTACTTTCATTTCCCTTTCAGATGCAGAAACAGAACAACAGAGATCAAAAGGAGCACTTGCCCAAAGATGATCTGTAACAGAACCTGGGATTTCTGACCTCAAACCATGCTTTTGCATCTTCCCCATGCTGCCACCTCCAGATGGCAGTTCTGCAAGTTCACATGCCTTCAGACTACTACACAGAGAATGTTTTTAGAAAAAAATTAAAATCATGCACTTTATTCCCATTATTTCATGGCATCTTTTGCCTTTTAAAATATTTCTGCCCAATGCAAAGTCAAATTTTGAAATAAATCATTCAGTTATCTTATTTTCTCATCTTCTACATAAAAATTTCACAGCCAGACTCAAGTTAATGTATCTTGAGATAGTGACTCTGTGATAGTTTGAATACCAATAGAAACCAATGTATTGTACCTTGCTATGTCCCCTCGATAGAGGGATTTGTAGGCCCAGTTTGCAGGGTCTGGTTTCTTGTCTATTCTGAAGGTTTCTGCTGTGAAAGCCTGGATATCATCAAGCCAAACAAAGCGATTGCTGATAAGATTTGATGTTTTCTTATCTAGACTGAAGAAAAGGAGAAATATATTCTAAACATTGGTGAATATATTCAGCATTTACAAAACCCAGGAAACATTGCATTTCTGTAGTTCATAATTTAATTTACTCAAAGTCATGGTACGTGATTCATCATTGTAAAGTCAGTCACACACTGGGAAAGAAACAACTAGGAAAACACTAACAGTACCATCAAAACAAAACACACTCCTTGCCCTTCCAAAAACTGGCTTTAGGATTGTGAAAGGTAATAATCAGATTTAACCAGCTAATTGTTTGGTAAACTATAATCTAAAAGCCATATATTACTACTTTTAAAATTTACTTTTATCTTTCTTAATTGTAGCATCTTACTAAAAGAGGATAATCTGTAAGAGGTTTATGTTGATTAGCTGTAATTACACCTGTGCATTTGATAAAATAGTGTGCAAAGTGCTTTATGGATTACAGTTATACAAATGAACTTAAGTGGAAATTGCCACCTGCCTCCAAACTGAACTTCCAATCTGAATTCATGTTACAAATACGTAACTTAGTAAATGAGTTTTATAGTCTTGAGAAGCTTTCTAAAATTTCACAAGACCTATTGCATTTAGAGCAATTTTGTGGTTTGGGTTTCAAAAACAGTCTCCTGAAAACTCAACATTCTCTCAGCATCAACAATTTATGGAAAGAAGTGAAACTAGACACCCTGAAAAAAGTTCAACCCTTTCATTTTGGCAAAGCACTGGCTGGCTGGCCCAGTCTAGCAAAGAGTCTTCATACGGGAGGTGGTGAGGGTGGCTACAGGCAGTAGACAACTCCTCCGGTATCACTGCTATTCTTCCACAGGGAAACAATGTTAAGAGCCATTGGCATAGACACATGCCCACAAGCCTACGCTCTCAGCTCCTGGTAAATCTGTCTTGGGAAAAGTAGTAAATTGGGGGAAAGTCAAAGACTGCCTGGACTACACCCAGCTGTAACAACAATTCCTCAATGTCACCAGATCCTCACTCTGTCCCCAGAAGCAGCTGCAGTGCTGTGAATTAGAGCCAGAGCTGCTGATGCTAAAGAAAAAACAGGAACTAGGGAATGAAAAAGAGGCAAAAAGGCTGCTCAAACTAGCAAACATGAGGAGAAACAGGGAAAGGTGACTTACACAGCCAGTCAGATCGGGCCACTTTGAATGAAATGATTAAAAAACAACAGACTGAGAAAAGCACAGCAAGGTATGCCAAACCTGAATACTCAGTGTGTTCACAGAACCTCTTTTACTGCTCAAAGATCATGCTAGTCACTAAATACCTATTTTCTTGTTCCATATAAAAATGACACCTCCACTAATTACACAGTACTTTAGAGCTCCTGGAATTAACAAAAAAGATCTAGCAAGATAATTTCAATTGTTCAAATACCTATCTAGATATACCATGAGCAAGAAGTATGAAGCACACAGCACAGAGCAATAAATGGCTAGACATAAAAGAAATGTTAAATCATACAACAAACTTTGTCTTAATATATTAAAAAAAGGCAATGTTAACTCTGTGAGGAGGAAGTTCTGTCACAAGGCAAACACAGCTGTATGTTAAGACTTTTGCACTAATCAAGAATAACGTTTAATGCAAGCCCTCTTCCATTGATCTTAAAGATCCATGAAAGGAAATAAGATGCTTACAAAAACTCAACATAAACCTCTATGTGCCTTTAAAAATACACTTCATTACTGCCATACCATGCTTTGTTCTGCAGAACAGTGCTTCACAGAATATTTTAGTCACATTTTTTCAGATATGGTTAAGCAAGTGCTTCTAATTCTACTGTCATTGCTTCGAATGCAAGTTTAGTCATACATAGCTTAGAGAAAATTACCCAGTGGCAAGAATTTAATTCGTAAAGTTGAAGAGACAAGTACAAGAACACAATGAATTTACATCTTGCATAGTATTAGTAAATACATACTTAGCTGCTGCTTCCTTTTCATGGTTTCTGCCACTTCTTGTGGCTTTGTCCTTGATGTGCTTAGTGTCCAGGTCTGATTCACTGCTACTGGAGTCCCCTTTGGCTTTCTTTTTTGTCTTCTTATAGTGGGGATGCTTTTTCTTTTTCGTTTTCTTACTTGACTGTTTCAGGCTCTCATCTGTATCACTTTCCCCTGACAACTCTGATCTTGAAGTAGTCCTGCTTAGAAACAAGTATATATATGTATTTATATACATCTATATATCCAGGTAGTAAAACTGAAAAGAAATATCACCGTAAGAAAGTTCAGAATCATTTTACCCTTTACCTTTATTCTCCCTGTATTTTTGGAGAATAGAGTTAGCAGCAACACATAAAATGAAAGTTATATAAGTTTGCATGAAATAACAACTATATTTTTTCAGCTGCTGGAATTACTGACAATCAGTCTTAAATTTTCAATTGCCAAAGGCATTTTGATGTGTGTTCTGTATAAATATCCATTTGTTATCATCACCAAATTAAAGAAGATGACTTAGCTGATAAAATTTCTTAACTTTGCTAAGACAACTTAGGTCAAGCCAAAAGGATGAGAAATCTTTCAGGCTGACCTGCAAAAGAAAAAAGTCTGCACTTTTTTCCTTGTTTCTTTATGATTTACATAAGGAATGTCAAAAAAATACTTTTAAAATTACTTCCATATTAGAAATTCAAATCTCGCCTCTCGAACAATTTTTGATGACTACTGAATTAATGTTATCATATAATATAATGTAATAACAAACACTACATGCAACAGACAACTGACTTACTGAGAGATCAGACAGATAATTTTGACAAAACACACGTATGTGATTGTACATACTACATACACCCCCATGCTTAATGGCCAACTGAAATAATGGAGGTATTCTCTAACCCTTAATTAAAGCACAAGCTCTTTTTAAACAGTTTTCTGGAATCTTTCAATAAAAGAAAGGAGTGACAAGTCTCAGTATTCCTAATATGCCAATAAAAGAAAATGCAGTGTTTCAGAAGCAAGGCGCCTCAGAAAATAATCTTACACTATTTATTTAAGGGCACTAAGTCAAAAGAAGCTATGGGAGAACCATCAGCAGGCCCTTAAAACAAACACACACACACACACACACACACACTCTCCCCCAAACCAAAAAACAACCAACTATGTTGGAGTAACTAGTTTTTATTGAACTGAGAATGTATCCTAGTAATAGGCAAAAAGATCAAACATTTCTCAGTACGCTATTTTTTTGACAAATTCTTTTTCAAAGATTAATGACATACGGTGGGTTTACTATGTCATTCTATCTGAATGGTAATTCGTAAATTCCTTAGTTTTATGACACTGAAGTCCTGAAAAGATTTGAAGACACATAAGTAGAATATATGACTGATAAACAGAACAGTGATTGCATTTCAATCACACAATACATGTAAATAGTATACAAAAGTATACAAAAATACGTGTGCAGCTGTGATTGTTACTACAAAGACATTCTCTGTCATGACCACCAACAGTCATCGCAAACACAGGAGCTTGTATCAAATTAAAAGTGACTACATTTTTGAACTTGGCAACTGCAACTTGATTCTATTAATTATTAAGTGTTAGTTATAGTGTAGACATGCCAAGTATAGCAACTATTCTAATGAAGGTATTAAAACTAGTTCTTCAGCAAACGTGGCTGCTTAAAGCTCAATTTTGTAAAGGAATGTAGTCAATCACATCAATGATCAGCATGTTCTACACAGCTGCACAACTAGATACATGTAATATTTCATTAATTCACATCTTCAACTAGTTTTTAAAAAGTAAAAAACGCAACTGTGAAATGGCTGATTGAACTGGTTTTCACAGATAAATCACAAAGACGATGCTTAACCTTTACATTATTTCAAGGGTCACTTAGGGCATTCAAAAGCTAATGAAGAATCCATGACACTCAGTTCCCTTCCCATTCCGAAATAACGGATTAAATGCAGCTGTGAGAAAAAGAAAATGGGAATGTAATTGCATTAAGTGTAATTTCTCATTATCTTAAGTAAAGGACATGGAAGCATTATTCATACTTTTATATATGACTCAGTTCAGGCCTTTTTAAATACTGAACAGGGGAATGAAAAGCTGCCCTAAAAGCTCCTGATTTTGGTCTCACATAACAAAAGATAAGCAGGACACAAGACAGAGGCTATTGTAGAAGATACTGAAGTATATTCTACCTTATTAGTGGTGATTTTTCAGGGACAAGATTTGCAACTTCTGTAGTGCGCTGATGCAGTAACAGGGCATCTTCCGTAGAGAAGCTGGGGTTACTAAGCCAGTCCAACTCTGCAGGTAAAGAAAAGTGTGAGATCAACACAGATTATCTTGCTGTGCTTTTTGAAGTTGGGAGTTAATCCAGTGAGCAGACAGCTAAATTCGCAGCAAATGTCACTAAGTCATGTGTAATAATTGAGCATATCAGAAGGCAGTCCATGAAATTTCCATTTAGCAGAACACTAGGTTTTAATGAGGTAAAATATTTAGTAACTGGAATCTTCCCCCGACATCAATGTAAGCTTTAAAAACCCCACTACATCATAATACTTTAAAGTTCATACTGAAAGCAGATAATACCTTTTATACACTGCTTATACACTTTTTTTAAAAAAATCTGTCCAATATTAATTTTTACCATGTAAAATTTCTAGCTATATATTTATACATTGTATAAATGTGTTATACATGCATAATTATATAAGATCTTGTATCTTCATACATTTTATAATTATTATGTACATTATGTAATATAGATATTTACATATTTGACTTTAAAGAGTAAAATTGAAAAAATTACAGAAGGACATAGTTAGCTGAAAGGTGTAGTTAATGAATGTAATACAACTTACGCAAACTTACAAAAATGTACTTTACTCACTGTATGGAAAATATTTTTAACGCTATTTCATTGCTAGAGACACCCACTACTTATAAGAATACTCAAGTGTTTCATACAAGGTCAAAACATGTCACTGGATTCCCTGTTCTCTAACCACCGAAACCATCAGACTTTTAAATAGTGTGAAAAAAGGCTAATTGATGCTCATTTTGACATATTAGTCTGTATTAAGTATTCTGCATCTAGACCTCAGCCATTTCAGTCATTGGATAAGATCAGATACTGACAGGATGCGGAGGGGGAAATTTTTATAATTTTTCTGATATTAACACTTCTATAACAATTTTCATAGAGATTTCATTTCTAGAATTCTTTTAAGTATGTGAAATTTTCTAACATATTAAACAACAAACGTTATTTCACATAAGCACAGAATTTAACATGAGCCTCTCTGGTGCCAGACCACGGGAGATAACAAAATGAACAAATCTGGTCTCCCTGCCTGTTCTCCATGCTTTTTACGACCATTTTTGCCTCAGTGTTCTCCCTGTCACACTGTTGTCTTTGTGCTTTTGACTACACTGATCTCTAATCCTTAAATAGCATGAACTCATTGTCTGCCAAGCCATATATCTCTCCTCCTTCTAAAGTATTTCTTTCAGAAATAGCTCTTCATACCAAAATTCTTTCTTCCATCTCATGTCCCTGAACTGTTAGCCACAAAAGGATTTCAAATGGAGCAGGCTGCAAAACAGTTTGTTAACCTAAGTTAAATTCATCAAGAAGTACATAAAATCAAGCAAAGCTCCAGTTCGCGTTTCCCAAGTGACTGCCCCTGCTACCAAAGGCCCTGTGGGGATGGCCACCTTCCCTAGTATGTCTTGAACCTCCACCTCTGTGCAAAGGAGAACCCACAACTCATGGCACCTCGCTTAGTAGATGAGGGCAGGGCTGTGGATGTAGTCTACCTAGACTTCAGTAAGGCATTCGACACTGTCTCCCGCAGCATCCTCCTAGACAAACTGGCTGCCCGGGGCTTGGATGGGTGGACTCTTCAATGGGCTAAAAACTGGTTGGATGGCTGAGCCCAGAGAGTGGTGGTGAATGGGGCAAAGTCCAACTGGCGGCCGGTCACTAGCGGTGTTCCCCAGGGCTCAGTTCTGGGGCCGGTGATGTTCAATATCTTTATAGATGATCTAGACGTAGGGATTCAGTGCACCCTCAGTAAATTTGCAGATGACACCAAGCTGGGTGGGAGTGTCGATCTGCTGGAGGGTAGGAAGGCCCTACAGAGGGATCTGGACAGGTTAGATAGATGGGCCGAGACCAACGGCATGAGGTTCAACAAGAACAAGTGCCGGGTCTTACACTTCGGCCACAACAACCCCATGCAGCGCTACAGGCTGGGGGAAGAGTGGTTAGAAAGCAGCCTGGGGGAAAGAGACCTGGGGGTGCTGATCGACAGCCAGCTAAACATGAGCCAGCAGTGTGCCCAGGTGGCCAAGAAGGCCAATGGCATCCTGGCCTCTATTAGGAATAGTGTAGCCAGCCGGTCTAGGGAAGTGATCGTCCCTCTGTACTCGGCACTGGTGAGGCCGCATCTTGAGTACTGTGCCCAGTTCTGGGCCCCGCACTTCAAGAAAGATGTTGAGGTGTTGGAGCGAGTCCAGAGGAGGGCGACCAAGCTGGTGAAGGGTCTGGAGAGTCTGACCTACAAGGAACGGCTGAGAGAGCTGGGGTTGTTTAGCCTGGAGAAGAGGAGGCTCAGAGGTGACCTTATTGCAGTCTACAACTACCTGAAGGGAGGTTGTAGTGAAGTGGGAGTTGGCCTCTTCTCCCAGGCAACTAGCGATAGGACAAGAGGACACAGCCTCAAGCTTCGCCGGGGAGGTTCAGGTTGGACGTTAGGAAGCATTTCTTTTCAGAAAGGGTTATTAGACATTGGAATGGGCTGCCCAGGGAGGTGGTGGAGTCACCATCTCTGGATGTGTTTAAGAAAAGACTGGACATGGCACTTAGTGCCATGGTCTAGTTGACAGGGTGGTGTCAGGGCAACGGTTGGACTCAATGATCCCTGAGGTCTCTTCCAACCTGGTTGATTCTGTGATTCTGTGACCAAAACACACTTCCCACGAGCACCCCAACCAATACGCTGCAGAACACTGCCAGGCACCATTCCCCAGCTCACCAAAATGTTGTATGTAGCCCTAAAAATAAAAATATATATGTATGTTATTGTGACCTTCTGCCTGGCAATCAGATTCACCAAACCTAAGGCAAATACACTACCCTACATTGCTGTAAATCAACATGAGATATTTTTTTTCCCTTCTAGGAAAATACTTAAGATATATTAATGTAAAATTAGAATTAAAATGGAAATCTTAAAACTGCACTCCTTACTTGCCTATTTAAAATGTGATAAAAATCTACTATTTAATTTAAATTAATCCACCCTGGCACAAACGCCTTCATTTTAAGTATGTGTCTATGATTCTAAAACTGTAAATCTACCACAAAGCATTCTTCCAAAACCTTTCGTGAGCTTAAAGGAGAAAGATTTATGCTGGATAATATCCAAGCAACATTTCACTCGCCTATCAAAATAATTATTCCCCCTGCTGGGGAATAAAGCATTATGCAACAATAAGTTAATTTCTTATTACGATCCTGTAATAGATGTATTAAGAACAAACCTAAAATCAGAATGACTTCTTAGAAGAATTGTATCTAGTATTTTCCATGAAATACCAAAATGTTTCTCAAGGATAATTCTGTAACCATTATATATTTAAAACACACAGGAGTTAAATGAATTCACACACCTGATAACTGCGTAATCAAACTGGAGTTAATAATTCAATATATGTCACACAGTATACGAAGAGCCACTATATACTTGAGATTTTTGAAGTATATTTATTAAATGTGATACTGATTTTTAAAATTATTATCTTCCTTATAATCAATTATTTCTGCTCATTTTGGTAATGAAGATGAGGTGTAAAGGAACACAGAAGCAAACTGAAACCCTACAATGTTTTTCCGCTGGTCACACTCTGGTCTTCCTTAAACACAGACAAATTCAGAGAAAGTACAACGGTCCAGATCAACCGTATAAACTTCCCTGAGGCATAAAACACACTTTAAAGAGAAGAGGCTACACCTGAACTGGCAGAAGATTAGAAAGCAGTTATCTTTATATTTGTCTGTTTAAAAGGCTGTTCTAAGACCAGAACCACATTCTTAAATAAAGAGAGAGTTGGCAAAATTGTCATTTCCCTCCTCCTCCCAGCAAATGAATCCTGCAGCTCTCAAAAGGATGAAGCCAGGATTTCTGAGTTGTGTCCTCCATCCTTTACACTCCCGACCACTGCCACAGCTTCAGGAATTATCTGGGTTCTCTAGACCCTTCTACAGTACTTTGCCACATCCCTTAATTATTGGCTGGGCAAAAGGTAGCCTGCGCTGTGTCAGATTGTGATCTCCAAAGATGTTTATTAGTTGGCTAACGTACATACGCTCACTGCCAAGCCCACCTACCCTAGTAACAGTTCAATTCACGTTACAGCCTCTCTCTCAGCAGTGGCACTTAATCTGGATGTATCCTTTCTAAGCAAACGTAGATTTTCACAGACCTCCTCTACTTTTGCCATTTCTCTCTCCCACCACAACAAATTTGACTGAAAAGGTTAAAACTCCTGAGGAGGAAGAGAGAGATACTGAGGAAGTATGAGACAGATGCATAGCAAGCATGCCTGAGATTCATTTCCATAAGGCATTTGCCTTAAGTATAACAAAATAATGTCTATTACTGCCATTAACTATTAGAAACGAACTTCCAAGATGTCATTTTGACTTAACCTTACCTGAAAGTATCTGTTATTCCCTTAGAGATGTGAAGTCACTCACTAACTTGGTGCAATATGATTACAAAAGTGAGCACAAGGAGAATAAGGTTTACTTTTTACATTATTAAACTATTGTTTTAGCGCCTCCGAGGAAAACACACCTTGAGAAATGGAGCCACAAACATTAATCCCCTGACTGTGCCTGTAGCTTGGTTCTACCTGAGCGGGTAAGATCAAATTGCATTTTTAAAACATCGAAGAATCACACTGCAAGAACCAGTCCCTGTAGCACAGCCAATATGCCTCTGTGAACACACCAGGGAAATGTTTAGAATTCTCGAACTACAGTGTTTTCTGAACAATTTAATCAAACTGACCTAATACTCTGGAAAGAACTGAACAATTTTTTCCATTACACAACATGTAAGTCCAAACCTCCTTGTAAATAATCTCCAGTGAATCAGTTAGCTGGATACAAACATTTCAAACATCAAAATGCATTCCAGACTTTAAAATTCTACCTTTTCATTTTTTTTTGCTTTTTTTTTGGTCAGGTGCCTAAAAAGTTTATCATTTTCACAGACCAGATTTACATTCTTAAAGAACATAAAGAATAAAAGATATAAAAGACTTCTTTTGTGATAACATGCATGTACTTCTTATTGTCCTACTCTACCATCCACATCCATGAGCACAACAGCAGAAGCAATCCAATGGCATTCTTTTTATACCTTCTCAAGTAAAAGAAAAATTAAAAATTTACAGTGCATGTCTACAGAGACAATTTTTAAGAGTTATGCAAAGCCTTTTGTTGCCTCTCAGAATCCTGAAAATCTGCTTTCAGCAAAAATCACTGCATTGTCTTACCTACAGAATAGCTCAGACTGTGAATCATGCTGTGCATAATGCTTACTACTGTGAATAGGGTTAATTATTACCACTGCTCTGTTCAGTACAGCTACTGATAAATTTGTAATTTATCTTCTACCAAAAACTAATTAAGCTTGACAACATAACTCTAAGAAACCATATACTAAATTACTTTGCACTCTAGAGGCTGCTGCAAGTCAGCAATCTAGCAGGATAGGAAGAGTGTACAGCAATACTTTAGTTTCAGGCAGCACTTACACTTATAAATGGTTTAGGAAGGTTTGTAAGAGTATGAGACAGAGGTGGTCGGAGGAATGAAACATGGCCAGCATATTTACATTATTACCTCAACTTTTACAATAACATTATGAAACAGTCCTAAATGATGGCAAAAGACACCTCAGTTTTGCATATCATGTTGAATACAACATACCCTATGATCTCTGTATTATGATGGACTTTGGCTTCACATCAGCCCTGAGGAGTCATCTATCAGAGAGATACCAAAGTTGCCTGTCAAGTTCTCAAGTTCTCACAAGCTGAACGTGTGAAATTTGATATAGGCCACCATAAATGTGGTTCTGAGTTAATACTTAATTTTTATAACTTATACTAAAATGTGCTCGTTAAAAACAAAGTACAACATTGGCTAAAACATAAAACAAATTTTGTTCCTTAAAGTTTTGTCAGTAATTCTTATACGAAAAACTTCCAGTAGACCAAAACATAACTCTCAAACAGTGAGAGTTGTTAAGAACTCTCAAACAGTGCTAATAACAAATCTAGATCCCAAAGTCAGTCTTAACATCTTTTTCTGTGTAATTTGATCTTCCAGACAGGTGGTCTGCAGTGACACAGACTATGCATAACAAACCTAAAGGCTAAATTCCCAGAGTTTTAAAATATAAGCAAGGTCTTACTACTAGAGAATTTTACTGTACCTCTGCCTGGCAGAGCAGCTCTTCTCTTCCTAGAAGCTATAATTCAGGATCTTACTACATCCACTATCCCCTGCACCAAGTGTAATTACCAGAAAGGCTCCTGAATGTGGCTATAACACCTCTGTACTGGCAGACTGAGTATTGACAGCTGCAATGCCATCAGGGGTAACGCAAGAACTGGTTAGAACAAGAAGCTAAACCCCAGCCTGTATCGCTCAAAGCTTCAAAGTCACCATATCTGACTGGATCAAATACACAAGAAATTTAGCCTAGGTAAAACAATTCTCTTTAAGAGTTTCCCCTTGCTGTGGTGTCTCGAGAATTGGCAGACTCTAAGGGTGGTGGGAAGTGGCCAAGCAAAACGCATAGTTCAAAACATCTCCCTAGTAGAATTAATAAATGTTGTGCATACTTCAGAGTTTGGCAATACCCGATACAGGGTTCTTTACTCATGTAATAGAAGTGTAACTTGTTAGCAACCATGACAGTCAAAATGATAAACTGAATCACAATCTCACTCATGACCTTCCAAAAAAAATACCCTTTGCAAACTAAAATTTGGTTCTGGCTTAATAAGCAAAGAAATGAGAAAACACTTTTTAAGTTATCCAAGGCTAGCGGGAAGAAAAAAACCCCTCGTTTTCTGCATAAAGCAAACCTTCACCACCACACACACAAAGTTAAGATACACTCCTCAAAGATGAGTATTTGTACAGCCATGCCTCCAGCATCTACCAGCAGATAGCTGGAAGCAAATCTGAACACACCTGTGAACCCGCCAAGAAGCCAGCAACACTTTTATGGGAACGTCCCTATTTCGGGTTCTCCCCAAGGTTACCTCACGCAAACTAACTTTGCTCTTAAGTACGGTAACTTTATTCAACCCGGCAGCGACCCGCGTGGCGCAGAGCACGCCTGTGCACGGCTCGTACTGCGCACAGC
The DNA here is from genome assembly GCF_013368605.1 of Nyctibius grandis. Taxonomy (NCBI): domain Eukaryota; kingdom Metazoa; phylum Chordata; class Aves; order Nyctibiiformes; family Nyctibiidae; genus Nyctibius; species Nyctibius grandis. Next base: position 54,472,869 of record NC_090661.1, read on the forward strand.
CGGGAGGAGCCCGGGCTGCGGGGCTCACCCCGCTCCGAACAGCGGTGACAGAGCGCTCCGCAGCGGGACTGCCCGGGTGGGCGGGCGCCTCTGCCGCGCTCCCCGGCCTCCAGAGGCCTTGAGCACAAATCGCCGCCGCCGGGATCCTGGGCACCAGCGGCAGCACCGCCCACGCCGCGACTCCATGGCGGGGGCGGAGCGCGCCCCGTCCGCAACGCACGGGCAGGCCGGGCTTCCCCTTCGGAAGGCGGGCGGGCTGGCGGCCGGAGCAGGCCCGATGGGGTACGCGGAAGGGCCGGCACGGTGTAAAAGGCTCCCTGTGAAGGCGACTGGAAGCGGAAAGGCTTCCCGAGGGGCGGCCCGCGGAGGGCTGTTGGGGGAATGAGGGTTTTCTCGGGACTTTACCTTTTCTGGAGCCCTCGCTGCTGCCGGCTGGGGGCTCCCCGGGCTCGGCGGCACCGGCAAAAGCCGGGAACAGGGCCATGTCTCAGCTTACCGCCACTACTCTGCCCGAACTGCCCCGCGGAGCGGCGAGGCAAGATGGCGCCGCGGCGCCGAGCACACTGGGAGATGTAGTCCGTCCGCCCGACCGCCTCAAATGGCGGCGAGGCCAGGTGAGCGCTGAGGGAGGAGAGGCTTAGGGCTGATGCGGGCGTCCCCCCTTCTCCAGGCCTCCGCGTATCTTGCGCCTTCTGCCGCCGTCACGAAGGAGACTGGAGGAGGGAAGAGGCCGGAATGGGGTTTCCTTTCCTTCCCCACCACGTTTTCTTCCTCATGGGATTTACTGGGAGGGAACACCCTGAGCAGCATCTCCTTGAGACTGGAACGCTCAGCTGTGTAAAGGGGAACGTTGTAGGAAGCCATGCTTCCTTCCTCTGAGTATCCACTGTATGTTTGAAGGCCCAGCCAGCCTGTCTCAAACACCAGTAGCGAGGGCTTAGGGAAGAAATAACCTCCTGCCGTCAGTGAGTCCTTTATAAGCCTCCTGACCAGGGAGTCACCCATCATGTTTAACAGTATCCATGAGGCTGCTCTCCACAAAGGAACTCCAAAAAAAATTTGTTATGCTTTTACACTTTGCGCCTTCTTGGGCAAGATGTTCTACTTTTTAATTACATGTTGTCTGAAACAGTATTTCCTTTTTGTCTCAAGCCCAGTGCCCAAGTCTTGCATTGTGAGGAAAAAATAAGCATCCTTATTCACTTTCTTTGCAAAATTTTATGCGCTGTTAAGATATTTCACTTAAGTATTCTCCTTTCTGGACTGAAAAGTCTGCCTTTTTTCTTCGTATATTAAAGCCACTCCATAATGTTCTCCTTGTTGAATGATTTAGTTTTTCTGACTCCTACAGTAATACTACTGCACAACCAGAATTTCATGTAGTGATGAAGCTATAGGTGTACAATGGGTTTAGGGATTACATGGAATTATAATGACTGGTTGGTTTTCTGCTCCTTTCCCAATACCTTCTGATCATTCTGTTTGCCTTTTGGCCTCTCCTGAGCTACGATGTTTCTTAAGAGCCCATGCCTGAGTGGCAAAAGATAATGAGTAACTATTGTGTATGGATGTTAGGATTAGCTTCCCTATACACGCCGCTTCACACTTACCGAGATGATTTTTTTTGGTCATTTTATAATTTATTTTTTAAATACTTCAGCAGCCTTTCTCAGTCAGCTTTCCAGTTGATTATCCTGAATACTTTTGCACCATCTGCAGATTTTGTCAACTCTATGTTCACTGATGTTTGCAGCCTTTTTGCAGATGTTGAACAGTCAGATCCCAAGGAATCCAACTGGTGACTTCTTCCTTTAAAAAACCATAAACCTATTTCTTAATCCTTGTTTCCTACCTTTAATTTATTATTAATCTATAAAATGCTATTCGTTTTTATCAACAAGAGAGAAGAATATAAGTACAAAGAGAAGAGGATTCAGAACAAAATAGTAGTCATGGACACTCATAGTCTGGAAGTCATTAAATGAGTGGGGCCTGATTGCCAGCTTGGAAAGGATGGGCTTTAAAATGTACGCTCACATACTGATGTGGAGCAATGTTTTTGTTCAAGTCTGTTAACATCTATCAACTTTTGCAATAAAGTATTAGAATGTGGAAAAATGCAAGTATGTAATATATAGAAATATATGTCTGCCTAGAACTGATACACAAGATAGGGAAAAAATCTAAAAGAAGCACATTACCAATTTGTGACCAAATTCTGAAGAAACAACTTAAAAAATTATTATCTTGTCACATGCACTTTTTAGCCTTTTTTCTGAGAAGAGAAAACCTATGTAATTATGCTACCTGAACAAGCATTTGCCTTTCTGTTTGCCTGGGATAATTTCTCCAGGTAGTTCTAGAACTCGTGACCAATTTCAACCAAATTTAACAGGAGGTTACAGGTTATTACATTACTGCAAATTACATGAAAACAGGTGGCAACACAGAGCAGGATTTTCAGTGGGAGGAAAACTCCAGTGTGCACGCAGTTTGTACCAGGAATCTAATCTACTGGGAAAGTTGAGTCGGAACTCTCCTGCTCATGGAAATATTTCTTATAATATAGTTACTGAAATCTGTAAATGCATTTATTCTGCACACCTCAGCACTGGGAAAACTACCACCTATCTAAAGAAAATCAATTATTTCCCTATTCTCTTATGAACCAGACTCATAGCCCTTTCAAGATACTGATGCTCTAGATGCAGAATAAACTAAATGGATTTCATCACAAAAGCATTCAGTTTATTTGCTGAATGTCATTATTCATGTTGTCTCTCAGCTGCTCATAGTGATGGTAGTTAACAACTTCTCAACAAAGACAATACAGAAAATGTGCTTTTTGAGAGTAAAGCAAATGACCAAAGAGAGAGTTTATAAGAATCCTAAATACAGATTTATGCTCTGTGTCCCTGGAAATTAACCCCAGTTATGGATAAAGAGAGGGATAAATTAACAAAGGGTCTTGTTATTGTTGCCACATATATATTGAAAAAAACCCAACAAAACATATTTAACACTATCACATAAATGCAGGCAATATTTCTCATTATCACAAGTGGAGGTTAAACTTGTATGAAGTTGCTTTTCGACTTATACATTTATTTGTAAAAGTAGTTCCTATTTATCATTATTAGAAATTGGCTTTGCAGTAAAATCTTGACTTTGACATTTCCTTGACTTACTGAGTGAGCAATGCCCATTCTGATGAACTGTAGTTTTCTGCAATGTCTTTAGCGCCACGTCTCACAAGTTTTATTTTGCAGCTTCTGTCTTAAAATTCTGCAAAATGCATTTGAATAATGTTATATGAATACTTTACTAAGCCGTTACAGGCCAAAAGTACTATTATAAATAAATATATATAAATATAAATGAACCAAGCCTTTTCATAGAATTTAGTGAAGAACCTGACCAAAACACCTCTTGGTGTCTAGAATAAAGTTACCTGAAACACTCAGCATTGTTTCTGCAGTTCTATCCTAGTAACAGCAAACCACAAGCCTTTTACAATACAGACAAAAACACCGCAGCTGTATACGACAAGAGTTCCTTTTTAATAAGAAGGAACAAACTAGCTAGAGAAACCAACAAGTTCCTTACTTAAGAACTCTCTGGTCTGCTTTTTACATAGCATCTACCTATTTAACATATTAAAGTCTGGTATAGTTAATATTTTTTATTAATAATCCATTTTAAGGATTTTTCTTCTTTGATAAAGATTTTTCTTTTTTGGAAAGCCTTACAGTGAATAATGTACTGAACTGCCTACGCAGATGTGAGAGCGATAGTTATCAGTAGATTTGGGACTTGAGTTCTTTTGTATATTTTGACAAAAATCATAACATTATACTTAGGGACAAAAAATCCCCTCTCATCAGGTCCATAACATTTTCCTTATTACAATAAAATTGTAGTAGATATTTGTGAATCTGACTTTTGTGAAATGGGTGCCATATGATGCAGTAATTCGGAGCCCCGTACCAGGGCCTGAAAGGCCACAGCAGGCGAGTTTGGTTCTTGGCCTCACACACTCACATTCTGCTCTGTCACGCTCTCCACACTGTATGTGATATCAGGCCTCTCATATCTTTCATATTTTCTGTTGCTTCTCCACACTTTCTACTTCCTCTTTAGTAAATCCTGTAGTTAGTTAGTTTTTCCTTCCACTCTGATGATTGAGGAGCTCCGGCTAGGAGAAGGTTCATCTCTCTATAAGCTGTCAAGAGACCCTCCTCTTCACAAAGGGGGCTTTGTTCTCATATGCAAAAACCTACAGAACAAGCCTTATAATACAGCACTATAAGCAGTGTGATTTAAAGCATACACAGTGGGTACTTTGAATAAAAGCATCAGAAATAAAGGCAACCATTTTGAGTAAGGGCTATGTTGCACTCATTTAAAGAAATAAGCATCCCTAAAATGTTGTAAAATTTTGAAAGACTGTAAGAGCAGAGGTCGCATTAGGGAGGATACGAAATGAATTCTGACCACAGAGCTAGAGGGACAATTGGATGTATTCACGGGCACCTTCTTTGGCTTCCCTGAATGACCCCTACAGATGGATTAGCAGGCTTCCACCTCTGTGCTCCACCAGCCTTTGCAAACCTCCTTGACATACCGAGTGCTGCCAGCATCATGGGATGATGCATTTGTATCACGATAAGAACGCTTATGCAGCTTACTCTAATAAGAAAATACGGGGTTTTAATATGACACATTTAGCATCTTCCAACAGTGAGAGGAACTGGGCAAACGTAAAAGGAGGGTGCTATAGCTTTATCTCCCTGCAGTGAGACCTATGGAGCCAATGGGGTTTCCAATAACACAGGTTCCTGTTCTGATGGCATGCCAAGTTTCCAGCCTTCCTCTACATTTTCCCAGCCCCTTCTCAGGTTTCTTTCACTAAGAAATCCTTTTGTCTATGCCAGCGCTACTCAGATGTATTGAGATCTACTGAGTAATTTTACCAAGGCTAATTTTTTATTGAAACCTGCTCGGCAGGCAGAAATGCAAGAGCTCTGGTTTCAGCTCTGCCAGGTGTGGCGTGCTGCTGCTGGGCTGTAACCTCAGCACCGTCCCATAGCTGGCCTCACCAGGAGAACAACGTGGAAGAGATGATCTCCTGCAGGAGCATCGCGTGTTTGGGACTTCAATGATGCCTGATAAGGTCCCCGTAGCTCTGTTATTTCCTCTTTCTACCCTGCTGTCAGGGTGCTGTGTGGGCTGGCAGCTCCTGGGGACCAGGAGCTGCAGGGACCAGGGCCAGAGCTCCCCAGCTCCCACCCCTTCACCCGTCCCACCTCTGCCATTCACTTGAAGAGGGAGAAGACTGGGGCCTTCTGTGAGTCTGGATGTGGCCTGGCAGCCACCACTGCCATGCCGCTGGCTTTCCTCCCTGCCTGCTTTCTTTCCCAGGTAAAGAGATTCATGCCGTGAACATCAGGCGTGACATGGCTGGAACATTTCACAGAGGAAACACTGTAGAGCTCTCCATCATCTCACGCTTTGCCATTGTTTGAGGCAGCTCAAGAAGACATCTTCTAAGAAAAAATTCCTCTTAAATGTCTCGATACTATTCTTCCAATCCTCAAAACTGACAGAACAAAACTGAACATAGTTTGATACAAAGATATAATAATTTTACGTCTGTCTTTCAAAAGCACTTCTATTGTATTTTTAAAGGGAAATGAGCTGACTCGTATTTAGCAACAAATTCCAATAACTTTTTCATCAGTTTTTAATTACATATTATATTACATATACAGTAAGTATTCTAGGTGAGGATATTGTATAATACTGCTATTAAATTTGATGTATCATAGTTTACCCTCTAAGTACCTATTTTGTAGGTCAGTATGTATATACTTCCTAGAATCTTTTATACAGAGATTTTGAAAATTGTGTTATGGCTCATTGAAAATATGCAATTCTGCTGCTGCCTTCTTCTTACAATGTAATAAATAATACCTGAATAAAATCTTAGCAGTTTAAATTATTAATAAAACAGGGATATAAAATTACACAGAAGTGGTGCAAACATTTTTCCTTCAACAGATAAAATTAAATAGAAAATAAACATATATAAGTTGATTGTATTCAGAGATGCATTACTGCTAATATTTTTACAAAGGCTGTCAGGCTGTCTTTCTAATGCTTTAATAAATCTGGTGATTTATTTACTGATCCAAGTTCTATCTGTAAAATCTTCAGTTATGATAAGCTTGCTGGGTTATCAAATGTTTGCTGGGTAGATCAGCTATTACAGGTATGTTTGTGATGGACATATGTAATAAAGATAACTGGTTCAGTTCAGATATACATTCTGATTCTAGAAGTCAAAAACCTAAAGGAGATTTTTGCACTTGATTACTCAAGCTGCATGGCAGTGCTGGCCTTGAACTCTGAACTACAGCCATGGTCAGACTGACCCGGTATGCACGTATGAAATATGTATACACTTCCATAATACAAAACAGAAACAGCAACCAAATTAATATGAAAAACTTTTGTTTCAAAGCCATACTCTAGATAGGCCTGTTAGGTTTTTAGACATAAACCTCAGACTTGTAAAGTATTTTAACTTCTGCTGTACGTTCATGTATGCATATGTGAATATAAACTTGTATTTCTATACAGATTACAAAACATGAGGGTCTTGATATTGTTCCCAGTACATTTACTGAGAATTTTGCTGTGACCAAAGAGGAAGGAGGTATTTTGCAGACATAAGCAGAGCATTCTGTTTGCTAGAGGTGCCCACTAGCATTTTATACAAGCTTTCTCAAGGATGAAGACTAGAGAATTTTAAGAAATTCTGAATGATCAGAACATCCTATATATCCAAAACCATGCAATTTTATCCAGTTTATTTTTGTGGAAAAACAGAGGCAAGGAGTTAGATTCCTGAAAAAAGCCAAACCAAACCAAACCAACCAAAAAAACCACTCCACCCCCACCCTTATTTTTGGCCTATTTTTATATCTTGTCCCCTTCAGGCCCACCATCCTTCTTTTTAAAACAACACAGGAATAGATCTACCTGTAAGAAAAATGCATTTCACATACTTCGTTTATTCTCAAATCAAAACAAGTAAGTGTTACATGCCATTCCAACAGAAAACGTTCAACTTACTGCAGCATTTTGAGGTGGCTTTGTGGCTTTATCGTGCAGCCACAGGTGAAGCTTCCAGTTAATGTAATGGGGTGGGTTTTTTGTGTCTTGGGATCATAGGATCAGATGTTTTAATTTGGGGGAGGGGTCATATCCCTGATGAACTTTCAAAATACAGCCTATGAAACACAGTCAGCATGCTTAAATAGTTAGTATTTAAAAAATAAATAGGCTGCACTGTCTAACAGACGGGATTTCCCACTTTCTATTGCAGTTAGCAATTATTCTGCATTTTCCCTGGGTTTCATGGTTTCTTATGTAAAATCCATGCTAATTTCTCATTAGACTTCTCCCCCAAATAAAGTTTATCTAGCCATTTATCCCTAGTCTCTAACCTTTTGTGAACATAGGTCTGGAAGGGATGGTCTGAGTCACTGAGTTCAGCCTTCTCTGTAAAAAACCTTACCACATATGTCTGCTCATATATTCCATTTTGAAATTTGTTGGGCTTTTCTACCCACAACTCCTGTTGCAAGACCGGTCCAGAACCTCAATTTTCTGATGCTTAGCAACATCCTGACTTCCTCCTTAATTTCATTCATGCTCTGTTTATATCCATCTGTTTCTGGGCCAGCATTTTCCTATGGCTTAAAATAGCTCTTTGCTTCACCAGGGCGCTAACCTGGATGTACCCTATACACAGACAGTAATCATATGCCACTCAACCTTTCTTCCATTAAGCAATTTTAAAATTCTGTAAGATTGGTTGCTCAGTCCACTGAATTTTGTGCACTTTTCTCAGTTCATATTCTGAACTAGAATTGTACACAGTATTCCAGATGCAGTGGTACTCTACAGAATGGCCCACTTCTCATTCTCTACTGAAAATATTCTACAGCCCTGCATTTATTGTTTAGTTGGCTGAATCATACTAGTGGCTCACAATGACCACGATCAATAATTACACTCGGGCATTTCCAATCTATTGCTTCCCCTGGATGAATCCCCCTATTATACCAGAAAATCTTGTTATTAATCCCCAAGGACATGGCCTTGTATTTTGTATTAAATTTAGCTTTACTTCTGTTACTCCAGGCTGCTAGCTCACCTGTTTTCTAGGAATGAAATTCTTGATATGGCTTGCTGTGAGCAAGGCCTCTCAGTTTTTGCCATCAGCAAGTTTAATTAGAACGCTCTTATTTTTGTGCCATTGCCTTTATTAACTAAGATTGGGCCAAATGCTGGTATAATGAGCCCCACTTGAAATCCCTCTCTGGTCTCATAGTGCCCTTTCCAGCACAGACCTATTGTCATCCCTCTTTTAGCCACTTCTTTATCTAACTTATATTTCTTGTGCTATTTCCCATTTCAACTAATAATCTCAGAAGTACTACATTGTCAAGTGCTTTAGTGAGATAAAAATCAATTGGATCTAGCAGGTTTCCTCCATAAAAATTCTGCTGCCATTGAAGTACACTCATGATCTACCTTTAGGAAACTTGCACTGCATTTTATCCCATTTTCCATTTATATCCAGAGTGTTCATTATTTTCAGAATTTGTTTTAAAGCTTTGTGTGGTATTGTAGACTAGCAGAATACTTGCAAATATATTAAATATTTATAAAAAGAAAAGAGAAGCTTGCTATATAGCACCACCACAATACAACAGATGGATTAAAATTCCTACCACAAGCCATAAAACTTCATGCCCTAGTTCCTCCATTAGTCAGTAATGCTTCCACATTTGAGCAAGTTGAGCTCTCCTAGTTTAACTTCCATGCCATGGTTCTTTTCACTTCGTGTATATTCTCTTCTAACAGCAAACTTAGCTTTGACTTTCCTTTCTACATCTTTGTCTGTTCTGAAAGCTGCAAAAATTACTCATTAGGGTGGGGAATGTAGCTAGAGTATATATAACCTCAGTGCTCTGGGGCTCCTCCTTCTTTTTGTGCTAGTTGCAATGTGCTACCTACGTCGCTAAATAGTCTTGCTTTTTTACTCTTTTGCAAGATCTAGCTCTGGGTTCAGTTTGGCAAATCTTCCTTGAGTTCTGCACCTCCAAGTCTCCAAGTCATAGCTTTCTTCATTCATTTATTTCCCTTCTCCATTCTGTACAGACCTTTGCCTTGTTTTTACTCTGCTGAGGCGGTTACTCATCCCGCTTTCATACTTGGAATGTAAATTCCAGATGGTTTTTGCATCTCTGAGTTAGATAAATTCCAGATCTCTGTCATGTTTAAGCCTCTGATTTATTCAGTCCATTCAAATACCTCAATTACTATGTCCAATCTACAAGTATTTGTTCTTACAGTATTAAAAAATACCTTCAAAACTTTAATTGTTTAAACTGCTTTGTTTATTCTTCCATTGAATTTGGATTTTTCAGCCGTGTGGGGATGGAGGAAGGACTGCTCTCTTTTTACTTCAAATGCAACCAGCTCTCTCCCCATTCCCCATCATTACTACCTACCTAAAATTAGTCTAAAATAGCAACAGTTTGTACCCAGTTAAAAAAAAATGCTTTGGTTGTCACTTGCACAAGTATCTGGGCTGTACTGGTATTAGTAGCTCATGTTTTCCACTGTACATCTGCATTTTTGAATCTCTCTTCAACCTCATTGGAAATCTCCCTCATCCCTGTGTTTCACCAACAACTAAGCTGCGATGCTTGCAGGAGATTTTCCTTTCTCTGATCTCCATTTGTGCTGCAAAATTCCATTAATTCAGCTGCCATCAAGTTCACAAACTTTCCCCCATTTTTCTAGAAAATTTCAATTTGTAAATAATATCACATAGGTATCCATTATTGGTATTGAAAAGTTTTATTACCAGACAATTTGTGTAATGCTTGAGTTGCATGCAATGTCACCTCTCTGACAGAATGCTGATTTCTGTCACTAGGCAACCGATACAATGGGCTTTGAAACTAGTTGATATATACACAGTGAAAAAAAAAAAATCTACAACATAATGAACTGTAATCCTGCTGTCCTGGACTATCACACTGTTCTTTCAGCACACTGAGGATTATTACGCCTATAAAAACACCAATCTAACATACCTAAATTATGGATGGCATCACTAAGTCACAATTATATATTAACTGGGACTAATCAACTATCTATTTATTAAAATGAAATCCTCTATCTTATTAGCAATGAAAGTCCTTTTATACAAACTGCAGTTATTCTACTGAAGTGCTGTTACCTTCAACCTGAAGAGCAGCAATATGCTGCACAACCTTGAGAAGAGGAGAATGCATAGGTGAGTACACTCGGTAAGCGCGATAATAGCATTAGGAAATCTAATTTTCATGTAGAGAACAGATGTCAATTTTATTTTTATAGTCCTTCCTCAAAGGTACGACCGTGCTTCTTCCATGCACTTCTTTTTCACCTTACCTGTCCCTCAGTGTTTTCCTACACCCATTAAATTGCATAAAAGCAGTTCTTTTGTCTCAGAAGGCTGGAAAAAAAACAGCTGTACATGCATTAAATGCATTAGGAAGAAAAGTAAGGATGATGGTAATTCAAACCTAGTTCTTAGTGCAATAAAATAGCCTGAGCCAGAATAATTTGAATGTCCATGTACCTTCATCAGGGTATGAGTGAAAAAATATATACATGTCTATACAATTTATGTGTTTCATAGCTTATTTTATACACATATACAGGAGTGGAACAGTTTGAAGTTTACACATTTCCAAAAAACTGAGTATGTTAAAAATCTGCTACTCAGTCTGTACCACAAACATGAATATGCACAACTTCAACAAAATGTTTGCAACAGTCTTCTCTCCCCCATAAGCAGGAGGCTGGACTAGAAGACCTTCTGAAGGCCCTTCCAAGCTGACCCATGCTATGATCATGTATGAATTCTCCCTTCCTCTAGAATTCTCTCTCACACAACCACTATTCCACATCTAGACATGCACAAAACCAGATGACAACCCTTTGTCAAATAGCTTACAGCCTAAATCTGTCTCCCATATATACATATTCCCTTTTTGGTACTCAGACTCAGCATGATCATCACCACACATGACCATTTGCTCACAAATGGTCAGTCACATATTGTTCCTTTTCTTTTTCCACTCACTCAGCGTTGTACAACAATTATTTATCTCACTGTCCATCCCAAATACTCTTTTCTCCCTTAATAAATGTTACTTTCTTTTTTAATTCCCCTCAGATTCTTCATCATTTTCTCTCAGATCATCAATTTTGTTCAAAGCTGTTGAGTTTTCATGAACCCTGAGTTCATTGTCACAACTGCAGCCATTATCTAAAATACTTTCTACCCATCTGGCCATAAGTAAGTCCTTTTTGGTCAGAGGACTTTTTACCTCTTTTCGTTACTTCACTTTTGGCAGCACATGAAATCCACCCTCAGAAATACAAGCTTGGACATATCAATGGGATGGAACTAAGGCATTACTAAGACAAAGGAACAACCATCACCACATCAGTCCAGGCTAGACCTCAACAGCATGCAAAAGAAATGTTATGTGTGGTTCAGATGGGTGAAGGAATGTGATTGATAAATATATGGAGTGTGAAAGATTATCTTATCCTTTGTCACTCATATCTATTAGTCTATCAGAGAGGTCAAGCAGTGGAAACCAAAGCCAGCAAAAAAAAGTGCTCCAGAGCTTGTAATGAGTGACTCCATGAATAAAGAAGCCAGAAGATTGATTTCTATAACCAGTGTTGTTTGCTTAAAAGATGTTCTATGTTATGATTGAAATAATGTGGAATACTCTTCCTCAAATTCTTCTAAATCAATTTGTCAATACATAGGTCAATAAATCAAGCATTCTGCTGACCCCTCTCTAATAACACAGTCTCAGTTACCTTTTTGAGGTAACTGGAGTGGTTCTAGCATTTCTTTTCCCACTATAGATCAAAACGCTACGGATCTTTCCTCTTCAATTGATTGTGCTGGTCACATTTGTTAACAAATTTAGGACACAAAGTGGTATAGTCAACCTAAAGCATTTCTTATTCACTTAGTTGGAAACGGAGTGCAAACAAAAAGCCCCATTTCTCATTCACAGGTCAAATTAACAAACAAAATATAGAAACAATCTTTCTTCCATAAGATGTACTCCCACATATAGTGTGATCTGCTGTAGTTTTTCCTCCACTCATAGCTCACAGGCAGCATATTCCCTGCAAGACCCTCTGACATCATTGCTCAAGGCCTTAGCAAACTACTGCTGTAACTACGCTGCGGGTTGATACAGAACATAACAAGTGTTTCCTCTAGAATATTAATTGTTCATGGAAAACAATACTTAGATAACAAAGCTTAGGCGCACAGTCCATATTATGTTGTCCATCAATCTTGCATTGTGGATTTTCCCATTTCCTAAAGAAGCATTTCCATCTTTCAACCACTGCCAGGTCGGGGACTGGATTCTTTTCCACTGTCCATTGTTAGAGGAATTAGGAATTTGCAGGTGGAAAAAAATAACCTTATCTACTGCTCCAAACCACACTACCAATTAGCTAGAAGCTGGAGTATTTCTGAGGTTAAATATCAGACAAGGTAAGCCAATGTGTCTAGCTCAAAGCAAAAATTAGGCATGTCTGATGCACAGCACAAGTCCAGAGACAGATCTGTATAGGACCACTGCGGATACCTCTCAGCATGTTTTGTTGCTGAATTTCTGAATACAGAGAGTCCTTCCATTAGACTAAAAGGACAGCAACGGCATTTACTACTCATCTAAACGTATCTCAACATATGCATAGCCATCTGATAGATTATTGGTGAGGTACAGGTTCTGGTTGTATTTCTAACAAATGAAGCCACAGTTCCACTTCCATTGAAATGAATGTGAGCTTCTCTGCACCTCCGTTCAAACAGATGAATACCTCGTATGCACCTGCTGGATGTTTTTTTCATAGGTTATCTTGTTCCTGACTATAGATTTGAAGAAAAATAGTTCATTTTGCTATTTGAGGTCTTGTGATAGAGCAGGTTAAAATACAAAAGGAAGGAAACACTAACCTTTATCCTACTTAAACACTTCTGGAAACCTATGAGACTTGATCCCAGAACTTTATAGGACAAAGGTTGCTCATGATTTAAAATACTAGACCAGAAAAATAATTAAAAGCTCCATTTAGTATTGTCTCCTTTCCTCTTCAAACAAGTGAAAAGCTTTGCTTTATTGAGGGAAAAGTATTGGGAAAATTACCCAATAAAATCTCAGTACTTCAAGTGTATTATTCCTCTTGATCAAAAGCCACCAGAGAAAGAGTTGTGAGGAGCATGTAGAAATAGGAATAAAGTCTTTCTCTAGAGCAATGTGAGGTCATGTCAAAAATAATTACAAGGGTAAAAGAGTGAGAAAAAGTAAAAATCTACTGAATTTATATAACTTACTATTATTTGTCCAAAATTTCTTGTACAACTGGAAGAGTATCATTTAAATATGGAAAAACTCTAAAATGCTTCAGTGACAGTTTATTATTCCATACACTTTATTTTGATAAACAGCCTTAGTCCATTAATTTCTATCTGCTCTTTTCGTTATTATCTGTATTAGATATGAGCAGTTCTCTGTATATTTTAGCCTAGCAATTCTATTAGGTTATTATTCCAAACTAGAAATCATATATTAAAAAAAATATAGAAAATCCATATAGAAGTAAAGAGAAATGCAGCTAACATAAATACATACCGGAACATATTTACACAATTTATTAATGACTAAGAAATTATTAGTAGTGTTCATCAGTATATCCAGAACAACTTCATTGATCTTTAAAGTATAGCCAACCACAGTAGACAATCTAGTCCTGGAAGGAATAAAACACTGCAGCTGTATTTCCCAGGAACTGTAACTGTCGATTCCTGATATTTAGGACTGTTCAAAGTCCTAAAATCCAAATGAAACTGAAATGGTACTCTACTACTTTTGCTACCAAAAGGATGCCAGTGAGTTTTAGAATGAAGTACTTCTTTTGAGCTAAGCACATTGCCATTTTAATGAAGAAAGCACACCATGTGCGTAAATCAAAAACTTCTGGCACCTACATACTGAAAGGGGAAGCTGCACTCCACCCCAAACTATGTTATGGCCTTTGGCAGAAGCATACAGTAGCCTCATATGAACTGTGGAACCTCTAAACACTGTCAAAGCAGCCTTCATTTAGGAAGAGCTGCATAAAGCAGGCTCTGCTAGGTTCATCCAAGTTCATTTATAGAACACTGTACCTTGGGTTCGTGAGTTGGTGTCCCAAATTTGTTAGCAAACAAATTAGTAACAATATACTGGAAAGGACAAAAACTTCAAATGTTGACATTACGGAAGTCCTTGAACAGCCATAATCATTAATGATTACCCTGTACTAGAGTACCGCTACAGAAATATGAACCCTGAAGACTTTAAGACCTAATCTAGAAAGCATTCTATTTTAAAATGCTAAGATCATGGGTTTTCTTTGGCTGCCAGAAGTAATTACTTTTTATTGCTATTCAGTAAATAACTATTTGAGAAAGGTAAATTAATAGGACTAGCAGTTGCAGACAAGCCCAGAGAGAAGCACATTCAGATAATTAGCACAATATGTTCAGTGAATTGTCAGGAACATAGATAAGTTGGGGAGGGGTGCAAGGAGAGGCTAAAGAAGAAAGGGAGGGAGGAAAGTAATAAGAAAGGCTAGAGTTAGAAAATGAGAGCTGCTGAATGCCATTTGTAAATTAATAGCTGTAACCAAACCAAGAGTTTCCTGATAATAGAATTTGTTCTTCTCAAATCAGGAGAAATCAGGTGATCTCTGTTGTTCAGGGACCTCTTTTCCTGGGGTTGCCAGCTGTGTTTTGATAGCCGGACTGGGTGGGAGATTTCTCCAGCGGCAGATTCTGACATCTTTCTTCCCTGTAGAGGAAACAGCTCAACAGCCATCAGTTCCTTTGCTTGTCAAGGGAATTTTTTTTTTTTGCTCCTTGGCAAAGTGCCTGCTCTGTATTTATTCCCTTTGTTTGGATTTCTTTTCCTTTTCAATGATGTTTTCTGCACACAAGGATTCTCACCCTCTCAAGAAAAAACATTGTTAGACCTATCATATGCCACTCCTAGAAATTACTTCTGAAGCCTGATGATCATCTCTCTCCCCCTCACCCCATACCATTTTCCTTCCCCACAAGTGGGGTGGAGCAAGAGGAGGCAGCAGCATGGACAAGTGGGGATTTATTTCTCTGCAATTTCTGGCCCTGTGACACCATGCCTGTGGGGCTGAGAGCCCCCTGCGGCCACTTTATTTGTAGCCTTTTCCCCATTGAAGTCGCTGACAAAGATGACTGGGAAGCTCGAGGCTCTATTGTTTTTCATTCCCAACAAGCCATGACGCGCACAGTGGTACGCGGCTTGGTGAAGCCATCTAGTTTTTCACAGAGTGCTGTGTGTGGTTTGTAATTTTGCAACCTTGCAGTTTTTTAAGTGGTGGTTCAGTACTAAAACAAAGGGAATACCATTTTCCTGTGCTAAAATGGAATAGTTCTATTTATTAATGCCATTCCTAAATTATTTTATTTGCAGGAGAGAAAAAGCCTTCCCCCAAATCTCCAGCTACCTACCACCATTTTTCATTTTTTAATATTTCACCTTCTCAGGGCAAACATGTTTAGTGATCTTGGAAGCATTGTTTTATTTGAGATGATTCCTAATTTACAATGGTACAGCTATTAAAATTAGTGGAATTACAGGAGTACAGCTGCCCTGTGGCTACTGTTTCACGATAAAAAAAGGCAATAGTAGCTTAAAGCCTTCTAATACCCCCTCTACCCCTCAGCTGTGCCAACACAATTGGTTGTAGGGCTTCTTAAATTAGGCTCATTAAAAGGTTGTCAGCACTAAATCAAGGAACTGATTGGATTAAAAAAAAATAATTACTGATCTTGAAAAGCTGTGCTATCACAACTGAATGGGTGGCATGCCACAGACAGAAGAGGGAACAAAAAAGGGAAGCGGGAATACCTCAAGCTGATACTGCTGCTTGGACAGCAGTAAAAGAACAGCCTATGCAAGATCAGAAGTGAAAGCAGGCTTGTAATGCCCATTGAGCCAATGCTCAATTATCTATGATTAGATTATCTACGTTTCAGATTATCTGTGCCACAAATGTAAAACCACCTTGTATCTGGCATAGGTATTAGCTGAGGCCCACCACTGTACAAATGTCTCTTGCAAGACTGTGCCCAGCCTGAAAACAATACATGCACCTTTCATGCAGAGCCAGAGATCATAAATTCTGTCGAACCAAAGTTGTCTGGGTGAAGAAACAGCTGAGGCTTCTCCTTACCGTGTTCCCAGAACCAGGAGTGACAGACAGCGTGCTGCAGTCACACCTCACCGCTTCCCCTCAGAGACTGCTCAAACCCAGCTGGGCTTCAGGCCAGCTGCGGCTGACTTCATGCGGAGACAGCTGAAATGATCCCCAGCACGCGGGATTATGGGAGGCCCTTTAGGTCAGGTGAATACGATACACATGCACGGATCCAGTTTGGATATCTGACCCAGCAAACTCTCCTGCAGGGAACCAAGGAGACAGCATTGAAACATCAGCAGCAAGAAGCCTGGCCAGTTTCTGGGAGCAGAATGAAAAGGCCAAAATGTCATAGGTGACACCACCAGTATTACTTGCAAAAGAAAACAGGAAACATTACAATAAGGAGTAGGATGTTGAGAAGCATTCCGTCTTTGGCTCAGCTCCAGCCTGACTGAGCCGGATGACACAGAGGATCCAGCTGAAGTTACAAAGCGACTTTCTTGGTTGTCTGTTATAGCGCTACCACAAAGCTTACAAGCACAGTAGTTCCCTACAAACTATGATACAACAATCTCCTCTCAGTGTGGAAGTACATTTTAGTGCTAGATAGTAGCTTTGCAGCTGGTTATTCTGTATTATTTATATTGCTCCATAAATGTGTTTACCACTTGGATTATTTTAAAAGAATATAGTTTGCCATAGAAAAGCAGGCCAACTTCCAAGTGAACACAAGTATTTTTACTCTAATGTAATAGCTATCACTTTGCCTTTAACGGAACATCAAAAATCCAAAACTAATTATTTTAATTCTTTGAAAATATTCAGAGAAGGTGCACAATTTCATTAAATCAGTCAGCTTCATTTTTGTGTGTTTTGTCTGCCCCATGTAAGCAATAACAAAGAAGCCAAACAGGCTGTTGGCCTGTTCCTGTGTTGCAATGTGTGATATTATGTACTCTAGTAATGCCAATTCTTTTTGGCTCAAAGAGTCAGCCAGCTTTCCACATCTTTAAGGTTGTTTCCATTAGGAAAAGAAACTGATGACATTTGATAGGATCCCCTTTATTTAGGAAGAATGGGCATAACATCCTGATTTATGGAACACAAAGAAATTCAGATGAGTAGGAGCAATTTATTTACCTGTAGTTCCCAGACTCTCTGTAGGTAGCTATTCTAAAAATCTTCCTTCCAGCATTTCTGATGCCACACAGAATTACAGCAGTTTCCAGATCACTTCCTCAGTTCTGAAATTATTTCTAAATCTTCAGAAAACCAGCTGCATTGTTTGACGCTCCTATTGTCTGGACCTGCATGTGACCCAGCCTGAGTACAACATTTTCTACTGCCCGTTATCTAAATCAAAGTAAATTTTAATTGTTTCTTGTGGTTTCTGAATGGCATGTGGCTCCCATGGCCCCTACTTTGAACAAAATGGTTGAACTGTCCAACGCCCAACACAGTAGCATGCTCTTCAGACTTCATTTTTTCGTATTGTCAAACAAATCCCTTTGGAATTGCATGGAATCTCTTAGCTTAGCCAGATATCACAGGCAATCCCATGTGGCCATCCACTGAAGCCAAGAGAATTACTGCAGGGATGGATTTGGCAGTACAGCATTTTGAACCAAGTTCCCTTAAGCAAGAAATCAGCACAAATCTGGCTGTGTGTGAAGGTTCTGTTTTGCAGCCATCTGTGCAGGCTTTTATTGTTAAACAGGAGTAGAACAAATCCTGGACTAAATGATACTCATTTATATATGCATTTAGGTAAAAAAAAATACACATAATTAGGAAAGCTGAAAATAACTAGAAAAAGCTGTTTGAAGTATTAGAAAACCCAGAAAACATTATGTTTGAGTGAAACACTAAGCATCCAGCTTAAGACATGTTGACACTGCAAATTAACATCAGAATCCCAATATGATTTCTCAAGCTTTTGACTATCTTTTGATAGTCAGCTGACGGCAGTTTACTGTGTGTTGATTTCTCAGACAAAACATGAGAGCTGAAATACTGCCTCCTTTGTAATGGTACATAAAATCTTGTATCATTTTTGTAGAAGTAATGTAGTTGAGTACTATTTGCCAAATCAATGAGTAATTGCATGGTGAAACATATTGCTACAGAAACCCACGGAGGTTAAGAACTGAGTAAATTCTAAAAATGTAGATGAGCAACAAACTACCCAGAGCTGTGGTTGTTCACAATAATTCTGGAAGCCTTATTACATGTCACGCTTCAAATTTAAGAAAATCCCTTACTGTTACAGTTTAGAATACAATCTTTTATGGGGACAGACTGTCTCCTGTTACCAGCAGCGAGTCCTTCATTCAAGGACCTAATCTTGCCATAGCTGTAGAAAGATACTGACCCAGTGAATCTCAAGTCTGACCCAGAACAGTATTTTCCGTGTATCAACCTCTGAGCTTCCTGTGACATTCCCGCTGTTTGAGAGCTGAAGAAAGCAGGGTAGATGCCAATTTCAGTTACTTTTTTGCCATTTTGCTTTATCAGTAACAACCATTTTAAGGATGAGGCGCATAAATACCAGTTTATAGATTTTTTTCTCAACATACCAACTCAACTATTTTAATCTCTGCAGTCAGAGATTTCTTAAAATGCAGCTTTGCACAAAAACTTGATCCACATTCTGCTTTCACTCCTGTTTGGGACCAGCTTCTGATCAGTTTAAGCAGAGGAACACAGTGAGGGTTTAAGCACTGAAGTGCTCTCAGATTCAGACAAGATCAATATTTCTGTTAATTAAAAACATTATTTTTCTTTTTTTTAACACTCTCTAAATTGCCAGGCATGACACAAGTCGTGGATACATACTCACCCGACCTGTGGAGCAATCACCACCGCAAAAGTAACACCAGGCACTCACTAACCATTCACACTGCGCAGCCTCCCTGTGTCTCCAGTATGATCTGGCATGCTTTGAAACAAGCATAACCCAGGTGTAAGCTTCTCTACACCTGGAGTTGTGTATGATCAGCAACTATGACCAACCAGCTGATGGGAAGTGACTTGCTGATGTCCAGGCCAGCAGCTCTTGCCTCTCCACCATCATTGCCCCTGCTGTAGAAGCCTAGCCAGAGCCACCTTTTCCAAGAGTCTGGGCATAAAACAAGGTAGGAAATGTGACATGGGTAGGGTGGAGGTGGATAAAGTAACGGAGCTGGCCTCCTTTTGTGGACACAAGGGACACAAGTTAAAATTTGGGGCTTCAATATGTGATGCATGGACACAGGTACAGAAATGGTATAAGGCAGCAGCTGTGGAAGCACGTATCTTCCTACACATCCACTAAGACCAGTCTGGGGACAGAAGTTTGATGCTACCAGTTACACCAAAGGTTTGCCTCTATCCAATGGATAAAGCCAGGAGCCCCTGCTCTGCATCAGTCTGTTTTGTTGTCATGGAATCTGTGCTAAGATGGATAACAAACAAGTTAAAATTTACACCCAGGAAGTTAATCACATGTTGTGACCGATCAACACACCCCCACAATGGAAGAAGTCTCAGAGCCATAAATTCCTGCCATAAAACATGTGACAGAATTAGTCGAACAATTAGAGCAACAGGGTACCATAGAAAAAACTCACCATATAACAGCCCAGTATTGCCTTTTAAGAAACCAGACAGGGTATGGCACATGGTATCGACTACAGGACTTTAAATAAAGCAGCTGTCGCTTTAACAGCCCCTGTTCCCAGCACAGCAGATATGAACGTGCTCTTCTGTGGGTGGCAGTGTTAGCTACAAAAGGTATGGTCTTTATGATCCCAACACAAGAGCAAGACAAACCAGTTTATATTTACTTGGGGTGGAAGACAATATACATTTCATCGCCTACCCCAAAGTTTTAAACATGGCCCCACCGTTGCCCATGACATGTTAGCCAAACAGCTAGAATCAGTCATCCTCCCACCTGAAGTAACAAATGTGCAATATACAGATGATCCTCTCATTGGAGGACATGATGAGGAAATGGTTCACCAAAGTATGAATGCTATCGTACCACATTTACAAGAATTAAATATTAGTGTTCCTGACTTGAAACAGCAAGGACCAAGTCAAGAATTTACATTTTTAGGTACATGACGGATAGGAGGATAGAGAACTGTTCCAGAATCTGTATTAGCAGAGATACAAAGCATATCCTTCTGATAAAAAGGAGTTACAAGCTTCATTAGGAACTTTTGAGCTTTGGAGGTCACACATTCCTGGGTTCAGTGTTTTAGGGGCATCTCTAAAATTTGCTAAAGAAAAACACAATATGGAATTGGGAACAAAATAATCATGAAACATTAAATGCTTTAAATGATGAAATTTTACTAACCAATCTATGGGACCCATTAACCCTGCACACCCAAGTACACTTCATATAGGCATAGGTTATGAGGGATATCAATGGGGATTATGGCAACAAGATGTGCCAAGGTAAAAAAGCTTACCTATTACATTTTGCTCTAAACCGTGGCAAGGCTCCCAACTACACTCCATTTGAGAGAGTGCTGTTAGCTGCATATGAAAGACTGCTAACTACTGAGCCATTAATTCAAGAAAAGGAAATCAAGTTATGCGTGCCCTTTCCTATTTTAAAACCAATTTTAACTGGTAAGCCATTACCCTTAATGGTAGCCCAGGAAACTGCAGTGCAGCAATGGCTTTGTATATACTTCACCAGGTGACAAATGATGGGATGAATAAAGAAAACAAATGACTAGAGAGTGTACAGCAAATTGGGATGCCTATTGAATACTCCTATCTGCCCTCCTCTCCAATGATGCGCCACCCTGGGAAAAAGTTTGCCTCACAGTGGCTAGAGAACTGGGTGAAAAACAATCAGCAAGTAAATGGTAGAGATGTATGGGGAAAAACACATTGGAGAAAGATTTCTGATACAGACCAATCTAAGTGCATATCCATAGGACACGTATCTCCCCACCAAAAATTAAAAACCCTGAGGCAAAGTGGAATCAGATGGCTGATCATTTGGCTAAAATAAATGTATTGCAAAACTTGAGGCAGAAAGGCTAGTAAGTGGTTACAAATGGCTAGGACACACTGGGAATTATGATTTATTTCAACAAGCTGCAAGGAGAGGATGGCCTGTGACAAAAGCTCTGGCAATACATATTGTAGATGCGTGCCATTCTGTTCAAACAATGGTACAGTACCTGTCAAAAGGACAACAGTTTGCCAGTCTCAGGGAAGGTAAACTCCTCTGAGAAACTTGTCAAGTAGATTATATTGGTCCTTTAAAGTGAACACCTGAAGGCTAGAAATACATCCTCACAGCAGCAGAAACAGTAGTGTAGGGAATGTGCACCCCACCCAAGCTGCAACTGGTCCAGCAATCATTGCTGGTTTAAACCGGTGGTTTGCTACTTTTCCCTTGCCCAGAAAAATCCAATCTGATAATGGATCACATTTTAAAAATAAAGTTTTACACAGGAAAAGAAGTATGGGATTCTGTAGACACTACAGAGAGTAAGTTAACAATAACTGGGGCTTGGATTATGTCCAAGCCCTAGATGTCTTCTTTTGCAGGAAAATATGGGGTTCCCTTATCAGCATGGGAATACTGACAATGAGAATGTATGCCTGAGACCTGCCTCCAACAGGTTCTTCCTTTTCATATTGTCTTTGCAACAGCTCAGGTGTTGAACATCAGTTGCAATCCAACTTTGAAACCAGTTACAGGAAGAATACTGTCTGCATTAGCACGAGATCAAGGATTGATAGTAGGTGATAATGTTACAGCAATCCTAAGATCTAAAATTAACCTGGCTTTAACTATATGTAATACTGGATGGGAAATTGCAAATGATTTTAACAATAAAATGAAGTGGGTACTACAGATATATAAGGCAACTAATCGTACCTTAATGGCTCGTAAGAATTACGCTTGAATTGTAAACAATGAGAATCACAGAATCATAGAATCATAGAACGGTTTGCGTTGGAAGGGACCTTAAAGATCATCTAGTTCCAACCCCCCTGCCACAGCCAGGGACACCTTTCCTCTAGACCAGGTTGCTCAAAGCCTCATCCAACCTGACCTTAAACACTGCCAGGGAGGGGGCAGCCACAACTTCTCTGGGCAACCTGTTCCAGTGTCTCACCACCCTTACAGTAAAGAATTTCTTCCTAATATCTAATTTAAATCTACCCTCTTGCAGTTTAAAGCCATTCCCCCTCGTCCTGTCACTACTTGCCCTTGTAAAAAGCCCCTCTCCCGCTTTTCTGTAGGCCCCCTTCAGGTACTGGAAGGCTGCTATGAGGTCTCCCCTGAGCCTTCTCTTCTCCAGGCTGAACAGCCCCAACTCTCTCAGCCTGTCTTCATAGGAGAGGTGCTCCAGCCCTCTCATCATCTTCGTGGCCCTCCTCTGGACTCGCTCCAACAGCTCCATGTCCTTCTTACGTTGGGGGCCCCAGAACTGGACGCAGTACTCCAGGTGGGGTATCACGAGAGCTGAGTAAAGGGGCAGAATCACCTCCCTCGACCTGCTGGCCACGCTTCTTTTGATGCAGCCCAGGATATGGTTGGCCTTCTGGGCTGCAAGCGCACACTGCCGGCTCATGTTGAGCTTCTCATCAACCATCACCCCCAAGTCCTTCTCCTCAGGGCTGCTCTCAATCCATTCTCTGCCCAGCCTGTATTTGTGCTTATACGTAATAATACACAGCAATTTTCCCATAAACACTACTAATAATCAACAGGAAGTCGATGTGAAATGACAAAATTAAGATGACAAAATTAAGATACCACTTGTTCCTGACTGTGTATCTTATAAAGCAACCAAAACAACCTCTTAACAAAGGTACTCCTTTACTTAATGCAACTGCATGATGGATGAGAGCTCATGATTATGGCTCCAAAATTAATGACAATGAACATACATTTGAACTTAACCAAAGTAAGCACTAGTGCGTGGAACACACTTGTGCTGAATACAGTGTCCCTCTCTATGATTAATGGCTACAAAATCATACACCAATAGGACACAGAACTAAAAGAGGTATTGTGCAAACTTTGCTGTGTAGAATTGGTACAGGATCGGCAATATTGAATTACTTTGATACCGGAACTCTACCAAATAAATTAGCATATTGGAAGAAATGAAAGCTGGCGTAACCAGAATGACTGCAAGCTGGCTACCAACAGCTTTACAAACTTCCATACAAGACTGGCAAGGTACTTGGCACGTTTAGCAATAAACTAATGCATTGTTGTGGTCCCCATTACTAACCGCCAAAACCATATCACAAGAAGCCAGCTCTGCTTTATCTTGTATTCTGTTTCAATTAACTAGTACATATTAGGTTAATCAGATTTGGGTAACCATTGAAAGTAGTCAAAGACAAACCTTAGAACCAATGTTCCCTGACCTGGTGACAGACAAATTCAAAGGAGGATGACTTAAAACTATAGAGGGCCCTTATGACAATGCAGCTGCAGAGGAGTTAATATTCCAGTTGCTAGGAACTGGACAGATGAGTGCTACTCATACAAAAATCATACCCTTATGCCATTTGCTGTCATTCCTAAAGTCTTTAGGACTGTAGACAGTAACGAAATGGCTGTTTGTCCTCAGTGTCTTTTCCCAGCAAGAGTATCAGGGTAGATGTGAATATTTGCAAATGACACTAAATGGAGAAAATACAATGTAGAGTATATTCTAGTACAAGCACAACTTAGTGAAATCAGACATCCTCCTAAGTGTTTAGATTCCAGGTGCTACCAGATTTTCCAGCAACTGGTAAAACTCTGCAAAACTTCACTGAATGCTGGACGATGTGCTTAAGCGCTCCACTACCATATCTGATGGTATCACAACCACTTCAATCAACCACTTTCCTAACTCACCTCAGACTTTTCAAAAGCAAAGTAATAAGGCCTTCCTGAGGAATCCTTTCCACCTAAAAATAAATTTGCACCAGTTAAAGAGAAAATAATGTATAATAATACTTGATGTACTAATTATAACACTCATGTTCTTGTGCATTTGTTCTTGGCTGACCCAAAAGTCACTTATCAAGTTTATCTGACATCAGCTTTTATAAAAACAGAAAATAAAAACAAACAAAAGAGCATCATTTTAACAACTTTAATAGCTTTGCCAAACTTTAATCACTCAGGCTGAAAATTTCCAGGATGATTGTCTGCGTTGGCCTGTACAAACTTCATTCAAAATTGTTCGTAATAATACTCTAATAATAGCAGCTACAGAAAAGCCTATATAGAAATTAATAATTTTGTCTTAAAATAGGGCTTGACTAGCTTGCAGCAAATACGGCATAGTCACACTCCAAACAAAGAGGCTAACGCAAAATTCTGAACAGCTATTCACTAAATAGCACCATCTAACCTGAACGCTGAATCAGACAGCGGTCACGAAGGAAAAAATAGCACATGATGATGTTGTTCAAGGCTGTCGTATAATGTAAACAACCAACTTCAACTTTAATGCTTCCCAGCTTTTCCATGCTTTAACTTGCAACTGTAATGCTTTTGACTGTTTACATGTGTACACTCGCATGCATACATAAATGCAATTAAATATGCATATCAAATAGAAACAATGTCAAAATGTTGCAAGTTTTAGAAGAAAGAACACATTACCTGAAAAGGAAGTATTCAAACTATTCTCCTAATATGAACATGTAATTCCATATTCTGTTATTTGGTAGTACCATTCAGGCTCCATAAGATGGCAGACCTGCATATATTTAACAGATGTTAGTGTAACGACATTGCTGTAAATACATTGCTTTTTAAATGGTTGCTTTAAATGGATGGTGCGTGGTTTTAGTCAGAATGTTTTGAATGTGATCTATTTAGAACCACAACGAACTTTGCTTACTGCTCCGTATTACCTTTCCCATACTCACTGATGGCTTTGGACATGGCCTAGGTAGAGCACCTGTAAAAATTAAAATGTAGCATTATCACTCAGAGTTGATTGATTTGTAATTACCTGAATTTGATCAATGTAACTCTTTCTAATAAACATGTAACTAGTATTTATTCCCATTGATTCATTCTAGCAACTTGTGCTCAAAGTAAGCTAATTCTTAAAATACAATTGCTGTCTTGAACACACTCAAGCTCTTGAGTTTACCTTTAAACAGTCTGCTTTACAGGAGACTATTTGGGGCAACAATGATTTACTTGTTAACCCTGAAACTGGTATATTGATTTCCCATTGAATGATGATGTCACTTCTAAAAGCTTTTTTCAGGTTCTCTGACATTAATGTAGTTCTATTATTTGTACAGTCACTATAGTAAATTAATACAACAAAATGGCTTTATGACTAATATACGATGTTTAAGGTTGTTCTGGATCATACTGTGATGCCTTTACCAGTGTTTTATACCCATTTCCTTTCCATTTGTTAAGATGTTAAGACCTCAAGATGTTTTAGACCTAAGATTTTCAAATGTGACTTTTTCAAAAATGCTATCATACTTTAAATGACCAAGTAAGAAATGGAATGACCTTGCAATCTCACTTTTATGTTTCACTTTAGTAAACCCTCACTCATAAACACTGTAATTATAATTACACAGGCATATAATTTTCCCATAAAGCTTTCATTGCATTTGTTCCACTTGGCTAAAACTACAAGGAAAAGTGGCTAGATTGTTTTTAATATTTTGAAAGAATTCTTTGGAAAAAAGACAGTAAGAAGTGTTCATGCCAGCAGGAAAGCAGTTTATACTCAGTAAGGCTGTGAAAAGGAAATCATGATAATTTTAAAATAAAAAGTGTTCTACTTCCTAGCGAGCAAATGGAATAAAGGGAAGAAATTACCATGGAACTTAACTCAAAATCCTTCCAATAGCACATCAGGAATGTTATCCTGAAAACTGTAGTTAGGAAGAAAACTTTCAATAGAGTCAAGAAATTGGGCTGTTATGTTCATATGCAAATTTGCAATTTTTTAATATGTAAACATGCTCTTTAATAATTGCTTAGCAGTGAAACCTTATTTAAAATACTGCTCCCTGACACATTCACAGACTTCTTGCTGACTCACTCATCAAGAATGGGGTTTTGAAAAAGAGCAACGAGAACACTCCAGTAACAGAAATACTGAAGAATTTAGATAACGAGTGTCTGTAACCTACTTCTACGTGTAGACAGTTATTGTATCTAGCTCTGCAGATGTGCCAGGAAGTTTCTGCTGGTTTGAAACTCCCATCGTTTTTAAAGCGCTCCTGTCAGCCTCTTACTGGTGCAGCGAAGGCTTTGTTATTTGTTTGCTTCTGGTTTATCTATGCTTATTTCAATTAGAGACATACAAAAACTCCACACAAGTGGTTACGGCATGTCTGCAACTCCTTATGCAAGAGGGCTGCAGTGGGTTTTGGCCAGGCCCAAGGGGCCCAAGTCACCCAACGATGCCCAGGAGTCCCAGATGGAGGCAGGCCAACCTCGTGTGCCTCTGCACAGCTCTGCAGTCCAGGTCTAATTTTGCAGAAGCATCTCTTTGCGTTGAAAGATTTTGCAGCATTTCAGCAAGATATTTAAGAGATCACTCATCACTTTATCGTGCATATCCTCCTCCAGCCGTCACTCAAACTGTCGCTTTGAGCAGCAGTCCAAGAAATGCTTCCCAGACCGACAGCGGAAGGGCCGAATAAGCAGATCTGTACTGCCACATTTTGTACCTCTGGCACCCTGTGTTATGGAGAAGGAATGAGAAAAGAGGCTTTGTCTTTCTGCTGCTTTTTGATACAGAAACCCAGCTCTGAAGAGGTGACTGACTTGAGGAAAAGCTGCTTCCTGCCAGTTCCGGCTCACGAGCCAAGCCATCGCTGTCGCTTCGGGCTGCACGGAGAGGCGGGAAATGTAGCGCTAGGGCTGCTCACACTGCCAGGAAGGGCCGAGAGCCCTACAAGCCTCACACGCCCCCGCGGGGGACCAGAGCCGGGGCCAGGCCCCGTAGGGCCGCCGCTGCCGCCACGCCCGCCGCCGGCGCGGCTCTCCCCGCGGCGGCGCTGCGTACGCGCACTCCACCATCTCCGCTTGACGCATTGCAGGTACAACGCAACCAATCGGAGGGCTTGACTCTCACCAGCGAACCATTGCGGAGTCCCTTCAGCCAATCAGGCGTTCCTTCACACAGTGCCGCCCCAGACCCGCTTCCGTGGAGTGCTGTCGTCACAGAGAGGAGTAACCTTCCGCGAGAGGATATAGGCCCTACCGCCAGCGAAGGCGCAGGTGGGCGGCTCGCTGTCGCCGGCTGCCCGCCGCCCCGGGGGCAGGCCCGGCTGTCCTAGCGTTGTTCCTGGCGTCTCAGCCGCTGCGTCTCCCCCGCTGGCGCTGTGGGACCCGGCAGGGCGCGGGCCGCTGCCGCCTTGCCCCGGGCGGCTAACGGCCGCCGCCTCCCCGAGCACAGAGCCTTCCCGGCGCGGCCCGCTGCGGCCAAGGGTGAAAAAAAAGGCATTTTCCTTACAGTTTCATTCGGGAGGCTACAGGAGGCTTCGGGAAAGCAAAGCGTTCTGTGCTGCGCCGCCTGGGCCCCTGCTGCTGGTTATACTGTTAATCGCCATCAGCAGCCCCTGCGCGGAGCCCGGGAGCCGCCAGCGCCGAGGCGAGCCGCAGCCTCGATTCAGATGGATTTCGGAGTGACTCCAGAGGGGCTGCGGAGCTGTCTGTGCCGAGCCGGCAAATGGCATTTGCTACAGACGCAGCTGAGAGCCCTGCGATGGCTTCCAGCTAGTTGCGAATGTCAGTCGTAGCACCTCTGAGAGTGACGAGCAGCACCCACAGTGCCAGGGAGAAATGCAAGCCCCCGAACAAGGGGCAGCGGATACGGGAAGCCCGGTGTCTTACCAAATCACTTAGATCTCCTGTAGCAAGCTGAAATCCCCAGCATATCGAAAATTACTCCTCTATAGCCTTCCTTTGGGGTGCCTGGTTAAAAATCCACCCCTTCCCCATACCCACAGACCAAGTAAGAAATACACTTCACTTTGAAGCGCAGATTCAGACGTCAGATGTAGCTGTGTCTTCATGCCAACGCAACACTGCAGTTGCTGGCCTGGGACAGCAGCGCAAGCTCCCTTACCTTATCGAACGTCCAGCTGGAACAACCTGCACAGGGGCCTGGCAAGGGTATTTAAAGAGGTTCGCTCTCTAAAGGATGCTCCCTGGCCCCGCTGGAGGCTGAGGGATTGATGTGAGGATCTTGGGACAGCCAAAATTCTAACGATAACCTTTTTTGCAAGAATTAAGCTAGATGACTACTTGGCACCCATGGACCCATCACGAAACAGACTTCATTTTTTTTTTGCAGAAGCTTGTGGGCCAGCAGTACGTCCCTGAGGAGAGAACAAGATGAGACAAACTAAAGAAAGAAGTGGGAGGAGGAGTAGGAAGGTATCTATGTTTAAGTGATTTAACCCCATAATAATAATAACAAAACAGTCTATTTTGAGTGTTTTCCTTTTTGCTTATTTGATGCTGAATATCTTGTTTCAGTTATATTTTAGTTAAGGAGATTGGTGCTCTGTAACCACCTAAAATAGAATATGGAGATAGAGACAGCAGAAGCAGAATGGATGCCAAAGTGAAATGATCTGGAGTGCTGAGCACTGCATCAGCCCACACACAGGCCCACCCCAAGGATAGTGATGCAGAGAAGTCTTAGATGGTGCTCCCTGCTTGGAAAAATGATGTCAGTATTGGCAGACCCGAAACGAAACTGCAGGCTAACCAAAATAAACTCATTAAATGTACTTCCCTTCTATACAGCATAAAAATCCCATTCTCAGTGCAGTGCACCTTTGTGTTAGGCTTGTGCTCTTTAACAACGCTGCTGACAGCTTCACAGCCAGCACATAACAGTGCACTTACTAAATATAAGTACTTCATTAGCATCTAGCATACTTCTGCTACCACAAAAATAATAACAAATAGCCATACTGTGGGGAAGGTCAATGCTGCCTGCCAGAAAAGGTGTGCACAAAGTGCTAGATGCCTGGGACAAAACAGATTTTAGGCATATTCTTATTTCACAGAAGCTGACAGCCTCAGAATAAGGCAGGCAGAACAGAGATTTAATTAGGTAGCTGATGTGAACTGTACGCTCACAAAAACGTTGGGAAGAATAGCAGGCCCCATGGGACAACTCTGTTCTCCAGCTTTACAAAGACAGACGAGTTTTCTTGGTACCATTTCTAGAATTTCAGCAATGATGTGAGGTGCTTTAGGATGGAGGTACACGCATACTCTGAGGGTCAGCCATTTTAAGAAGCTGGACTTCACGCATGCTAGTGCCCCCAAAGGTAAGAACCTAAAGTTCTAGACAAAGAACTGGATCAAAGAGAAATGTTAGAGGCATCAGATGGTCCTGTTGTTTTAAAAATTCTTTTCACTAAAAGACTTCAGAAAAAATGAGTCCTCAGTAGAGGATTTCCTAGGTACTGCCATGCCAGGCTCCCAGGGGAGAGGCAGTCTGTTGGCTCTCCAGCAATAGGCTGCAGAGATTGGAATTTATTTTTACAGTTTCTCAGAACTGATACTAGAAATGCATCTTCTCTTCAAGGCTGTTGAAAACCACAGGGTTTTTTTCCCCCAAAAAATGGTGACCAGGCAGTTGGAGAAGTTACTTCATTATCAGGTGGGTTTATTATTGATGCAGGCACAAACAACATAAAGTATCTGTCTGAAGAACTGTAATGATTCCATAGCTTTCTGCATGTACTTAAGACAAATGAAGAAGAGTATCTCCTGGCAATGTTTCTGGCTTCCAGCATCTGTAATTTGGGATGTATGTATAACACTTCTCACCTTAGGCAAGCTCCATAGTATGGCAGATTAGAACACTGGATGTCTCTTGGATGGCAGTATTTGACATCCATTAACTCAGGTAGTTTTGATCTTGTAGCTTCTTATCCCAAGGAATCTGACAAACTGATAGAAACTCCTCATTTTGGGTGTGCAAGAGAAAGGAAGGGAAGAATAAATTCCTAACTAATGCAAATTAACATGGATTTATTGACTTCAGGGCATGTTTACAGTTGCTGAAAATCTGTACCAGAAGCTATGATTCTGATTTAAAATTATGATCACCCTTGAACTGTGTATGTGGAGTTGCTGAATTTTTTACCGCTAGCTGTAGCATGAAGACTTACGACAGCCCTACCTGACCCAAAGAAAAATTTTTTAATCTAGACCTACTACAAAATTACAATTTGGGGTTAGGTAAGAGAGACTTGGCCATTAGAGGATGTATCTGTGGGTTTTACATACCTGTCTGCCTATGTCATATGTATTCTCATATATATATTTGTTTAATTTAGCTGGGACCTTAATTGCAAAATTAATGTCCCAGTTTGCCCCACAGGAATATTCAGATGAAAATGAATTACTCGTGGACAAATGAGAGGTGTAAAAAACAATGCAAATGGCTCATTTAATAATTTCCGTTACGTAAAAAAGCAATCCTGAGTATCTATCTTTGAAAATTTTTTTTTCCTATGTTAAACAGGACAAACTGAAATGAGAAACAATGGTACTGGAGTTGAACAAACTGATTTCCAACCTTTCTTCAGGACTTAAATTCTGAAGCATATTTGTTTACCATTGTTTATTATACCATTATAAGCTATATATTGCTTCAAAATCCGTAGCTAACAGCAACAGCTGTTCGGCTTTTATCTGTTAGTTCTAAGACAGAAATTTGAACGTATAAACCAGTTTTTGGCCCACTCAGTTTTCCAGCATATTCGCAAACTCAAGCCATTCCTAATACAGTGAATCTGACTAAGAATTGTCTTATTGTTTGTTACATTGTATCATTTAAAATTTTGGGAATCCATCTACTGAAATTAGAAACAAAACTTCTCCTATCATTAGAATGACTGTTCCTATACATATCTTTCTATACAGAATATTTTAAAATATAATTGTGGTAAAAATAAATTACTTTTCCTTGACAGATGTATTAACTGGAATCATCATCAGGGAATATAATTCATATACATGTATCCAACAGTGAAGAAGCATGACCTAGGAATGCTCGACAATGCTATGTAAAAATATGAAATACTTAGCAAACACATACATAAGTATTCCATCCTCTTCTGCATTTGATTCTTGAAAAATAGTGGATACAATTTGGCATTCATCTGTAAAAACACTAACGATAGCAAAACATAAACAAAAGAAAAATGGAACAAGTAACTTCTGTTTATATCATGAATCATCCAATGTTTACCTTCCTATGAAACTGGCAATTACAAAAACTGAGAAGGAAAATCCTGTTGTCAACACACGCCAGTGTTTCTAGAGCACTCTTCATAGGACTATGAATAAAGGTTGGTTTTTTAAGACTGTGTGAGAAAGTTTTGTTCTTTTCTCATTTATTTTACATTTCAAGTATAAAAAAGTAGGGAGAAGCACTTTGGTTTAAAAGAATGATATTATAATGTTTAATCTGCAAAATGTATGACTTGAGTTTATGTATGGGAACAGGTCTGTAATTCCTACCTGTGCAAGTCTTTTAAGATAGGATCTTTAAGGTTCCCAATTCAAACTGCCCTAAGTTTAAAACATGAAACTTTTCAAATTATTTGGCCTCAAGGATGCCTGTTTACATAGCTACGTAGAAAAGGATTCACTAATTTAATGGCAATGTGTAAATTATTTACTTCTAGCCAATGGCTAAATCACTTTTATATCACCATCTAAAACTTCACAAGATAATGGACGCTCAACGTAGGTAGCAACTACTATTACTCAGTTACATAGATGGCCTTCTAACACTTAATGCTCAGTGAAAATCCATAATTGTATGTGACTTTGATATGCACCAGTGGGAATGAGGCAAATATAAAGAAATCATAAGCATACAGAAGATTGGGGAGGCTTTTTTCTCTCAAAAAAAAAAAAGAAACAGTAATCTACAAGAACATGTATATTCACATTTAAAAGAGCTACCAGGTCTGGAGATTTAAATGTTAAGATTAAAGCAATTTTTATTTTCACATCTTGTATAAATGTGGTCAAATTAAATTCTGTTCCAGCTTTTTATGTCAATGGAGTTCCACCCACTTATTTGCAATCTTAGCAAAGCTCATAGAGTATTTTTATAAGGATACTGGCTTAGATTCTGACAGCTGCCAATGGCATTTAGAAACATTAATTTTGCGGAAAACGGTCTCCGTATAAAACATGGCCTACATGAACAGAATTTTATAGAGAAAGTAAAAAACTATTTTCTGATATACCAACAATTCCAATTGACTTGAAAAAGAGTACAACAAATTCAAACCCAGTTTGGGTAGCTCACACATATAACTGGCAATATTATAGCCAAGAAAACTAATCATGAATTTTTTCCAGTTGCACAGATGTTCCATGCATGTGTATACTTGATTTTGACTTCTTACACTTCTAACTTACTATATACTGGTTGTCTATGCCTATCGCCATAATACCAGCTTCCCAGCTGTGCATTAAATGATATCACAAACTTCTGTCCATTTGTTCTCACATCCATTCTCCCAGGGCAGATGTCTGTAAAATGTTTTAATTTTGATTTTTTTTAACTTATGTATATATAATATGAGAAAACAATTGATATGTGTGAGGCCATGTTCTTCAATGCTTATGTTAACAAAGCCAAGGTTGAAAAGCACACCTTGCATGTAAGTAGTAAGGTTTATTATTTTTTTGAGTCCTTAACAGAATTCCTCCTTATATCTTAGGCTGCTCCCAAAGAATGGACATGTTAAGTCTCTGCAGAAACAGAGACTGACACTCTAACCTTACTATCAGATTAAGGCAAAATTTAGAAATGTAATACTAGGTAGAATGGCTGCAAGTCTTTCACTGCAAGTAATAAATTTGTAAAATAATCTTTTGTTAATATTACAGCTTAAACACAAGTCAACAAAAACATGCTTAGTGATAGGGAGTAAAATAATTTAGAACAGTAAATCTGTCCAGTCAGAAATTCATCATTACAGCTATCGCATAACCCTCTGTTCATAAAAAAGCTCTGGATGGACAAGTTCTATGGTTTTAGGCACAAATACTGAGTAATTCCATGGCCCAGTCCAGCTCCCACAGAGATCCACGAGATTTTGAATGAGACTGTAGAATATCCTGGCAAATCATTTGACATTGTATGTCATTGGAATGACAGGGGCATTTCTTGCCTGCCCACAACTGAATGTAAATTTGAAGAGAACAAAGAATACGGATCAAAATCTAGCTGTACAACTGAGTGAAAGCAAATTTACAAGGAGCAGGCAGATGCCAGTTTAGATGACGTTTTTTCTACATTAAATAAGCAGCAAGACATTAGTATTCTGATTTGTTTACATTTATCACTGCCATATGTCAAATCAGGAAAAAAATTCCCCTTAGTCAGAATGTTATTTTGGGGCATTAGCTGTGAAACATTTTCAAATACAGAATGATGCAATTTAACAGAAACTACTGCAGAACCTAATTGTGGCACTTTAATTGATCATCCTGACATTTTTCTTAAATAAAGCAAGATAAATATATTTCAAACTACTTTAAAAGTAACTTTATTTTAAAATTCCGTTTTTATACAAATGAATTATTAGTGTGAACCATCAACAGTTAGCAAAAGTAGACACAAAAAGTTAAAAAAAAAAAGGAATAAATGCACAGCAATCCTTCTACTCAAAGGCCCTGTTAATCTTTGGCAACATTCATTGAATGTGACGAGTAGCTTTTTACTTCGCATTTCCAAGTTTCTTCACGTATGTCCAAACGTTGTAATGCTGATAGTTTGTAAGAGAACCTGCATAAAGTTTAATTACTTGTCTCATAGTCTCTCCTCAACAGATAAATCTAATCCCTTCACTTTTTAACAAGTGAAGGTTTGGATCAATGAAAGAACATATTACATGCACTTAAATTAACTTTAAACAGACTGAAATAAAGCACCCGCATTCTAAACCGTCACATTTAAATGTTGGTAAGATTATTCTCCTGATAATACCTTCAGCCTTCCACATTAGAAACATTTTAGCCAAAGACCATGAGACTGCATTAGCTAGTTATCTTTGTGATATAATTGTACAGATTCCTTAGCCCAATATTTATATAGAATTCAGTGTTTCAATAATGAGATCTTCACCTGTGAAAGACCAGCACAATGAGGTGAATGATTTCTACACAAACATTGTTCTTCACACATCCCTATGAGACTCGGGGAATCCCAAGATTCACTTATCCAAGCAAAAGCTCTTGTAGCCCACATCAATCAAACATTGTGCCATGTTTTCCAGAAAGAAATTAAGCTGGGGAAATAAAAGCTTAAAATTGTTGGTCTGGTTTGAAAACAAAATATCAATTTGCGTGTTCTTCCATAGTAAAAAAAAAAATTCCAACGTCACTGCTTAGTCGTTTAAAAAAAAAGTATATTAAAAATAGGAGGCTGGGCATTCTGCATCTAAAATGGAAGCTGTCTATAAACCTATCATTTGCAGACTACCCAGCTGCAAATCGGTTTTCTGACACCATTTCATATACTAGTTCCTACACAAATGTTAGGATGGTTTGGGGACCAAACTATGACATATTAAATATGCTATTTTGTTTGCTATGAGAAATCCTTCTAGATTGTAAACAGGTAACTGTTGTGTTTGCCAACCTATCACTGTGTTCCAGAAAGGCAAGCAAATAAATTGTAACTTCAGTGGTAGAGCTATTGAAATTGTTAAACAAACAGAACCTAACTCATTTTGTCTTTATTTCAAACACTGGAAGTACACATGATTTTTCAAAAACAGAGAAATAGAAAAATGTATTTTGAAAAGATTTAGTGCTATACTGCAAGCAGCTCATCAGAATTCTGACCACACTGGAAATACTGCTAGCCTCTCAATACAGAGAGAGGCCCAAACTACCACTTTAACTAAAAATGCCTTGAACTACAAGGAAGCTCAAAATCTGAGGGTACCTGTCATGAACAGAACCAAAATCCTTGATTCCAATGTGGATCCATGTTTGTTTGTGCTTCCATACCTGTTAAGGGAGGTATAGCGTGAATGCTACAATATTTACCTGGGTTATTATCAGTTGGGGGACAAAATCCTCAAACCCAGAGCAGACAGAGGAGAAATGAAGAAAACATTTGACATCAGGACATGCTTTTGCTGCCTCTCACTTGTGGGCTACAGCCGTTCTGCTGAGTAGGGGCTGAAGCGACACGTCAGTTGTAGACCATCTGATTCTAGATTGAATTTTACCGTCATCTAGATTTTGGTGCTTGACAAAATCCCCACGATTTAAAAAAAAGGCAGCTATGCTCGCTTTAACACACCAGCTTTACAGGGCCTGTCGTACCCTCCTCGTGGTCCAGATTTCCCCGAAGAATGTGCTTTATTAACGCACCCCCCCCCCCGCCCCGCCCCGTGCCATCATCCTCTCCTAGGTGCCGCTCCGGGGGGAGCGCAGGCCACGCACCACCCGCGGGGATGCTGTCTAGGGAAAAAAAAAAAAGCACCAACTCGGCCGAGATTCTCCTCACCCCCGGGGGTCCCAGCCCAGAGAGCGACGGGGATATGGGGAGAGGCCGCGACGCGGGGCCGGCGGGGTCCCCGCGGTGACGCAGCCCCGCGGCGGGCAGCTCTCTCCCCGCCGGCCCAGCCGCCCTCCGCGGGCTCCGCCGGCACCAGCGCTCGGCGGAAAATGGCCACTGCCGGGGCCAGGCTGCCCTCGCCCCTCGCCGGCAGGCTTCGACGGGGGGGGGCGGCCGCGCAGCCCGCCGTGGGCTGCAGCAGTGTCGCCCGGCAGCGGGGCCTCTCCCTCTGGGCGGGGGGGGCTGCTCACCCGCCTGTCCCTGCATGGCTCTTACCTCAGGGGGCAAGGAGACAGGGGAAGGGAAGAGGAGGAAGGCGGGGGGAACCGCTGGGCTGGAGCCCGCCGTGGCTCCCGGTGCGGGCACACGGGCCCCGGCCGCGCCTCTGGGGGTGAACGGCCGCGGGGCTGGTGTGGGGGGGCGGGAGGGGGGGAGCAGGCCCGCCGGGGGAGGGGCCGGGCCGCGGAGGGGGCAGGGCTGCTCGCCGCAGTCACCCTCACACATACCGCGCCGGGGAGGAGAGAAAAAGGCCCCGCTCCGGCGGAGGGATACAGCGCGACATATATAGCACGGCGGCGCAGGCTCACAGCCCCAGCACTTCTCCGAGCCGCGCCGGGGAGGAGGCAGCAGAAGCCGCCGCCGCTCGTGGTCGCG
This sequence comes from Nyctibius grandis, assembly GCF_013368605.1. NCBI lineage: Eukaryota > Metazoa > Chordata > Aves > Nyctibiiformes > Nyctibiidae > Nyctibius > Nyctibius grandis. Next base: position 54,509,513 of record NC_090661.1, read on the forward strand.
CAGTTCGTGCAGCCGCCGCCGGACCAGCCGCCGCCGCGCCATGGTAGGTAGCTCGACCGACCGACCGATAGCGGCTCGGGGTGCCCGGGCTACCGCGGGGGTTGGCGCGCGGGGCCTCGCTGGAGGCTCGCTGCGGAGCCGGGGACGGTCGGGTCGGCGAGGCAGGGCTCTCCCCGGGGAGGAGTGGGGGTGGGGGGGAAGCGCCGCGGGGAGGGGGCGGCGGGAGGCCGCGGCCCTTCCCGCCCGAGTCCCCGCGGGGTGAGCGGGCGGGTGGCTGCGGACGCCCCCCCGCCACGCTGCGCGGGATCGCCGCCGAGCTGCGGCCCTTCCTCTTCCGCCGCTTCCTTCCCCTTTCCCCGGGGCCTGCCGTGTGGGCGCCCCGGCCCCGCGGCCCCGCCTCGCCTTCTCCCGCATGCGGCGCTCGCTACCCTCCGGAAAGGGCCGGGCTCGTCTCCCTGGGACCGCGGCCCCTCCGCCGGGCAGGGCGCGTTGCGGGGCGGGGGCCGTGCCGGGCGGGGCGCGGGTCTGCGGGCGAGGATCCCGCTCGGCTCCGGCACCAGCCGCACTGTGCAGAGAGCGGGGGGGAGGGGTGGGGGGGCGGCGGCGGCGGCCCGGGGGAGGGCACCGCGCTGCAGCTACTGCGCCCTCGGCCCCCCCCCCCCCCATCCCCCAAAAAAACGCAGCAGCCGCGGCGAAGCCCAGCGCTGCCTCTATTACATCATGTCTCCTCCTCTTCCTCTCCGGCCCCCGCGCACCCCCCAGCTGGGGGGGGGGGGACGGACACACACCGGGGCGCAGTGCGCGTTGCTCGGTTGGAAACGGCCCGATGCCCGCATGGGGGACTCGGGGGGCGGCGGGGAGCGCGACCTCCCCTCTCCCCCGGGGGCTGTGGGGGAAGAGCCGCTGCCCCCGTCGCCGCGGGGAGGGAAGGGGACGGAGAAGGCTGGCCGCGGAGCCCAGCGCCCTCCCGGCTGAAGGATGAGGACGTGGTGCGGCTGGCGAGGGAGGGGGAGCGGGGACGCACTGCAGCAGCGGGCGGCTGCCGGCCAGGCAGGGCGCCTGTTGCGCTCGGCGGGCTGCGAGCCTCCCGCCCGGGCGCTGCCAACCTCCGCCTCGCCTTCCCGAACGCCCCGCCGATGGGCTGCGGGAGCAGCATCCCCCGGCCGGCGGGCGCTGCGGTGCCAGCCCGGGCTCCTCGCAAAGGAAGGGCTGGGATTTTCCCCGGCGGTTTTTCATTTCCTACGAGAGCAACGAAACAGTCGTAGTCTGACCTCTAATCGCATTTTGGCGATCTGGGTGTTCCTCGGCACTGTCCCTCCATCTCCCCTTCCCGTCGGGGAAGGCTGACATCACCAGGACAGGATTTGATGACTTGGCTGGGTGGGGTGATGGCTCCAGCCCCGGGTACCTTTGTCCTGTAGCTAGGGCGAGCGGGCTGCGGTTGTGCCTGTTGCTCGGGGAGGTGAACCCCATGGCGGTTTAGGGTCGGGTTGCGCACTTCTGGCATGGTGGTGTGTGCGAAGCTCTGGGTTTTGTGTTTTTGTTTTTGTTTTTTTTAATTCGAAATCCGATTTTTAGAAACATCCCATGAGCTCTGGCTAATGGGGCAGCGAGCCGATGATGTGGGTTGGAGGGTTTTTGCCGAGGTGTGGCTCTGTTCCCTGTTCTGCAGGGCATTGAGTCTGTTATGTAAATTCCTTAGATAATCTTTAGGTAAAACCTCGCGTTTTCTGGAAAATCACAGAGTGTGTGGAAAGTCGAACTGGGTTTTGAACACAAGTTTTTTGCTATTATTAGAGAAGATTTATTAAATTTGAACTCTGTCTTTAGCTGTTAGCATTTCTACCCCTTTCTCCGCCCTCCCCCCCCCCCCCTCCCCGTGCTTATGGGGAGTTGTTTAATCATTACACACAGACATTAAAAGATTAAAAAACCCCAACCAATACCTATTTACAGGTGAAATCTTTGTATGTCACTTAACATATACATCAGGCTTTCAACTGTACCCTAGTCCCCTATGCAAGAGCTTAACAAATTGTATAGCCTGTTAATTCTCCATTGTATTTGTCGCTCTTTACTGCGGTTAAGTGGTTTTTATACTTGAATAATGGTATTTTAGGACAAAACGGTTGCAAGATGCCTGCTTCCTCTGACCTACAAAATACTCTGTTCTATTAGTAAAAGCCATCCAATAAAATAAGTTTAAAAGGAGTTAGTACCTTGTATTTTCCAGCATTTGTGACTAGGTGTGTAAAATCCAGGTGTGTTTTCTTTTTTTTTTAATTATTAGGAAAATGCATATGTTTCTGTAAAGAACCAGTTAGCTCCTTTGAGTCCAGGCAGCGGAGCTTTTTGTGATGCTCTGTCCCTGCAGAAGGGAGAGGCTTCTGGAAGGATGTGCTTAGCACAGCTAAGCTCTAGGAAAGCCTGTTTAATTGCACACGGAGCTGTATACCTTTGGATGCAGCAGTGGCCTCCTGATGTATAGAAGGTCATAAGCAAGCATTTTAAATTTTGCCACTTATAATTATGTATAAAACAATCTGCATATCAATGTGAGCCACCTTAAACTGCTTGGCTGGATGGAAAAATAATGTGATGCTTGCAAACTGGCATTTTCTTTGTCAGAGACGGCAAAAATCTCCATAATACTGAGTAGTAATTCCTCCTAATATCACAGCCCAGTCTTTTCTGATAAGCTTACATGAGGCTAATACTTGATGCAGAGTGGTGGTGAGGGGGCGGGCGTCAGTAGTACTGGATCACTAGGTGGCACGCTTGTCACTAGCCCACTCGTGTGCAGATACCCCTGCGCAGTGTTGGGGCTGCTGTACTGCTGGAAATGACATCTGATGTGGTGTGAAACTCCAAACACGTGTCGTTAAGGATTTCGTGCCTCTCTGACCAGTTGCAAGGAGCCTGCCCTGTGTCCTTCACTTGACCAAATCGGATTCTCCCAAGTTGAAGGATGGCATGTCTGGTTCATGTGCAGTTTCGAAACAAGTTAGCTTATATGCTTTTGGAAAGGGCTGCGTGGTGTAGATGAGGGGAATCTCCTTGCAGACGTGGAATTCCAGGGGTTGAAAGTGGCTTTGTGAAAGTAATGATAAATCACTACTGAAATCTAAAGGAAGTGTCTCGTGGCTTGGCATAGTTAGAGGTAAACAATATTCTAAAATATTCTATTCTTCGTGTAGGCTGATCAGCTGACTGAAGAACAGATTGCTGGTAAGTGTCTTGATGAGAAATTTTTTTTTTTTGCTAACTCCTTGTGACTAAAAGCAAATATATTCTCTCAAACATAATGGGAAAAAAACCTTTTTGACAATTTCAGATCTCTACTAACACTTTTTAAAAAGCACTCACTAAAAAAAAAAAAAAAAACACAAAACCATTCCGGAAGACTACTGGTTTGTTGCCTCTTAATTTAGACTGCTTATTCCTTGGACTACAGATAATGATTTTTTTTTTTTTAGACTTTCAGACTTGAGCCAAGTCCTTCTAGATTTCTTGCAAACAGAAATAATTGCTAGGCTCAAGTGAACTTGCAGTCAAAGCAGACCTAGGTACTCTCTTCTCTTTAATAAAGTGAAGGTAAACTTGAAATGAAATGGCAACAAATAAACCTAAAATGGATTTATTACACATTAATATAAGCCAGTGTCATTTAAATAACTTTTAACAGACTGTTTGTAATTTAAACTGGTTAGGAGAAGGAGCATTATTTGACCTTCTGGAGACCAGTCGCTCACTTGTGGCTGACAACAGTTCTTATTGTCTGCTGCCTTAAAAATAAATGATAAATGACAACACTTATTGTTCCTGTAAGTCTGTAAATGGTGAAGGGAACCCAGTGGGTCCCTCACTTATCCCAAGCAGCTGCTGTTCATGGTGCAGCTGTGCCTCAAGCAAGGTGATGTTGAAATGCATTATAGAGTTGTAATGCAGACAACAGCCACATGAAGTAAGTTTGAATATACTATGCAGATTGTGTTGGTACTGTAAGTAGTTTCTAAATTAATATTTGAGTGTTAATTCTCTCAATACATGGACAGTTAGATAAAATGTTTCTTAAAATTGTACCAGGCATAGTCAGTGGAGTGCATTTTTAGAGTGCAGTTTTCTCATGCTGATGATATTACTAAACACTGGGACTGTTTCTGCCTCTAGAATTCAAGGAAGCCTTTTCCCTATTTGACAAAGATGGTGATGGTACTATCACAACAAAAGAACTGGGAACTGTCATGAGGTCACTGGGTCAAAATCCAACAGAAGCAGAATTGCAGGATATGATCAACGAGGTAGATGCTGATGGTAAGTGTTGGAAAGGTAGTTATTAGCGCTGTGATCGTCTTAAGTATGTATGACCTCTACACCTGGGCTTCGCTTCGATTGCATAGAGAAGATTCTGTGACGTTGATCTCTTGAAGCAGTTTCAAAATACTTAATAGAATTCTAAACTGAGACGGGTGCCATTTTTTTTATTGTTCTCTGCACAGCATTCAAAGATGCTAGCAATATTACTGAGAATCTAAAAAAGGGGATGGGCAGAGACAAAGTTATGCTGTTTGCCTTTAATATTTTATGGGTCACAGGCCTCCTAGTGCTATCTGACTTGCCCTGACCTGCCATTAACCTGTATTTCCACCCAGCTTTTCTGTATGTGTTTCATCAGCCCATGTTGGTCGTAATAGCTGTACTATTGTCTGTGGTTTTGTCTGAGACCAAAACTGGTAGGAATAGAATAGTGCTAACCTTCCAAGAACTGAAAACACAACAGGGAGAGACTGTATAGTCTCATGTAGTGCATTAGATCACTGATAGATGGCGGGGGAGGAGAGATTGGAGGCAACAGCAGAAAAACCTTCCTGTATCAAGTCTATCAGAATTATTTTAAATGGATGGCAGAAAGGGTAACTGCACATTTTGTTTCTGAGATTCCAGACAGGCTAGCAGTTATAAAAATGAAAAATGCTTTCCCCTCCTCAGTGTTGCCAAAGCTTTGATCTTGTATGTTGGTTGTGATGGTGATTTTTCTCTAATATCTCTGAAAAAGTAAAGTGAAAGTATATTGGCAAGAGTATAGATTATCTTATTATCAGACTACATTAATTACAACTACTTTCCTAAAAGTGTAAGTTGACCTTAATTGCTAACTCTTGTATGCAGTTGCAGAAAAACTTCAGGGTTTGCAGTGCTATGTAGAGTTTGTATATAGTGGCTTCTCTAGGCTGCAGTCCACAGTGCTGCACTGGTAGATTAAAAATGAAAGGAGACTGACAACTTCAAATAAGTATGCCTGCCCATCTGTTTAAACTTGTTTTATAGCAGAATGCTTTGCTATTATTCTCAGTGTTCATTGAGGATATTTCAAAGCCGAGTACAAGACTTGTATTTGGATTTAGCTGGTAGATAAACCTGGCCATGATGGTAAATAGGTGTGTATGTCTCAATTTGGAATCCCTAAGTTGCAAAGGTTTTCTTAAACTGGATTTATTTAGCTGCTTTGCTATACTTATTCAATAAGTTTGTATGTTTCCCTCAAGGAATGGGTAGATCTTAGTTGCACAGTGAACTATTCAATGTGGTGTTTTTGGCATATAGGGCTGAATCTTGACTATACAAATCTAGTTTCTGCTGTGTTAAAGAACTTGTTTGCTCACTGTACCACTTCTCTCACAGCTTTGAGCAGCCTGAAGTTTGAATTCTTACTTTGAATGAAGAACGTAAAAATCTTAGGGGTGAGGCCTGGATGTTACCAGGAATTTTCAGTTTTGAAGTGAAATACCTGTGAGAAAACCTACTGCTGACTTATCAGAAATAACAAATAATGGCAGCTTTTTCTCATGTCACTGGAATTTGCAGATCCTTGTTGCCCCTTAAAATGGTGCATTATTTTTGTGGTGTACAACAAATGTTGCTAAGGAAGTTCTTTTTTAACAAGAAGTATTTATGAGCAGCTTAGTGAAGTGTAACTCAAATTTTAGATATCCTGGATTTGTAGTGCCAGCTTTATCATACATTCCCTTCTGGAATCTCCCATAGCAATTGGGAGATCCTAAAGAAACTAAACTATTAATTTGGGGGAGTGATTTGAAGTAAAGGTGAGTCTTAGTATTGGTTAACCTTGGGGCATCAGACCAACATTTTACTTGCAACCTGGGTGGCGAATGGTATGGCTTGACCTGGAGAGAAGGCAACAATTGATTTTGTTGTGACAAAACACTGCAGTGACAGTGGCTACTACACTTTGTAATTGCAAAAAGACAGTGGTAGCAATTGAGGGAGAAGACCCAGTTCTTCTATAAGAATGGTTTACAGAGGATCTGTCAGTCTTGTCCCTGGCTAAATTAAATGCCAGATTCTCTTTTTTTTTTCATAAAGAAAAGGATGGAAGTTTAATTTTTGGAAGTTTCTTTTCATTAAGGCAATGGCACTATCGACTTCCCTGAATTTTTAACCATGATGGCCAGAAAAATGAAGGACACAGACAGTGAGGAAGAAATCCGTGAGGCATTCCGAGTCTTTGACAAGGTATTAATAAAAGTAGAAATATTCTTTAGAAGCAGTAATGATGTCCGTGTTTTTCCTCGGTGTTTTTTCTCTTCTGGTCTAGAAGGAAAAAGTCTTCTAGTGGAAGCAGAGGAATTAGAAACAGAGTAGGGACTGTTCTGGAAACAGAACCAGGCCTGTTGCAGGCTGGTTTTACCTGCTTTACACAGCAGGTCTAAGCTTTAGGCTCATCCACAAGGAACACTTTCTGGCATTGATGCTTGTGGAATGTTTTTTTTTTTTGGGGGGGAGTGGCAGGGGGTGGTGGTGGGGTGGGGTTTTTCTGTACCTTCTGACTTGGAGGGAATGGAGAAATTTTTGCATGGATGCACAAGGTTTTATACTTCTTTATGGAAGCTTTTGAAGCTAAGATGATGCCGTCAGTATTTAGAGGGACATGAAGGTATCACATGTTCCGTTTTAAAGATGTGGCCTTTGAGGTTTCTTTCAAGAAAACTTAAGAGCTCGGCTCCCTCCCTCTTCTTTAAGGATACCTGATGAAGGTCCGTTATTTCTAGAACAGGGGTTCCACTCTTTGAATTGTTTGGATGTGACAGCTGTTACAAGGAAATTGTGTTGAGCTGTGGCTGGTGCAGCTGCTAAGCTGATGCACATGCATGTGGAAGAAAGCGTTACTACTTTTTATGGAAAAAACTGGCGCTCTAGTACTTTGCTGGAAAATGTACTAGAGGAAATGTTCAATTATTTGGTTAGTACATCTACCATATGGGGTTATTTCTGCAGACTAGATTTGTGTTTAAAGCCACTGAGGTAGCTTATCTACTGGTGGTGGTTATATGAACTCCTGCTCTAAGCTCTAGTGTAATCTTCCTGTAGATGGAAGAGGACAGTTCCTGAAATGGCTAGGGATGAGCCCTAGGTTTGCATATTAGTAATGGGAACACTGACTTAAAAGTGTCTTTTTGTAGCAAAAAAAAAAAAAAAAAAGCTTTTTACAACTCCTTATGAGTAGAATTTAAATGCTTTCTTTGAAGGTTTGTTCTACATCATCTTATCCAGGAATCCTAACCTAGCCACCTGCGGTCTGGTTATAGAGGTAGTATTACACAAAGAGAAAACTGACTTTGTTCTTGCTGGTGGCAAAATTGGTCTTTATTTTTTTTGCCTTGCTTAGGCAGCAGGTACTAAACAAAACCCATTTTGTTTCTGTGTTTATTTTTAAAAGCTCTTTAAAAGCATTAAAAATACCTTATCACAGCTACAAATCAGGCATGCAGTTATTACAGTACAGCAATTGTGTAGAAGAATATGGTGTCATGCATGCTTCGTAAGGTAATGGGACTAGTACATACCATAGGGTTATACAGAGGTACCACATCTGTGTACCTGTCCCAGGTGCTGTCAGGCTAGTTCAGAAGCAGTGACTGGAAACCTAGAGGTAGTTTCAGAGTTAATCAATGTCAGCACCGTTGATCATGATCTTGTGTGACTCTTCCCTCACAGGATGGCAATGGCTATATCAGTGCAGCAGAGCTACGTCACGTTATGACAAACTTAGGAGAAAAGCTAACAGATGAAGAAGTAGACGAAATGATCAGAGAAGCAGACATTGATGGGGATGGGCAAGTCAACTATGAAGGTAAAAAGATGCTTGTCTTAACTCAAAGCCATTACTCAGATTGAGTGAAAACCTGTTGCATAGGGCATTAATTTCTAGTACTTGAGACACCAGTTTATTCAATTGTCCACTTCTGTGGACAAAAACTTAGGTGCAGTGAAAGGGCCTTTTTTGTGCCAAGTGTGTTCAAGCGACTTAGGAGTTAAGTGCTCTGGAGACAATAAATCACAGTGACTTTTTGTCTTTTCAGAATTCGTACAGATGATGACTGCAAAGTGAAGAGACCTCCTTTACACCTTTTTTCCTCTAGAAGAATCAAATTGAATCTTTTACTTACCTCTTGCAAAAAAAAAAGTTCATTTATTCATTCTGTTTCTGTATAGCAAAACTGAATGTCAAAATACCTTCTGTCCACAAACTGCATGTAATGGTTGGTGGTCCTGTCCCCAAAAGATAAAGTTAAACATCAGTTTTACAATATAAATAATTGTACTACCTTGAAAATAAAAAAAAAAAAGGAAACACTTAGTGAACTCAAAAGTTCCATTTGCTAATGACTATTACACTGTTTGGGCTGGCCAGTTTTTCATGCATGCAGCTTGACAATTGAGCACAGTCAGACATTTGTATTAAAAGGAAAAAAAAAAACCAACCTAAAAGATCCACTCTTTTGTTCAACAGTGGATTCTAGTTCAATTTGTAGTATAAATTGTCATAGCTGGTTTACTTTAAAATTGGTTTATACCTCAGGATGGTATGCAGCAAAATGGTTGAAGGATGCAAAACTTAGAGAAAATGCCCTAAAGGTTGAATGGTTCTCCTGTATGTAGCAGTGTGCTCCGAAAATACGATGATCTTAACTATGGATGGCATGTCTGTGTTAAAATATTGGTTTAACATTGTCTGCATTGCACTATAGTGAAACGGGTGTCGGGCTGTTACCGTTCACAAAATTTTTAAAAGAAACCTTCACCAAGGGAGCATCTTTGGACTCTCATATTTTTAAAACCTTCTGTACCATGACTTGGAGCTGGCGGAGTAGCCTGTGGACTTCAGCACAACTATCAACATTGCTGTTCAAGATATTACAATTTATGTCCATTCCAAGTTGTAAATGATAGTCTTTTTTTCCAATAAAAGACCATTAACTTAAAGGCGGTGTTAAATGCTTTGTAAAGCTAAAATATATATATAATTGAGATAATAAACCAAAAAAGCAGTAGGAGGGAAGTGTTTCCATGAATGACTTGCTGCTAAATTATAATGCACATGTATGCAATAAGTTATCCCCTATCTTTTCAAGATGGCAAGAACTGACCTCCTGTAACCCAAGACCTTTGCTATAAATAAATGAACTTGTGCTTGCCTTTCATATTACGACAATGTTAATTTAGTTGGTCTCAAAGTCGTGTAATGCTGACTCGTCAACTATCAGCACAGAAGTAACACCTCATTTCACTAAAGTGGAGAGCTCTGAGCATGCATGTCAATACTGGGGAAACATGTATAGGTTGCTTATGGTTTTTTTTTTTTTGACAGGTTATAGAAACTAGTTGGAGAATTTAAACAGCATGGATTTCATAGATATCTATGATTCTCAAACATGCCAAAAATGCATTTCTCTACCCACAGAAAGAAAACAAAAGGACATTTCTTTTACAATATGTAAAAAAAAAAAAATATATATATATAAATAAGCCTTTTTTGGAAAGTGGGGCTATTATGTCTTGACTATCCTATCAAACACTTGCATGAATTTTGTGGGGTGGAGAAGAGGACTAGGGTTAATTTTAAAACCATCTTGTTACTTCTGCTTTGCATGCAGTAGCAGTGCTTAGTCATTCCAGGTATCTGAGTAAGTGTTCTCTGATCCTTCAGCTTCCCCATGAATGAGTGGCAGAGCAGCCATGTCCACTCTTCTTTGTTTGAAAGAAGAATGTTTTTTCCCCTTTTTTCTTTTTTTTTTTTTTTTTTTAAATAGCACAGCCTCCATGTGGAAGGCTTTTAATGCTTGGGAGGGAGGGACTACAGCTTAATTACTTGACTGTAAGTTTGTTTCTAAACATAACTGGAGTTGCAAACCTTAATTGCTTAATTGCCTTTGGTTTTGGAGAGTATTGATACTATCTCTTGAAAGAGATGTAAGTCTCCATTCATCCTGTCTAACTGAGGTGCCTGTGTTAAGAATTTGGTTGCTTGAAATGCAGCTTTGCTCCGTGGGGGTCAAGAGATGCCTCCAGAAGGCAACTGAGACTCTGCCTTCAGTGATTTCTTTTTTTTTTTTTTTAATTTTGTTTTTTTCTGGGGGGTGGGGGAGTTCTGCGTGACTACGGACCCCGACACCTTAACCAAGTGCCTAAAAGTTAGATGGGCTGAATGTAGGCAATTGTTAAGATCTCTAGTTGTTGCAAAGGCTTTTTGCTATGGCTGTGTATGCTGTCCTAGCAAACTGGCCAAGATGATGAGCATGTCTGACTACCATTTGAGAGTAGAGTATTGCATGGCAGGTGCAAACTGCTACTTTGGTAGTGCTTGGGAAAGGCTGCACTGATTCTGTAGACCAGCTTTTTAAGGAGAACGTACTCAAGAGACAGGCAAGGTAGAAGCAATGGTTGCTGCTCTGAACTAATTACTACTTCTGCCTGAGTGTGCAGAGAGATCTTGTCTAGTAGGTAAATGCTTCTTACCATCTATCTGTCATTCACTCACGGTTGGTAGGGTAGTTCATTTAAGAACAGCTGCTTTTAGCTTATTCAGTGTGCTCTGTGCTTGCTAGCAAAGAGACCTCATTCCTGCAAGAGGTTCTTGGCTTGATTCGAAGTTGTCTGGCAGTGTGCAGTGTTGGTATGCCCTGTAACTGAATCTGCCTGGAGGTATCTAATTATTAACTGACTTCAGTACCACATCAACCTCGAGTAAATGTATCCTCTGTACAGGACTTTAGCTCTGTTCCCTTCTGCATAGTGAATATCTAGAGAAATGAAATGGTGTCATCAAGGACTTTTTTTTTTTTTTTTTTTTTCTGTGAGTGTGTGTGGCTTTGGCTTTTTCCAAATGTGAAAGTGTGGGCTGGATACACTCGGTGCATGGCTTAGAAACATGGGACTGGAAAGAACTTCCTGGGTCATCAGATCCAGTCCCCTGCTATTGCAGGCAACCGTGTCATATAATCCTTTTAATAAACTGATCAAGCTTAACCACCTGCTTGTAAGTGGCTTGTTTTCATGGAAGTTCTGTAACTCATGTTGCTCTCAACTGATGCAAGTAATATATGAAATATGAAGTTAATCAAAAGGTCCTCCAGCTTAGCTTTAGGTTTATCATTACACTTATTTAACCGACTTTCTCAAACCTGTTATTCTTTGCACAACACTCAGGAAAGTGTTGGATCTTTACGCCCCCTTGCTATGAATACGAGTTGGTGTGCTTGCTTATTTTTTTTAATGGAAAAGATGGACGTCTGGCTTGTTGAAATTTGTTAGATATGTTAATTGTCAAGGCAAGAAACAACTGAGTTACTTGTATTTGATACATAAATTTAAGTCTAGAGTATACATAACCATTTTTAAAATACATCAACTTGCAGTGTAGTTTTATATTTAATACTGAAATTGTACTGCTAAAGTTTAAACTGCTGTTAATCATATTCCTCTTCTGATCATAATGAAAAAATAAAGGGTAAGAAAATGCTTAACATAGATTATTCATTATCATGCTTATTTTATTAATAATTCAGGCATTGAAACATCTCCAGGTATGGGGTGTTTGTTTTTTTTGTTGGGGTGGGATGAAGGGGAGGTGGGGTTTACTGATGTGGCAGAAGACTCTTATCCCCCAACGATTTGTCACACTCGTGCAGCTTCAGAAACACAGATGCTATCAAAAACTGAACAAGAAATTACCCTACACCTCATTGATGTATTAAATGCATGGGTGGGAGTGGGTCTGATCTGTGGGCAGTGTATGGCGCTGCAGCTGCCAGCCCCTGCGCCCTGCCCAGGTGAGTGGGGAGGGGGACGGGGCTGTATCTTGGTCCCTATCTTGCAGTACGTGTGTGGTGTGAATGCAGATCCTTGTTCCCAGGTGACACCATCCTAAACTAGAAGCACGGTCTTGGGGGTTACAGAGTTAACACAGCTTGTTTTTCCCTTACCATGAAACTAACTGGAACACTTGTCTTACTGCAATCCAGTTAGGGTTTGGGGTGGTGGTTTTTTTTTTTATTTGGTGGGGTTTTTTGGTTTGTTTTTAAAATTTAATGACTGACATCTGACAGAAAGGACTGTGACAGGACCGTGGCACGTCTTCTGACCACACACATCTAGCTGTCAAGTGAAGACAGGTGATGAAGGCTGATGCTGTGTTTCTCCTGACTGATATTTAGGAAAGCAAATGGTATACTTGCAAATAGAGCAGGTGGACCTTTAAAATGAGTAAGACAAACACACAGAAAGTTGTGTGGGGATTTTTACATAACAGCATTGCAATTCCAAAATATTAAAGAATTTTTTTTTGTAATGAATTAGATGACGAATTGTGTATTGATCTGGAGTTCCAAAGATTCCCGATGTTATTGGCTATAGAAAATTTGTATGGAGGTCCAAGTACTTAAATGATTTTATATTTTCTAAGAACCCCTGTCAATGAATATCCTAGGGAAACATTCAGAGAATATTTGTAATAGTTGATGATTTAAGTTTGATTTAATAAATCCGGTTCTTATTAAAGAATCTTATAATAAATATGATTTATTAAATCCGGTTTCGAACTGAAATAGCCAAATATCCCAATAAATGGCAGAGCTGCTGATTAGGTAGATGCTAAGAGAATCTCTTATCGTCCCATGGATGATGAAGCACAGCTGATATCTAGCAATAAATGAGTGCTTGTGTTGCTCTCCATCCTACTGGTGACGGTAACGGGGAGCAGAGTGAGGCAGACCAGCCTGCCGTGCTCTCCTCCCCATAGCACTGATGAGGACCCTCCTCTTACTTCCTTGTGCAATGCTTTGCTCTTCAGAGGCAAGAGCACGCTTCCAAGCGCAGCACAGCCCTTTCGGCCATCAAACTACTAAACTCCAGGAGGAAAAAAAAACATTTGATTAAAAAAAAAAAGGAATGTATTGCAGCAGGGGGTTAAATTTCTTCTAGATCCCTGTGGAGTCTGAGATGCTGAGTGACACCAGCACCGTATAGCGATGTTACAGAAACAAAGTTGAGAAGCAGGTCTCCCAGCATTGCCACCAGGGACCCTAATAAAGAGAATGCAAGTTGCCCTTTTCAGTGTCCCTGTAGGTGCTGGACAAAGCTGGGTCTAGCTGGCAATGAGTACCGCAGCCTTGTGTGTGGTGTCTTCTTGTTCTGATCTTTCATAGCAGCTTCATTGACTGGGGAATCTTGTACAGATCTCCTCCTAAGAGCCACTTTCATTTCAGTTGCCTCAGAAGTCAGCATCTGCAGACATACTGAAAGAATTATTCATAGCACAGCCTTTTTCTGGCAAAAACATCTCCTAAGATAATTAGTGGTTGAAGTACAATATGAAAACTGGGGTAATCTAAAAAGGAATCAAAATGTTTTCTGATTTTTTTTATTTCTAGATCTCTAAATATGTATTTGAAAAGCAGTTTATTGAACAAAAGTCCTACTTGCCCTCTCAGTTGCAGCATTTAAAATGGACACAATATTTAATAGGAATCAACTGGATAAACTGAGAAATCCATAAAAAGTCATTAAATAGCGTTCCCCGTTTTACTAGTTTGCAGTGGGGCTGGCAGTAACAATGCTGACAGCATAGCAAGTATTCTGAAAAAGGATACGGTGAAAGAAATGAATAGGGTGAGAGCAAAAAGAATACCTGAGCATGGGACTGCTTTGTAGTAGCCTTGTCTCACAGAGTATTTGTTGCCCATAAAGCTATAAATATTTGATTGTGAGCTCCCTGGGCATTAAGTTTTTCTAGCAGCAGTGCTGTCACTTGGTTTGTCTGCTTTTCCTAACCTGCCCCCAAAGCACCCCTGTGCTAACTACGTATACCTGAAAATATACAACGTGGAAGAGTTGTAAGCCTGCTGCGGTTCAGAACTTGGCAAACGTGCTCTGCTTATTCTGAGCTTTCTTTACAAATACATTAAAAAGAATAATTTCTTCCAGGCATTCTGGTAGGAGACAAAATAGAACCGTGATTTCCGATAGGTTTTTACTGAATCTCTTTTGTTAAGCAAAGTATTTTAACCAAGAGTATTTAGCTCCCTAGGAATCTGCATGCGACATCATCAAAACTAGTTTGCAAGGATTTTGATGTAAAATTTGAGGTAAGTTTTCTAATAACTTATTTGTTTCTTTAGATATTGATAAAGTAAAATTTCCTACACACATACACCAGATGCCCTGACAATCAGCGTGCATGATGCTGTCCACCCTACATAACTGAATTAAAGACAAGTAGATGAAATCAGTAAATCAAGTCAAAATGTAAAACATCTTTTCACTACTGAAGAAGGTACCTTGCTTTACAGCAGTTACAAAAGCATAGCTAAAGTGTGAAAATTGCCTTCCTGATTTATTTTCCATCAAATTAATTTGTAGAGGAAGGTAAATAATTTCTTCACTAGCTCGGGTTATTATTCTTTTCTATATTAAACACTTGCATACACAGAAAATACTATGGCAAAAGAATGGTCTTAGGGCTACAAAACTAAGCACTCAAAATTTAAAAAATACCCAATTATGTTTATCCATGAAACTCCAATTTGGCCTACTGCAAATGTGATTGCAAGATATTGTGACACTGTCTTGTCTCATACTATACTGCCCACAGCATCTTTGCATCAGTGTATTAAATATTTCATTGCAAGTTTCTTTTTGAATGCATTATTCCATACCCTAGTCACTACCCACTGCTCAGCTCTTGTTCCAAAGACAGAATTACTAGTTTCTTCAATTTTTCCTATGGCACTTAGGTATCTGAGTGCTTCACAAGTACTGCTTTCTTTTGAGGACACACAGTGAAGTAAGGACATGCTTTATCCTCACCAAACAGAAGGAGCTGACGTGCAGTCACTGAAGTCCAAAGCAGTATTTCTGAGAGCTCAATCTGAGACATTTTCATTTGTCAGAATCATAATCACGCCTTATGTGTGATACAAAGAGACCTCATCAGTAACAGTGTCCTTAGTGTCTGAAAATCAATCTAAGCCTCTGCGTCAGGCAGTTGTTGACCAATGTGCTTAGAGGAAGCGACTGCCCGTAGACAGCTGAGTCCGAGCGGTCGACCCCCCCCATGCAAGGACTCCATGCAGAGACCGTAAGCACTTGTTTTCCAGGGCAGCAATAGGCTGCCTTACCCATCAGGCCAGCTTTGCTCTTCTCCCAGCCCCTATATCACTCACTACACATTGCCTAATTTATGCAACACAAGAAAAGAGATCAGCTGCGCAGCATTTCTTTCATTGCACCACGCTGATTCATGCCCAGAGCAGCTCCCCTTGTGCCAGGCAAGAGAAGGAGCTGAAATAAACACGGTGATTTCACGCTAGGACCACAAAATAGGGGGGGTGGAAGGGAAGTAGGGGAATAAACATGGCAAAGAAACTAAATCCTGGCACTTCCTAACTTTGAGGCGTAACTTTGTACTTTCGCTGCTGTTTGAATCCTGTAATTTATTACTGCAAGAGTGGAAGCAGAACTACCCTCCCAGCACAGGAAACTCCGTGGTGTGGCATCACAGTGACACCCCGTGAGTCATCATCTGAGCCGCTGCCCTTGGGGTCGGCACAGACTGTGACCCCTGGAGGTGACAGGGACAGCAAGCAAAGCTCTTCTGTTTCCTCGGCCAACCCAAAATGGAGAGGGAGCACTTTGCCCACGGGTTTGCAGAGCAAAAGGGGATTCAGGGACTGTGGAAGCAGGTCAGGGCTCTGCAGGAGGCTGTGCTTTAATGGTCCTAGGCTCTTCGACCCATCCACTGTAACCATGACCCCATAACTCCTGTCCTCTGCCTGTCCTGCCCCCTCCCTTCCTCTCCATTTTATTCTCTACCCTTATCAGGCCCAGCTTGTGCCTCTCAGAATTTTCTAGGTTTCCTTGTCCCGTGGTCCTTGCCCGTTTTTTATCTTCTCTGCTGTCATGGGTTAACCCGGGTGGGCAGCTCAGCTACACCAGCCACTCGCTCACTCCCTACCCCGGTGGGATGGGGGAGAGAATCAGAAGGGTAAAAGTGCAAAAACTCGTGGGTTGAGACAAAGACAGTTTAATCAGGAAAGTAAAAGCCACGTGCACGCAAACAAAGCAAAACAAGGAATTCGTTCACTGTTTCTCATTGGCAGGTGGGTGTTCAGCATCCGCAGGACAGCAGGGCTCTGTCACGCATAACGGTTACTTGGGAAAGCAAGTGCCATAACTCTGAACATCCCCCCCCTTTCTTCTTCTTCTTCCCACAGCTTTTATTGCTGAGCACAACATCATAGGGTCTGGGATATCCCTTTGATCAGTTGGGGTCAGCTGTCCCAGCTGTGTCCCCTCCCTACTCGCTGGTGGGATGGTGTGAGGAGCAGAAAAGGCCTTGACTCCGTGTAAGCACTACTCAGCAATAACTAAAACATCCCCATGTCATCAACACTTTGGGTCACAAATCCAAAACCCAGCACCATATGAGCTACTATGAAGAAAATGAACTCTATCCCAGCCCAATACCAGTACATCAGCCCACCTGTTTCTCTCTCTGATCAGGGCTGCCAGTGACACATCTTTTTCCAGCTCTCCATTCCCACAAGCGCCCACCAACTTTTTGTCCTAACCTGCTGATTTCTCAGCAAGCAACTTTCTCCTCTGTGTTGCCTAAGACAGGGTGATCACTCAAGTCAGGGCACAGAAGAAAGTCTTCCTGTGCTCTGCTCAGGCCCCAGGTTGTAGATGTGGATCTGAGCCTCACTTGGCTTGCAGCAGCAGAGAGCTGTGGTTGCAAAAAAAAGACACAGAGCAGGTTGCCCTGAGCTTCAAGCTGGGGGTACCTGGTCTCAGGGGGAGGTAAGCTGTTGGAAGTCTAACCTGGCCATGAGTGCGGCTGTGAGGCTGTACTGCACTACCTCACTGCCTTCCCAAAATGCTGCTTTCATCTCAGAAGAGTTCCTGCTTTTGAAACTTGAAGTGCACCGCTCTCTCCCATATAGATATACACACTCATATCTTCTTGCATTCAAGAAGAGCTTTGCTGTCCACTTCTCCTGAGCAGAATCATATTAGATGTAAGCTTAAGCAGTCAATTCACCCACCACTGACATCCAGCCACCCTGAGCCTAAAATGGGGTAGATTTTTAATGGATCGTCTTTGCACATGAGTTGCTCCCAGCAGAGATCAATGCATCAGGTTTTGAACTTCGGGCCATAATGTGGTGCAGCATGTGTGTAAGTCTGAGACAGCGAGGAAAGTGGGACCAGGGATAGACTCTCCCGAGACACTGGGATCCCTGTCAGCCTCCTTCTCCCACGAAGTATCCTCTCCCTCTCTTCCCTCCTAACCTAATCTCCATCTCTTCTTAGGCTTCATGAGCCATGATCTACCTGTTCTACAAAGAGCACCTCACTGAACCTAATTCTGTTAATAGGCAGCTTTAGATTAGATCAGTTACTATTTGCTAAACTACTGCAGGAGTACCTGCACAAAAAAGTACAAGTAGGAAACTCTCGACTGCAGAAGTATGCCTGCAGAAAAAGTCACATAAAGTTTGATTGCAGTGATATTAAATTATTATGGTAGTTTGAAGTTTTATGAAGCAATAGTTATAATAATGCCATTTTATGACCCTTTACTTAGACACATTAGACCTGCTTCCATACAGTAGGTAGTTACTATCTGGGGAAAAATAACCTTCCTTCTCTGATGTGGCAAAAAACTTCTACATATCAAAGCTATTGCCATTAGTGAATATGTATAAATGAAAAAGTAAAATCTAATAAAATATATATAGCTAGGTACTTTTTTTCAGACTTTTGCTGTACGTTGCTCACTATGAAATAATGAAATGTAGTTTAGTGCTTCTCATTTTAACAGGATAGGGAAGAATTCAGATTCTTATTCATGATTGACGTCCCTCACATGCAAGTGACTTCACCCTGCCAGTCAAATGATGATACTACTTCAAGGATGAAGTGTGAAACTGATCTATTTGTGGATTGTTAATTACTAAAGCAATACTGAATCTCACATGCAGCTTTAGTTCCTAAGCTATTACCCAGAGGTTATAGAATCTACTTGTATGGCAACATAGGTATTCTTAGTGATTTACAGCTTGTAAGGCATTGTCTTGACCAAATTCCAGATTAAGTTAATTTGAGCGGTTAATACAATAACAATTGGAGTAGGCATTAAGGTCATGTGGCTGAACTGTTGAGAAAACTGAACCATTTTTTTTAGGGCTATTGCTGGCTGCACACTGTTGACTGCTAGTTTTGGAATTTATTTAATCTCTTCAGTTTTACCGTATTGGATTGGCAAAGTCTTTTTACAAGCAGATTTTATAATGAATTGAGTGTACTTCCTTCTGAGTGAATAGGTTGGTGTTAAATATTTCAGTCTTGACACCTTACAGCAAATTTTATCCCAATTTTATGTTTCCAAATGTGAAAACTCCATCACTCTTTTCAACGAAAACCAACAAAAGCATCACTCTACCATCATCATGTTCTGTTCCTGCACTACTAGCTCGGTGCCCATGAATTCTGGCAATTAGGCAGGATTAACTGAACAAGGCAGATTCATCAGTAGCTCAGAATTTCTTTGATTCTGGAGATGTAGGTCAGAACAAGTTTTACAAAATGAAGTTTTGTGGTTTCATTTAATTTTTTATTATACCCTCTATAAAAAAGAAAAAAGGTTTAAAAGGAAAAAGGTGTTACTTATAGAAACAAAGGCAGGAAAGCTGGACTGATGGACTTAGGGAGGAATAAAAGATGAGTGTGTTTGGCAAAGCACTCTCACAGAAGAGCTCTGCTAGGGATGATGAGAGATTTCTGTAGAGCCATTTCCGGGAGAAAAGAAAGGCGAGTAGGGGCAGAAGTGTTTGAGGGAAGATCTAAAATAGATGAAAAAAGGTGAAACATGCAAATGGCCTTGGGAAAGCAACCTGCTACAAGTTATATCAGCCCTGCTGCAGAAGCAAAGCCACCATGACCTGCATTAAGCTCCCAGACTCCCTGCATGGATTGGAGGGGAAGAACCAATGCACAGGAGAAGATTCAAGGAGTGCTCAGCAGGGACCTGTTTAATGTGGACATTGGGGGGAAAAGCGTGAAGAGGTGACAACCAGACTTGCTGCTGGGAAAGCTGTTCCCCTGTACAAGCTTTGTCTGGTGCCATGCCTGTTCCCACTTGTCTGGAAGGCAAGCAGCTAAGGCCCACACGGTCGCTGCCACCAGCCATCACTGTGGTCAGCCCTGGGATCATGCCTTATACCCTGCCAGTCTCCAGGCTTTAATTACTTCATTCTGGGATGCTGAAAGGCATCTCCATTGCGAGGGAAGTCAGTGCTCCGAGCCTGCCTGCAGCAAGGGCTGTGCCAGCAGGGCCATCCATGATGGTCAAGATGTCCTTTGTGACACAGGGGACAGGGGACATCTTCTCTCCATCCCTGCACATCTTCCCACCTTGCACAGAATGAGTGACCACCACTTGGTGCAGAGGAAAACAACATGCACGAAGAAGCGCATCTCTCATCTCTTACTCTCCCTGGAGAGGGGAAAGCTCCATCCCGAATCCTTGTGCCAGCGATGCTGGGTTCAGGATAGTGAAGTTGTCAGGGGACCTAAGGCTCGTACCCAGGCCTGCACATCCCAGCCGTCAGGAAAACAGACTTGGGATGCTACTGCACAGATCCCATGGGAGCAGGGGCTATATTGGATGTAAACGTTGAAGCCAAGGAGATTACAGGCATGCCCAAGAACTCAGAAAACAGTTTTCAACAGCATAGCCTTTAGGTAGCATCTGAGCAGAGGTTTAGGGGACTGTGACCTGGGAGGAGTGGGACACAATCCTTTTGTGTTTCCCATTCCAGCAATGACTCTAGTGGTGGCTTGGCTTTCTGCCTAGTCTTTAAAGTTGACCTTGTCTCCTGGACTGCAGTCCATGTCACCAAGCTGGGTACTGTTTTTTTTAGGGTGTTTTCTCCATCCAGTTATTGCCCACATGCAGTTCTTCTCAACTTTTGAAATATTAGCTGACTGCAGTTTAGGACTGAAGCTTTACACGGGGCTAAGCTTGAATATGGGCTATTTGATTGAAAACTGTCAGACAAGAGCTTTAAAGCATACCTGGAATGGTTGTGAATAGTTTAAAATACAGTATGATATTTTCTAGCTCCTTACTTTAGCCTCTAGCCCTAAATTTTTATTTCATCACACCAGTTTTAAAACTAGTGAAAGAAAGACTACAGAGAAGTTATAACAGGTCGCAAATTAACACTTAGTGACAAAATCAAATGCGAACACTTTCCTGGTTTTGAACAGTTTAGCAAATGGTCTAGAAAAAGGAATATGGTGCAGAGCCATCCAGCCCAAGTTCATCGATTCAGATGCAATCCACAAGAAGCTAACAGAAGTTATTGCCAGCAGATGCCAGTCTGCAGAGGAGTGCTGCTTGTAACTTTACCCTCTGTGAGTACTTGTGGTTCCTGATTTCCCCTTCAGAGCTGCTGCTGTGGCAGGGGACAATACTTAGTCTCCCAGTATGGTGGTACTCCAGCTGCTAAATAGCCGTCCTCGTTTTCGGAGGACTGAGCACACACAGCTCCAAAGTTTAAATACGCGCCTTTGCAGACCACCCTGCAGGGGAGGCCAAGGCTCAGCGTGTTGCAGCGGTGACCGGGGGCTGCCCGACTAGCAAGGGCCATCAGCCGCCAGGCGTTCTCGTCGTTGCCCTTTGTGGGGGGCTGGGGCTGGCTGCTGTGGTGGGCACGTGTGCCGGCCCAGCTGAGACTCGGGCTTGGGTACCCGCCGAGCGTCTGCTGCTTCCCAGGCAGGTTTTGCAGCCCATGCCGAGTGCTCTGCTGCTCCCATCAGCTCTGGCAGTTAATGAACCCAGCTTAAACTGGCCTGGAGAGCCCCACACAATGCTTCAGCCGCTGGGGATTGCATCCTCAAAGTCTACTCTGGCTGCTCCACGCGGCCAGGCTGGAAAAAGGGATTTGTTGTTATTGTTGATATCATTATTGGAGCCAACAGGCTGGCGTGAGCTCCCCGCTCACTGCTTTTTATTGCCCTTCACACGGAAGTCAGCCATGGAGCCCAGTTCCTTCCTACCCAGCTGAAACCTCCCGGTGCCCACGGGAGCAGAGCAGGTGCCAGGCCGGACCCTGCATGGCCAGCCGGGAGCCGACCTGAGCCCGGCACTGTCGGCTCGCTGGCACACGCTCCCCCGACCGCCTGACCCAGGGAAATGTGATGGGACATCTGCATGGCAGCAGGCTGGAGGGACTGGGGGATACTGGTCTCAGCTCAGTAGCTCCTGTTGCTGCCGCCTGGGATATAATCACAGGGAAGGAAACATCTCACAAAAGGATGCGGGTTGTACACAGCGATCTGCATTAAACATCGGCAGCTGAACACCCCAAAACTTTTGGCAAATTGAGATTTAAACTTTGTAAGTGGCCTCTGTCTTTATAATCAAACAATACACTCCCATTGCCCTCTCACCCCCAAACGCAACACATTTGAAATTCAGATGCAGAGAGAAATTTCACACCTTTAAACCTCCTCACCCCCCATTTCCTTATAGCATGCCAGCCATGCTGCTCCTTTTTTTTCCCCTTTCTGGATGGATATGAAAGTCTTTAATACTTTCATGATTACTCTCTATAAATATTATCAGATAAATAAATACCAAAAAAGAAGGCTCATTTAAGTCAAGGGACAATTCTAGAAGGACAAATGGGTAGGAAGGGGTGCAGGGTAAACCTGCATTGGAAATTAAAGCTTTTCTGTAATCAGAAGAGTGTAGCTCTGGAGCCTCTGTTCTGTAAATAGACATGGCAGGAAAGAAATTGGCTAATTTCTGCTCAAGCCTTACCAAAGGGAACAGTGTGATTGCCTGAATCTCCCAACAGCCAACCCCAAGCCTCTCTCTTATCTTCATAATGGCACTTGCAGTGGGGCTGAATAACTAGCACTCCTTATTACAGTATATATCAGGAAGAGTTTTATGGCAAAATTGGTTTCCCACCATCCAGTCAGTCTCCCTGTTCCTAACTGAAAAGTTGCCTCATTTTTTGGTTTGCATTTTGCTATAGTTTTTAAATATTGTTCAGCAAGTAGAGATCCTGCCTTTTGTATTTACCTTTGTTAGGTTTAATATAATGTTAAATAAAATAAATCTGTGGTTTAACTCATACCTCACAGACTATTCAGGAGGCCAGGTTTTCGAAGTCAGCAATAGATCAATTGAAAAGAGAATAGGAACTGCAGAGCAGCGAATATTTTAGAAAAAATCTGGCCTCCTTCTTAGGTAGTCAAGGCTTCCCCGGATGAATAGAGGAGGTATCACTCTCCCACTAATTTGCCCCTCTGAGTATAGCTGCTGAGATGGCATTTGTTGTGCAGCTGGAGTTTTAAAAATTTTCTACAGTGCACCATTTTGAAGTTGTGTATGTTTTCTCAATGTGATTAGGTAATATACAGTGCAATGCTGAAAAAAAGGGGAATTGTGCACTCACAGAGAATGAAATCATCCATTAGAACAATGTATGTATTAATGCAGAATTTCAATGAATATTTAATATTACAAGAATGTCACTTTGAGTTACAGTTGACTTACACATGCAATCCCATTGACTTTAATTGAGAGCAAAATTGGCTATTTCTCTTTTCTTTAACAAATTGTTCATTAAATTGTTGTGAGTTCTCTACTGAACCACGTGGCACTTGAAAAGACCAGTATCTTCATTGCTCATTTATGATTTCTGCTGAAAGTCTCCATTAGAGTTGCAATTTTGCCTTACATTAGTGAATATACTAATGGAATTACCCTCTTTTGGGCCACTTTTTACTTTGCAACAACAGTTTCCATGTTTTGTTTTAATTTTATTTCCAGTCCTTCAGGCTGGTTTTCTAATGAGTTTCTCTGGGTGAGGTGCAAGGGCTTAGGTGTCTGGATGCTGCAGGCAATACAGTGCTATTCTGTAAATCCAGTGCCTACTTAGATGGTGTTAGAGGATGCAAGGTCATAAACCAAATGAATTTTACAAACTTAATCTGTAATAATCTCCTCACAGTGAAATGCATACAGCGTCTTGTTGCTATTAAGAGATCGGTTAATTAAAATAAAAAAAAAACAATTGGAACTGGGTTCTATAAAAGTGGTCATAATATCAAAGAAGGATCAGGGTCTGGGATTTGGCTCAGGTCTTGAAGATAGTTCACAAAGCTCTGCGGATAGTTTAGTAAATTACTAGGCATCAGCAGTATTTGTAGGCAACAAGATGGGTGGCTTTAATGTCTGTACATATTTTATGATACGAAAACATTGCAAAATCATTTTACATGGGTTGATCCTCAGGGCACTGGTGATGATACTTTCATTGATGGCTGGAGTGGGTGGTGGGTGCAGCCTTTTTAACCTGGTAAAATAGTGAAGGTGTTCACCAGTGTTTGGACCAGCTCTTACAAATACCGTATCCCCTTGACTGTAATTTATGTTAAGAGGTGATGTGGACACTGAGAACTTGGAACTGTGTTGATGGGGTCAATACTACCAGATGCTCAGCGATCCTATGAGATGCTGAGAGATTTCTAGTGAAGCCAGCTAGAGGCAGAGTGTCAGTGCCTGGCTGGCTTGAGCCTTTACAGAACACAAATTAGGTCCTACCTGCTTCTCTGCACTTTTGCTGAAAATGCTCGCTCTTTCGTGCTGGAAAGTTATTGCTCTGCTTTATTGTTGCTTATGAGAAAGTAACAGTAATCAAAGTCGGTCTTTTTATAATCACATCGAAGCAGAGATTTAGTGGGACATCATATTTTTCTGGGGAGATATACAAAGCTTGTTTTAGTCATCTGGAATGGAAAGACACAAAGCAGTGTAGTCCCAGTACCCAGTGAAAGATCGTTGGAACAAATACACAATATAATATATAATAGAGTTGGACAGTTTGTTTATTTGGAATAAAATACTGAAGAATTGCTCCAATTAGAGTGATGTTTGTCCACACCATTTTTGTTGGACTTGGAAAGAAAATACTGTGCTCTTCTTGCTGCTCTTTTCTGGGTTTTTCTTTCTCTCCTTGCACTGCTTTAACCTCCTGGCTTGCTTGCTTTCACGGCTACTGCAAGCCATACAATTTAAGAAAATACCTACAAATTGGGCTGTTGTGTTTGTTACTGTACATCTGTATTCAAACGAAATAAAAGGCAGTGTTTGAAGATAGACAGAGCCTGCTGACATCACCAAGGAGGTCTTTCTGAGGGCCTGGAAACCCATCTAGGATAGAGGGTGAAACAGGAGGACACACACCTTTTCTCTCCACTCTTTATTCACATAGAAAACACCAGGGTTTGAGCTCTGTCTGTGTCTGGCAATCTCCTTCTGGACATGAACATTGTGTGCAAGACCACGACAGGAAAAGATGGCATGCTCTTGAAACTGAAGACAGGTCTTTAAGAAGATAACAGTCCATGGAGATGCTGCCCTGCTGGCAGCCAGTCTGGTCCTGAGCATGTAGACCTAGTTCTTGGTGCCTCTTCCAGATTCCTCCTGCCTGCAGCACTTGCTTCTGCTGCTGTTTTCCTGGTGTGTGGCTGTATGAGCTGCAGCTGAAGTGGAAGTCCTAGCTCTGTTTCTCAGTGTGGATTGCAGATGTTCAGTGCTGCAGCAAGAATAATCCCAGAAATTTCCTGCGATATGCCCTGACTCAGGGGCTGGTAGCATTTGTCATGAGAGGGCATGGGGCTGGGAGGTGCCCCACAGGTGTTTCATCCCCGCCCATTCTCATGTAAATCATGTCAGAGTTCAGATTTAATTTTGTTTTCGTCACATAAAACTTACTTGAATTTAAAGCTTATAGCTAACTCTACCTCTTTCTGCTATGCAGAATATGGGATGAACATAACATGTACCCTAAAACATCAGATGAGGCTCTGGAGGGCTGCAAAGACCCATGAGCTGTCCAAACAGTAACTGTAAACCCCCTGAGACTCTTGGTAATATCTTAACCAGTTGTCCTTCTTCAGGCTAGAGAAAAAAACCTATCTCACCCTGCGTCTGCACACATAGCACTAGTATGATTCATCATGCTTCCCTTCTTTCTCAGAAGCTGCCTTCACAGACGTTTGGTCCTCATATGTTCTTTCACAGAACTGAATTTGGCATCTTTTCAGAATTACAGAGCAAAATGTTCACACCATAATCACAAGATGGAAGAAGTTGGATTTTTTTCAGACCTTGGGTATATGCATTTGTTCCCTGCAACACATTTCCAGATTCAGTGGTGGATATAGTACTCACAAAAGGGTTAATGACTTCTCTGCAGTTGCTAGGTAATGCTGTCTTGTCATTGGGACCACTTACTAGTTTAGTGACAGCCTTTCTGATGATGTAATGCTTAAATAGTAACTGTGGAGTACATTAAATTACCTATTTATTTTTCTTGTTTCCTTTAGAAAGCTAGGAAATGAAACATAAAAGCCTGCAGCATTGTGATATTATGGCTGCATGGATAAATCAACCAAAAGCCAGAAAAGACAGAAGCCGAACATTAGTCTAAGGAGACATCTTCAGTTCTGAGAGAGTGAGCTCTCTTGCTAATGTATTGTAATACAGCTTTTGGTAGAAAGTACTGTTGCTTCATCATTCTTGGACCAATGTAGATTGAAATCATGGGTCCAAGTGATGGGTCACTACAATAATAAATACGGAAATTTCAGACGGGCTATACTGCAGTTAAAAATTCCTTTGCTCACTTTCATTTCATTTTTCGTATTTCTATTTAATTCAGCAATTAGAGCCACTCTTATAAAACAACAAGCACTGTTTGGATTTAAATTACTTTGGACTCAGACCAAACTGCTCAAACCCACATGCAGACCAAGGTGCAGTCAGAACCCATGCGGTCAGGTCAGTTCTGGAGGTGCATTCTTAGGATATCAGATCTGAAGTAATTGCTAATTACTTCCTAGGTAACAGGAAAATACATTCAAGTAAAGAAAAATATTCAGCAAACATTTCTTTCTCACTTCTGTTCATGTCATTCAGCTAAGTGGTCCAACCCCAGCGCTCTCCTTTCCTAGCCTGGGAAATACAGGAGGAGGGAGCTGAGACTCAGTGGGGTTTTAAATCCTTAAAATCCTCAGAGCTTGTGAGAGCCCTTGACCCTGCTTGTGGCACACCCCACCTGTGCTTGCTCTCTCAGCCTCCTGGGACCCTCTCCTCCAAACCTGCTGCCCACGTCCAGTTTCATGTGGACCAGGGCTGCTTTGCTGACGCCTGCCCTAAGGCTGCACAACCCCACACAAGGCTGGTTTAAAGTCAGCACAGCACAGGCTCAGCAAGTGCTCCCAGATCAGCGTGCCCGTGCCTTCTTTCACGTGGCCTTTTTCTTTTTCCCCGCGAACATCTCAGACCGTGAAATAGTATTGGGAGCCTGGGGACTTGGGGTGATTACAAAGTGTCTGATTATCTTTTCATGCAAGCAGGGCAAATCCACTTGTGGATGCCACCCCCGAGGCAGGGTCTTACCCTAGATTAGAAGCAATCATATAATGGAGAACTGGTATTTATACAGCTGGCACCATACAAATGGAGAGAGAAAGGTATGGGTCAATACCAGGTTCTTTTTTTAATCTCTTTGCGTGATCATTTATGAACCCTTTGGTGACTAGGAGAAATTGCAAGCTCACTCAAACCTATATAATTGTGCTGAGCTCAGCTGATGTGCCGGGATGTTGCTGAGAGTAGCTGTCTTAACCAGCAGCGGCGGCAACCCAGCATCTTTGTACTTCCCATTTGTCAAACTAAAAGGCCCTATTTCAGACTTTCCCTTACGTATACACCTACAGTGCCGCGTTCAGTGGACACATTAAAGGAGACCAATTGCTCTCTGAAATGTGTGTGGGATTCAGTGCCAGGAGAGAACAAGAAGTCTGCAGGCTTCAGCACCCACCTTTTTTATGCTGCCGGCAAAACTAGCAAGAATAAAATATGCAGGCTGAAAGGAAAAGGGAAATAATTGTATCCTTACATGAGCCCTTCTCTGTGTTTTGGGACATGCAGTCGTAATAATGGTGGACACTGCACAGAAAACAATACACAGGATGAGATAGTTCTTGTAGTCAGGTTCACTATAGGTATTATTTACCAGAACCACAGTGTACAGATACTTTTTGCAAGGCAAGTCTCTCCTACGACAGGTCATTCAAATGCTTGTTGCAAGTACAGTGACTGCTGATATGAAAAAGTGGTAGCACAAAAATAACTGACTACAGATTGTGAACCACTTTAGACAGATAGATTTCAATATACTAAGTTGAGTTTTAGCCTGTATGTAGGTAGCTGTACTATAAGGATGGTGAAGTATCACCATAGCTGTGAATGGCATTACCAGTCACATTTGATTCCATTTGATTAGATAGATTTCATCCTACTCACTCATTTGTCTCATCTCAGAATCACAGAATCACAGAATCAATCAGGTTGGAAGAGACCTCAGGGATCATCAAGTCCAGCCGTTGCCCTGGCACCACCCTGTCAACTAGACCATGGCACTAAGTGCCATGTCCAGTCTTTTCTTAAATGCATCTAGAGATGGTGACTCCACCACCTCCCTGGGCAGCCCACTACAATGTCTAATAACCCTTTCTGAAAAGAAATTCTTCCTAATGTCCAACCTGAACCTCCCCTGGCGAAGCTTGAGGCTGTGTCCTCTTGTCCTATCGCTAGTTGCCTGGGAGAAGAGGCCGACTCCCGCTTCACTACAACCTCCCTTCAGGTAGTTGTAGACTGCAATAAGGTCACCTCTGAGCCTCCTCTTCTCCAGGCTAAACAACCCCAGCTCCCTCAGCCATTCCTTGTAGGTCAGACCCTCCAGACCCTTCACCAGCTTGGTCGCCCTCCTCTGGACTTGCTCCAACACCTCAACATCTTTCTTGAAGTGCGGGGCCCAGAACTGAACACAGTACTCAAGATGCAGCCTCACCAGTGCCGAGTAGAGAGGGACGATCACTTCCCTAGACCGGCTGGCTACACTATTCCTAATAGAGGCCAGGATGCCATTGGCCTTCTTGGCCATCTGGGCACACTGCTGGCTCATGTTTAGCCAGGTGTCGATCAGCACCCCCAGGTCTCTTTCCCCCGGGCCGCTTTCTAACCACTCTTCCCCCAGCCTGTAGCGCTGCATGGGGTTGTTGTGGCCCAAGTGTAAGACCTGGCACTTGTTCTTGTTGAACCTCATGCCATTGGTCTCGGCCCATCTACCTAACCTGTCCAGATCCATCTGTAGGGCCTTCCTACCCTCCAGCAGATCAACACTCCCACCCAGCTTGGTGTCATCTGCAAATTTGCTGAGGGTGCACTCAATCCCTACGTCTAGACCATCTATAAATATATTGAACAGCACCGGCCCCAGAACTGAGCCCTGGGGAACACCGCTAGTGACCGGCCGCCAGTTGGACTTTGCCCCATTCACCACCACTCTCTGGGCTCGGCCATCCAGCCAGTTTTTAACCCATTGAAGAGTCCACCCATCCAAGCCCCGGGCAGCCACTTTGTCTAGGAAGATGCTGTGGGAGACAGTGTCGAATGCCTTACTGAAGTCTAGATAGACTACATCCACAGCCCTGCCCTCATCTACTAAGCAGGTCACTTTGTCATAGAAGGAGACCAGGTTGCTCAAGCAGGACCTGCCTTTCATGAATCCATGATGGCTGGCTCCGATGCCCCGATTGTCCTGCATGTGCCGTGTAATGGCACTCAGGATGATCTGTTCCATCACCTTGCCTGGTACCGAGGTCAGGCTGACAGGCCTATAGTTCCCTGGATCATCCTTCTGACCCTTCTTGTAGATGGGTGTTACGTTTGCTAATTTCCAGTCAGCTGGGACTTCTCCAGTTAACCAGGACTGCCGGTAGATAATCGAGAGTGGTTTGGCAAGTTCATCTGCCAGTTCCTTCATTACTCTGGGGTGAATCCCATCCGGGCCTACAGTCTTGTGTGTGTCCAACTGGCACAGCAGGTCACTAACCGTCTCCTCCTGGATTACAGGGGATTCACAGAGCCCCCTGTCCCTAACTTCAGGCTCTGGGGGCCAAGTCTCCTGAGGACAACCGGTCTTGACATTAAAGACCGAGGCAAAGAAGGCATTGAGCACCTCTGCCTTTTCCTCATCCCCTGACACTACACTACCCTCCTCATTCAGCAAGTGGTGGAGGCTCTCCTTGACCTCTCTCTTTTGCTGTTGATGTATTTGTAGAAGCTTTTTTTTTATCTTTGACCGTAGCGGCCAAATCAAGCTCTAATTGAGCTTTGGCCCTTCTAATCTTCTCCCTACACGACCTGGCAATGTCCCTATAGACCTTCCAAGTCACCCGACCCTTCTTCCAGAGCAAGTAGGCTCTCTTTTTTTCCTTAAGTTCTAGCCTAAGTTCTCTGTTTAACCAGGCAGGTCTTTTCTCCTGACGGCTTGTCTTCCTACACACCGGGACAGCCTGCTCCTGAATATTTAGCAATTCCCTTTTGAAGCATGTCCAGCCTTCCTGGACTCCTTTGCCCTCCACGACCGATTCCCAAGGGACTCGGTCCACCAGCCTCTTAAACAGGCTAAAGTCTGCCCGCCGGAAATCTAAGGCAGAAGTTCTGCTCTTGCCCCTCCTTACTTCCCCCACTATCGAAAACTCTAACATTTCATGGTCGCTATTCCCAAGACGGCCACCGACCCTCACATCTCCCACTAGTCCTTCTCTGTTCACAAACAACAGGTCAAGCAGGACCCCTCCTCTAGTGGGCTCATTTACCACTTGCATGAGGAACTTGTCCTCCACACATTCGAGGAACCTCCTAGATTGCTTCCCCTCTGCCACGTTGTATTTCCAGCAGACATCCGGCAAGTTGAAGTCGCCCACGAGTACAAGGGCTGGCGATCGGGCGGCTTCTGACAGCTGCTTGTAAAACGTCTCATCCGCCTGCTCATCCTGGTTGGGTGGTCTATAACAGACTCCCACCATCTCAACAAACATAATCCCTTTATACAAATACCTGATATATAATGCATCATCTCAGCCAAAGGAGCATGCACTGTTTTGAAGTCATCCCATTTTGCACTTGTGTTTCTCCCCACACAGAGCAAGTAAATGCCAGTTGCAGTGCGAACGGCATCTGCAGGTACCGCATCCATCTCGGAGGGCTGACAGAGACGTGCATGTGAGGT
The DNA here is from genome assembly GCF_013368605.1 of Nyctibius grandis. Taxonomy (NCBI): domain Eukaryota; kingdom Metazoa; phylum Chordata; class Aves; order Nyctibiiformes; family Nyctibiidae; genus Nyctibius; species Nyctibius grandis. The sequence continues at coordinate 54,540,040 of NC_090661.1, forward strand.
GAAGTCTGGTTTACTGATTTGCTCATTTCTCCATTTCTGAACCCATCATTAACAGTGGTGCTGTGTCTAATGCATGGGAAGCATTTGAGAGAGTTACAGAAACATTGAATGCATTAAGAGAAGAAGGTTTAGCCCTACAAATCAAAGCTTTCAGAGATCATCCCAGGATATCTCATTGTCTTCCACTTAAGTAACAAATTCACAACAAAGACTGATATAGGATGGTAAGAGATTACACTACTTTACTACTGAAATTGAATTATCGCTTTGGTACTCTTTAAAAATACTTTTCCCTCTAAGGGTCAATGGTCTCCGCAAACATCAGTTACACCAATGCACACATAACCATCCTGCCTGCAACGCTATCCATTGCTATGACCCCTGCCTTCCAGAGAAAGGACATGGCATGCACGCAGTCTGCCTGCCCTCATGCAAGTGTAAATGTTGGCACAAATTGTGGCCCAAAATTATTCACCTGGTCTGTGATGCATCTGATAGTTAACATCGAGTCTGCTGGTCTAACCATGGATAACTACAGGCACCCAAGTACCACCTGAAGCAGTCCTGGCAGTGCTGCTCACAGAGACTTGTGTGCAGCTCCTATGTTTGGGTCTCCACAAGCAAGCAGCGTTTGCTCTTCAGTTTCCTTTGGCTTGGGAGAGGCAGAACTTCATCCTCATTCACTGGCTTTGCTGGAGCAGACTCAGTCTTTGCTTTAGCTAGCACAAGAATTACATAGGTCAAAACCAAATAGTGGAATAAACATGTATTTCCCAGTGTCCATTTCCTAAGTGTATCTGCGCTTAGGTCAGTGTCTATCCAAGATCTTTCCCCACACTTTGTGGCTTCTGCATGAATCCATGAACCTTGCCCCTTCTTGCAATCATTTCTTTTGACCATGGCTTATTCTGCAAGTGACAAGGTCTTAGCTAATATAAAAGCCTTCTCCAAAGCTTTCTTTTTCCCCTTGCAAGCACCCTGCCAGGTTAATGAGTTCTAGCACCAACATCTGGCTTCTGTGTTTAGCTACTGTCAGTTTCTGACCTCTGCTGTGGTCAAAATATCTGCCTGGTTTTACATCCTGGCCAGCCCTCAAAGAGCCCCCTGTGCAGTGGGGTGGGCGTGCAGGGGAGCCATGCGGGGAGCCGGGGGACCTGTGCCCCTACACACACACGCGAGTCAGAGGTACCCATGGTTCTGGGCAGAAACGGGAGATCAGGGGCCCGTGGGGAGTTCTGCTCCATCTTTCTTCGCCTAGCGCTGTCCAGGCCTAATTCTAGACTGGGAACGCGTGTTTTGTCCTCCTCCCAGTTCAGCAATGGTTCCCTTCACCAAAACCTTCTTGCGGTAGCTTTGTCTGCAGGATTGGGCTCCTGACAAGCTATTTCTATTCCATACATGCGCTGAAGCGTTCTCATCAAATGGCTGCAGAGGTTTGTTCCTGCCTCTCCCCTCCTCAATAAATCTGCAATTTGGGAAGCAGATTTCATTTTGCTGATGCTGTCCGACTGTTTATTATGCTGGATTTCTAAGGCACTTATGCTTGGCTCGGTGATTCCTCAGAAAGGGAATGGTGCCTATTGTAGTTAACCCTGTAAAATGTCTAATGAATAATTAAATAGCGTGTTGTCTGTAATTCAGCTTTGTCAGTTTGGTCAGTCAATTGCTCGTTGCTGCTCCTATCAGACAAAAACCTTTCTGTGAAGCTTGTTTAAAATTCAGCATTTGCTAATTAGCATTGTTTTGAATGTAATTCTAAGTGCCACTTCTTCAGGCAATTCAAGAGAGTGATGTAGAACTTCAGTGTCTCTATGGAGACCATCTATAATTTAAAAGAGAGAAACAACAGTTTAATGCCTTATAATACTTAAAAAAATCACCAGTAGCTCTTTCCAAAATACCCTCAAAATACAAATAGAAAAAGGATTGTGCCCTACTAGTATACGAAGCCAATTTGTTGAAGATCGCTGAATTGTGATAGAGATGATTCAGTGAAACTAGACGAGTGCTAAGTTACAGCACCAGGATTAGTCTCAGGGGTTTAAATTAAATACCGAATAAATATTTAAAATGCAAAAGATCAAATCGTTAGGCACATGTGCCAGCTGTAGGAAGGTAAAAGCAGTTTGTTGGATTTATGTACAGAAAGCCCAAGAAATGAATACAACAGCCCTGCTAACCATCTGGCTCGCAGGACTGTAAACCATGACTGATCTCGATTTCCAGGGCAGAAGCAAAGCAGGTTTGAACACCCACACCAGGCATCTTGTGTTCAGCAATGCCTTATATCTGATGCTACAGAGAAAAACAACATTGGGCATGACAGAAATACAGGGTCTCCTGTAAATAACCAGCAACTATATGGGCAAGCTCTGATGAATGAGTAATGCGAGATGTACATACAAAGCTGTACCTCCCCCTGTACAGCAGTATTAGAGCTGATCAAAACCCAATGCTGAAGCTGGTGGTGCTGCAGCACATCAGGGAGAGGAGAACTGACTGCCTGCAGCAGGGCACTGGGATAAACACAGCTCCTGGGGCTCTTCAGGCTTGCAGACAGCTCACCGACGCCTTGGAAACTCTAAAATCATGGACAAAGAACAGTGCTGGGTAGGATGTAGGGAAAATATGCAGACAGCAAAAGCCATGTTCCCTACAGCCAAGGAGGAGAGTAAAGGTGAAAGGTGATGGGGTAGCAGAGAAGGTCCCAGAAGCTGTGAAAGAGCCCTGTCCTGGTCCTACACTTTGCACCTGGCAGCTTTGGGGAACTTCCTCATCTGGTGGCGTGTCATGAAATCAGCAGGGAGGGTGGGAAAGGGAAACTGGGAAAAGAGGAAGAGACTGGAGAGGGACTGGGTGGGGAGCGTGGGGAGCACAGCCCTTCTCAAAGTTGGGTCGGAGGCACCACATACGAGAGGGGATAAGCCCCATCCCACGATGGATGGGGAAAATACAGCACCTTGCAAGGCCCAGCACTGTACCAGGCAGGCTTTGGGCGAAAATGCTGTGTGCCCTGGAAGTTGCGGGTAAAGGGGAACACAACGAGTACAAATCTCACCATGCAACCTGCGGGAAGAGGTAGAATAAAAGGGAGGGTACTTTGCCTGAAAGAGTGAGCAGAAGCTAAAGAAAACTTCTAAAACCGAGGTCTTTATTGCTCAAATTTCCCTGTACCTTTTTCAAGGTTGCCTTGCAGTTGAGACCTTCTGCTCTCCTAATGTGAAATACCCTAAAATAAATAACGCTGTCTTCTCCAATGGTGCATTATAATCAGAGTAGGAGTTTTTAAAAAGCCAAGCGGAAATGTGTGGTCTAATTTCTAGCTGAGTTGATCAGAGATCAGCTTTCTTACATCCTTAAGGGTATTTTAATATAGTAGGATTTCTTATTATACCTTGTTATATCACAGGAAATATTTACCACTCAAAATTGTTAAGGAATACATTTTACCTTATTCATTGTCTTATGTCTTTTGCCCCTTCAGCAATAGCATTCATTAGTGTCTGTAAAAATAGACATTTAATGAGATGTTTACTTCATTTAATTGAAGTCTAATATTTTCTGCCTGGAGTACAATACCTACTTAGATGCTTTTTTTCTACATAAAATATGCGTTAACTACATAACTGGATGTTAACAGTGAACAGGGATTTTGTTCTTTGATAGCAATAATTCTATTTTTTCCTTATTGTTCAGTCACTGTTCCAGCTAATGTCAGTGGAAGGACACATATAGGAAAAGAGTGATCAGAAAACTCAATGCACTTCATATTTCATGTGCAGCAGTATTTTTCTTGAAGAAACAAATGCTTTTTGCACACCAGCTTTAGTTTTTAGGAGGCTTATGTTAAACCAATGGTCCATGGCTGCAAAACCATAGGTTTGAATCTTGCATCACAACTGTTTGTGAGGTAAAGAGAGTGAATAGCTGGAAGCTCCATACCTCTTTCTCCCTACAAAACAAGCATGTGTATCAGGGCACAGCCAGTCACGCCAAGCCAAACAGAGAAAGAATTGGGTAAAGCCTGCTGGATTTTGGCAAGAGCCTTACACCCAAGTATCAATCTTTCTTAATTAGCCAACATTTAGCCTGAAATTATGCCTTATCGGCACAGCCATATTCCTGTTGAACTTTTTTCTTTTCTGGTGGATCAACATTACTTGACTGAAAAAAAAAAAGACAAAGAAATACCCCATCAAAAATGATACCTCCTTCCACCCCCAGCTCCAGCAAGGGAGTGTTTCATGGATCAATGCAGCTGGAATCAGCTGGAGTTTGTACCACAAAGGCATGCTGCCTGGACCAAAGAGGCCCTACCTCTCTAATCAGATGTACATCCATTTTGAAAACAAAAAATTAGGTTCCCCCTTCATTCCATTTACTTTCCTTTCTATCTGCTGGTGTAAATAGGCAGAGGAAATATCTTAAGACTCTGTGTGATGCCTTCTGACCCAGTGGATTGCACTTGAGATATCTCCTTCAGACCTCTCTTTTAATATCATGTCTCTTCCACTTCAGACTAGGTCTGCTATTATTGTGTTAAGAATATTAGAAGTGCTTTTAAAAATGTAGACACATTTCTTATGTGTCTCTTCTTCCTTTCCAATGACATTGTTTGGGCAATACCTCATAAAAAATGCCTCGCTACGGTGATGTATGGCACTAATCTTTCATGCGAGCACTATCTTTTTGGTGATATATTAGAACAATGCATCGTTAAAACATCATTGGTGTAGATATACATTACCCAGCTACTGACTGGCTAGCAACGATATATATATGGGCACTTAGGTGGATTTAATGTATTAAATCAAAAGTGCATGGATTTGAATCTAAAATAGTAATAGGCGAATGTTGTTAAGAACGGTGTGAAGTCGTATATTAATAGGTATAATGAGAGCCTCTGCAAGACATTTAAATTAAAAAAAAAAAGCTGTTTTAATGAAGTGGTGGAAGCTGCCCTTCTGCCACCCACATTGTTTTCCTGTTCCAGAATGGGCCAGAAAGGCAAGAAAAAGGCAGAAAGAAAAGATACAGGGCAATAGTCCAAAGGCATCACTGCCTCCCACGGCTTTGATGGGAAATAGGAAAAATAATAAAAGCAAGTGAAAATTTAAGTGGAGAAAAGCAGTACCATTCTTTTAGGGTTTGTGGACATCTTTGGGTCTTTTTAATATTCCTGACTTTGAAGTTAACACAGGGTCTCTGATCTTTAATAAACTGAAGTGAGGTGTACTATGGATGTGGGCACTAATAGAAAGAATGAAAGGGAAGCATGACTATGTGATTCATTAGTTTCTAGCAAATTATGTGGCTTTGTCCTGGAGCATTTGTTAAATTCCCCTTTTTCTAGAATGATTCCCTTTGCCCAAATGAAAATATGGGTTCTCATCTGTTGAGGAAAACTGTGTTGACAGAGCCCTTCGCAGACTATTTCCACTTGTCCCAGAACATAAGATGCACCTGCATTTTCTGGACGTTGTTGGCTCTTCCTGAACCCCCATCTTTTGCGAATATTCAGGAAATACTCAGGGGGTCGGGGAGAGGCCATTGCATTCTTCTGTATTGGTTCTTTTTGCTTCCAAGTGCAAGCTAAAGGCAGGAGCTGTGTTACAAACCTCTGCCTGCTCTGGTTACTTTGGGGGGATGTTTTTGGTTTTGTAGGGATTCTCAATCACCTGAAAGTTAATTTTTATTTTAATCATCTGCTCTTCATTTTACATGGTAAGAACACTCTACATGGTTAATAATTTAATCTCATGACCCACCTTTGAACCATATAAAAATTAACTAATTTTTCAGAAGCTTACTACAGCAGAGTATAACAACTGTTTTATCCAAGCTCAAGGAGCATATTGGTGTCAGAGCTAGGATGGTGGTCAGTAGGCTCCTTCTTCATTTTCACAGAATCACAGAATCAACGAGGTTGGAAGAGACCTCAGGGATCATCGAGTCCAACTGTTGCCCTGGCACCACCCTGTCAACTAGATCATGGCACTAAGTGCCATGTCCAGTCTTTTCTTAAATGCATCCAGAGATGGTGACTCCACCACCTCCCTGGGCAGCCCACTCCAATGTCTAATAACCCTTTCTGAAAAGAAATTCTTCCTAATGTCCAACCTGAACCTCCCCTGGCGAAGCTTGAGGCTGTGCCCTCTTGTCCTATCGCTAGTTGCCTGGGAGAAGAAGCCAACTCCCACTTCACTACAACCTCCCTTCAGGTAGTTGTAGACTGCAATAAGGTCACCTCTGAGCCTCCTCTTCTCCAGGCTAAACAACCCCAGCTCCCTCAGCCATTCCTTGTAGGTCAGACCCTCCAGACCCTTCACCAGCTTGGTCGCCCTCCTCTGGACTCGCTCCAACACCTCAACATCTTTCTTGAAGTGCGGGGCCCAGAACTGAACACAGTACTCAAGATGCGGCCTCACCAGTGCCGAGTAGAGAGGGACGATCACTTCCCTAGACCGGCTGGCTACACTATTCCTAATAGAGGCCAGGATGCCATTGGCCTTCTTGGCCATCTGGGCACACTGCTGGCTCATGTTTAGCCAGGTGTCGACCAGCACCCCCAGGTCTCTTTCCCCCGGGCCGCTTTCTAACCACTCTTCCCCCAGCCTGTAGCGCTGCATGGGGTTGTTGTGGCCGAAGTGTAAGACCCGGCACTTGTTCTTGTTGAACCTCATGCCATTGGTCTCGGCCCATCTATCTAACCTGTCCAGATCCCTCTGTAGGGCCTTCCTACCCTCCAGCAGATCAACACTCCCACCCAGCTTGGTGTCATCTGCAAATTTACTGAGGGTGCATTCAATCCCTACGTCTAGATCATCTATAAAGATATTGAACAGCTCCGGCCCCAGAACTGAGCCCTGGGGAACACCGCTAGTGACCGGCCGCCAGTTGGACTTTGCCCCATTCACCACCACTCTCTGGGCTCGGCCATCCAGCCAGTTTTTAACCCATCGAAGAGTCCACCCATCCAAGCCCCGGGTAGCCACTTTGTCTAGGAGGATGCTGTGGGAGACAGTGTCGAATGCCTTACTGAAGTCTAGATAGACTACATCCACAGCCCTGCCCTCATCTACTAAGCAGGTCACTTTGTCATAGAAGGAGACCAGGTTGGTCAAGCAGGACCTGCCTTTTTCCTAGGCTTTAAACTATATTTACCTTCCAGAACTTAGAGCGGTCCTTCACATTTGTTAACCATTTTTAACAGTCTGATTTCTTATATTCCCATATTACTACCTTAACCAAACTTTCAGATCCACTATCATAGCACAGCAGATTCACTTCAGCAATATACAATATAAATCACTTATTCCCAATCTGTCTTTATTGCTAAAGAGCAAACTGGATGATTATCCCACAAAGCAGCATTCTGTGAACAGAGTTTGGAAAGGATAATTCAAACTCCAGAGTAATCTCTAAGGTGCAGATGTACCCTGGTCTGCAAAATGAGAAAGCTACCTACTAATATTAGACTGAAATCAGGATATGTCATGGTTCAGTGATGAAACTGCAAATTGTTCGGCTATATTAACAGAAGGAGAGACACAGGAGCGGGTAGCAGCAGGTTCAGCAGCACGGGGAAACCACTTGGTAACATTTAGTAATGATGGGGGAGGGAGGGAACGTGTTTCCGACGCCTGAGGAATCATTTTCCACACAAAGACCTTTCCCTGTGTACAGCCTTGAGTACATCCTGCACTACACCAAGGCATTCAACATTGCCAGGCACTGGATCATCACATGCCCTATAACTCCCAGTAATTAATTTCCCTTTCCACTAAAAGAATATGTTACATCAATGAATATCATTGACACAGTGAGGTGGCAGCGAACGTCCTGGTTCTGCTGTTAGTGATGCAATGAGGACACAGAAAATAAACTGCCTAGCAGTTTAAGGGTATCGTCTGGGAACATGATGTGGATGTAAAAAGTCAGTAGTACAGGGCACTGCAAACTCCTCTGTTCTTTTTGCAGTTTGGGCCATATTTTTTCTTGTGTCTTTCAGCAAGTCCCTCAGGTTTTCTGAGCCCAGTCCATAAAATCAGCCTTGCAGTCTTTTGTCATGTCCCGCATAAGGGAGCATTAAAGACTGATTCATTCTTGTTTGAAAATTGCTGTGAAGATGAAAACTGCAGTACAAATTCTGCCTATTGTTCCAGTGGCCTCCTGATTTCAAAGGCTGACAGGGTTAGAATGGCAGGAGCCTGATTTAAGTGGAAATCAAGACGCAGTGTGGCTGATGCAGGAGTCAGACAGACAGAACGTGTCCACCAGCAGCAGCCTGAATGGTAACAATGCACCGAGAGATGATACATAAAACCGTTCAATACCATAAAAAAATCTCATTACTGCCTTTTGCACTCTCTAGCCACTGTTCCTACAACTCTATTGGGCTCTGGCAGTAGCGAGAAACATGTTAATGAAACAGAGCAGTATCTTGACCATCTGGGAAGGATATTGTGTCAGGTTGTATCATGAGATACACATATATCCTTTGGAGTTTGCCAAGAGTGAGACAATAATATGCATGCTTAGAATAAAACCCCTGCCTTTGCAAGCAGATATAGCAAAACATCAGAGGGGCAAAGAAGTGGGAAGAGAAGCTCACACTGTGACACACAGCAGCTCTCTCAGAGCTCGTGAAAGGAGCTGGCAAATGCTCCATCAATGCCTTTCATAAAACCTGTCAAGGTAAGAAAAGAGACAAATACCAAAGCGACGGATACCAGCGTGCCTGCCTCAGTTAGAGCCAGAGCACAAACCCATAAATCCACTCCACAAAGACGGTACAGCTGCTTGTTGCTGTGGATGGGGAAGTTGGTGCAGGAAAGAGTCCAGAAACTTTCACTCAGATTTTGTTTTTGAGAAATGGAACAATTAAATTAGCAGGGTCAATTAATAACCTTGAAAATTCATCATCAATTAAAAACCAGCACTGACTCATTGAAGTCCAGGCATATTGGGCACTCACAGTCTGGATGATGATGCTTGAAATGGAGTCCTAATCTCACCTAACTGAACTCGCTGGGGACCTGGGCAGCCTCCATGGCAGCACCAAAATGGGCCCGGGAACGGGAAGGGCTCCGAGTGGCGTACTCTCCACCATCACCTGTAAGATAGCTGAAAGCCACTGGGAGAGCTGGGGCAGCCTGAAGGCAGGAGCTGCATTTCAGAGCTGACCTGGAAGCTGGTGAAATCTGTGGAAAGAGCCCCATACATAAAGCAAAAGATGCTCTAACTCACTCATGTGTCATGTTCCCATCGTACACGGGAACAAAGCATCACAGGACAGTCTTGTAACCTACCACGGTGCCGCTGTTCTCCCCACAACAGCCCTTTACCTCCACACATTTAGAGGACCGATAACAATTCATTACAACATTGCCCTTCTACAGTGCCTTTCAGTCATGGCATTTTATAAGCATTACCAAACAAAGCTTCCCAACCCCACTGGAAGGTAAGAGTGACTGCTATCCACGTTTTATAGCTTGATAAGCAGAAGCCTGGGGAGATGAAAGGCTGATTGCTCCCAGCCTTGCCTGAGTGGGCAAGGGGAGAGGCAGGGGCCAGGAAATCTCCGCTTTTCTCTTGCTTGGCCTTTCCCAGCTGTCCTCCCAGGAAAGAGCCTGGCAGCTCTGGGGTATCTGCCTGTCACCGTGACATGAGGGCTTCCCCGGAGCAATGGGACTGCAGATCCCATCGCACCCGTGCCAGCAGCAAAGGGGCTGCTCACTGGAACAGGGAAACAGCACACGTCAACTGACAGACAATTTGCTCGACATCAGCAGGGAATTTTGTGTGGCTGAGGACTGGTACACAGGACTCAGTGGCATCTTCTCCCCTGCCAGCGAGATTGCACGACTTGGGAGTAGCTGAAACGAACAGTCTGTAAGTGAGCGGGCCAAGGTTTTTATCATCTGAAAAAAAAGGAGATGATCAAGGTCAAGTCACTGGAGTGACTGCTCATAACCAAGCTGTCTTATTAGATTGCTAGCTCCAGTTTTGGGCCCAGATGTTGTAGCATATAAAAGCAGACATAAATTTACCATAGAAAAGCTGCCTTTGGGCACTCTAGTGTCCATCATTAGCAGTGCACACAGTCCCTTAATGTTTCCTCTGGGCTTCCAGGGTAAACACTGCTTTTATGTAACATATCTACGCACATGCACATATGTGCAGAAGGGTTTGGGAACAGTTTTGCTGAATTCTGTGTGGAGAAATTAGTCTACCTGAATGCCATGTTGAGTTTCATTGCGCTCGTATCACTGCACATCTGGCACAGCTGTGGCCCTCTCTGGCAGACCAACAGCCTGCGCCTTCTGCAGCAGCTATGTGGAAAAGGTTTTCTGTTTTCACGGCTGCCTTTCTGCAGCCCTCTCCCTCCCCTGCGAGGCTTTAGATGATATAATACATACCACTGTTTCACTTGCTCCTGCTTTTTCATCCAGGAAGATAAACGATCATGAAGACTCACTTTGCCTTCCTCTGAGCGCAGCCTCCTCCATGTGTAATAAAGATAAATATTCAGGCAAGCCACTCATCTCAAAAAACATTTAGGCAACGGTTCACACTATTTTAAAAACTCCCTGCCCAACGCTATACTGGCAATTGCCACAGAAAAGTCTATAAACAAAATAAACAGAGAGAATACCATTGAGAATCAGAAGAATAGAGCAATAGTAATGCTTGATATTCTGCAACCACTTCAAAATCCAAAACAAACCAACCAAAATTGTTTTCCTAGTTATCTTTTCATCCTTTTCCCTAGGCCTTTTCCATAAGGTACTTAGTGGAATTAAAAGCAATACTTTTATATAGATAAATCCATAGCATTGAAAAGGGACTGATCTCTTTTCTCTAGGTGCTCAAACACTGCATCAGTCTATATGGTGTTTGAAAACCATGTGGGAAGGAGATCATTCTCTCTTAAATTCAATAGGCTTTTAGAATCACGTTTATTCATTTCAGTAGAGTTTTTCCATATGGGATTTCAGAGCCTTTTATACAAGAAGGTGCCCCCTTTTCTCTTCTCCTCTCCTCTCCCTCCTTTGTGCTTGTTCTTTCACCAGCACAAAGCAGAAGTGAACAATAGTATACACTTGGCTTTACATCCCGCAACATCCAGGACTCAGAAGAACAAAGAATAAATACATGGCTGAGGGGCTAAAGATAGCAAGTTCAGTGCGATGGGTGACTCTGGCTCCGGTGGAAAGTTCTGGTGCTGGTGGAAGAAGGTTCGTTTTAGGAGCCAAAGAAAATGTGTACTGAAGACCAGTTCTGATGTGGGCTGGCTGTAAAATCCCGACTGAGTCACCCTGCCTCTCTGAGCTGCGTTTCCTACAGCTGTGAAACGGGGTTTTGGCCCAGAAGCCTGGGTGGTGGTTTTATAAGGCATTATAAAGGGCTGCGAGGAAGATGAAAAATAAATAACTGCTTTTTTTCATGTGGGAGAGCAGGAGCAAAGACAGAAGAAAAAAAAGCAAATACACTGAGTGGGAGTGTGGGGACAGGAGTTGGAGCAGTTTATTAATTTGGTTTCCACCTCGTTCTGGTAAACAGCGTACAGCTGGGTGAACTCGCTTTTTGATCACTCTGGGCCTGATGACCATTTCCTAGTGCTGGGGCCCCAGCCCCTGCGGCTGCCCCTCACTGCCCTGCCTGCCAGTGTCATCTCTTCGGCAGGGCTCCCACCTGGAGGAGCAGAGCCTGGCTAGGTGCCCCCCGCCTTGCTCCGTGAGGGCCTTTGGGGTGACTGTGGCTTTGCAACCTGCCATTGCTGCATCACCCTGCCTTCCCTCTGTCCGAAAACCAGCCTGGGGAAATATGTCTCCTTCCCTAGCTGGTTTGTTACAGAAGGGGAAGGGAAAATCTTTCTTCCCACAACCAACTCAGATGTCCCTCTGGACACCTGGGCGCAAGGCAGAGGCCACCCATGGGACCTGGGAGAACATGGAGGGGGAGCAGGGCAGGTCAGAGCCCCTGGTGAAGCCATGTGGGGAAAACAAAGTCTTGCTTTTCTCCCCTTCTTGCCGAATCTCTGGGAAATCATGTCCTTGCCTGCTGCTATAATCACTGATTACATGCCATTTGCCTGCTGTATTAAAGCTGCTTGCTTAATTAATATCATTTTAAAGGGCGGTCTTGGCATGAGGGAGACAAGCTGTTTTGAACTCCAGTAAACACATTTAGTATGTGATCATCATAAGCAGCTCCTGCAGCCTTTCTACGGTGAGCAGACACAAAGCACCCTGAGTTAATGAACTGTGTTTTAACCACCTGATGCTGCTCAAAGCTTTGATCTATCAGGTTTAAGGGTGGGTGGAGGAGGGGAGGCAGAGCGCTTTGCCATGCTCCCTGATACCACAGAAACTGTTAATCAGCCTGCTCTGCAGTCTACTGCGGAGTTTGCTTTATTAAAGCTCCCTGCTGCCTGCACACGTTCACTGCCACAGACATCGAGAGACAGGCAAACGCTTACCCAAGTGCAGAGTACTCACTGCTGCATTGCAGAGTTTACTGGCATAAAATGATGGGGGTAGGTAATCGCAGGTGGAGGCTTGGGTCCTCCCACAGCCTGCCCGCATCTGCAATCTCGTGGATTTCTGTAGCAGGGGATATGAGGAGGGCTGGGGACAAAATATGCACCTTTAGGGCTCTTTCTAGCTCTTAAATGTCTGGATATCTGGCATTGCTTGTATTAGTCTCGACTGTGATCTATGCTGCTTAATGTGGTTTTTATTCACAGTTATTCTATGAAACTAAAAATTAGTTTCCTTTGAGGTTCTCGATGGGGTAAGCATAATTTTATTTATTGTTGTTACAAACTAACCTTGCGTCTGCCCAGAGGCCCTCTGTAAGGTTGAGGATGCCTTTGTGCAGTTGAAGTATTCAAAGTAAATTCAGCCCCTTTTCAAGGAGCTTGCAGCCTGAATATTAGAGGCTTTCTGGTTTTCCTATAGGTTGTCTCATATAGAAACTTGAGTAGGATGAAGACACTTTTGTAGCAAATTGTAGGTGATTAATTCAGTTCATGACCCTCTCCCTCCCCCAATTATCCCATCTGCAGGGTTATGTTTTTTAGTGTGTGTGTATGTGTGCCAGCACAGAAATATTTGATTATTCAAATAATTTATTGAGGTTTAATACCAAATAGCTGGTCTGCTTTGTAATGTCTGTAACCACATTGGATTTGTTGTTTTCAACAGACAGTTTTTTCTGGAAGAAAGCTGGTATTTGCTTAAGAACTGTTAGGCATTTCTAATCTACTACTGTAAATATGCATGTGGAAATTTAATTATAATAATTTTGTTCTTTGTGAGCAGCTGATTCAGGATTTCTTACATACCTGAAGAATAAAAGGGGAAATATCTCAGCTGCTTTTTTTTTTAATAGAAGAAGGATGGCTCAGATTTCTTCTCCCTACATGTTTCCTAGTGATACAATACTGCAGTCTCTGCCTTACCCAGCTTATGTCTAATTGCAGAGTATTTAGCAAAAGAATTCATGTGCAAGTTTTAGATTTAAAGTTAACCATCCATTATACTTGGCTTTGTTAACAGATGTCAGCTGAACAGCAGATAACAGTCTAATGGGGAGAAATTAATTTTGAGGCTTATGTGAAGGTGGGCTCGCATGAGTCTGATTCAAGGATTTGTAGCTTGTGTGAGTTTAGGAAAAAGAAAATTTCTAGGCTGCTTTTCATGGAAAAGCCAGGATGTTTCAGTGCAAGTGTGACATCTGTGGCAGCACTGGTTACTGACAGCCTTCGGGGCCAGCAGGACTGGGTATCATGGGAATTAAAGCTCCGTGTTCATATGGCAGCTTAACTGTCTAGTGCATGCTTTGTCTGAGGGGAAAACATGATTTACCCAAAAAGAACTACTGGGGCTTGAATTTTGGAGTTCTTGAAGGTCCCTTGACTCCCACAGAAATTGGTGGGAGGCCTTGGTACCATGTGCTTCCAAAAACAATGTCTCATTGTCAAGATGAAGGTAGTGAAAGAGAAGACAAATATGATTTCATTATTATTTCAACCTTACACATCCCAGTTTTAATACCAATAAAATGAGGATGACATTTTACTACCTTTAAGGGTTTTTTAGGGTTAATTAAAGGTAATATTGTCTTAGGAGACCTGCAAGGAAGACATTGGGAAGTGACACAGTTGTTACGCTGTTAAATTGCTCAAAAATGGCCACTTTTTCATCATTCAAATCCTACTTTAATTCACTTCCTCCAGTGACCCTTTCAGTGTTAATCCACCACACAGAAGTGTTGCAGTTTTCATTAAAAAGGAAATCTCTATCTCACTAAGCTTAGTCTGCCATCTGATCATGCAGTATGGTTTACAAACAATATTATCTGTCTAATTTACATCATAAAACCGTGACTTAAACAAGACACAAAGCATTGGCAGCCCTCAGTAAATAATGTTGCTCTAACCAAAATCAGCAATGTTTTAAGGAAAACTCTAAGAATGGAGATGTGAGCACATCACACATGGTGTTGCACACAAGGAGGGTTACAGGGACACAGAGAGCTCAGTGGGATACCTCATTAAAATGAAATCTCTAAATTGAGTTTGGAGCAGCTTCTGAAAATATATGCTCTAGCTCAACCACAAGATATGGATTTAGGCAGGATTTACTGGATTAAATTATTTGGCTTCTGGTATAATGAACGCTAGTGGTCCCTACTGACCTTTAAAGTCTATGATCTTAAATATTGGCAGTGGTTATGTCCCAGGTCACTTGGAACTCCATAAGTCAAATAGCACGGTGTGCTGCAAAGCTATGAAGTGCCCTGAGGGCCTGCATGGGGCAAATATTCACACTGGGCTGACTAATACCCCCAAATCCCATCACAGCAGGTGACATGATCAGCACAAGTCCAGGACTCGGGCAAAAATCTCCTCTTAGTTGTTCTTATGTTTGGATCAAGGTAAAACAGCTGTCCCAGGGCAATACAAGGGTGAAGAACAGCAATAAAAGCCAGTCATCTTGTTCAGCTCCCAGCAGCACTGGCACACCAAGGTAGCAAAAGTGATCAAGGAGTCACTGAGCAAAACCAGAGCCCTACAAGAACTTTTTTTCACATTACTGTCAGATTTTTAAAACATTGTGGGAGGAAAGCAATGGGGGGAAGGAACAGGAGAGAGAAACTGGATCTTCTATTCCTTATTAGCAGAACAAGGAGGGAGGCACAAGATCTGTCACAGTGTAAGCACTTTACCTCAGAGGAAAGTGAACCACACCTGGCAGAAATTAAATGTTAATGCATCAAATCATGTCCAAAAGCACATAAAGCGCAAGGGACAGCTTATGATACCATTTGAAAACAAGATCAAATTTAATTCATTTGCATATCCTGATACCCAGTCCTTCAGATTAACATCAGTGGGTTAATGCACTGTTACCATTAGGCTCCCTTGGGGTTATCAGAAAACTGTATTCAACAAACTGTAGGCACTGAATTGAAGCATCTGGTCAGGGAAAACCAGATCAGACTACATCATCTTAATTGTGACCCAGTTTGGGATGCAGTAGAGTGGCAGCAACACTTGGTAGAAAGAAACAGTAAATTGATTTTGCTGAGAACCTCATCAATCACTGATCACTGTGACCCATGGATCATTAATCTCATTAAAAAGTTCAGCCTCATGGCAGAAGTAATAGCAGGCATACCGAAAGTGTGTAAATTAAATATGCTTTCACAAATTTGAACAGGTCTGGCTGGCATCCTTGAGGAGAGCTCCATTTCTAAATTGGGCAAACTCTTCACTGACGCTAGTTGAAATTCAGCCATTTACTCTGTGTCAGATACTGTCTTTAAGGCCTGTGGAAACTGTCCAGAAGCTATCTGCCCTGTTATTGAGCCATGTTTATAATACTCAATTCAGGGAAGGAAGAGCTGAATCAATGGGCACAGTACATCACCTCTAAATGCTGAGATCTTTTTGACAACAGACCTTTCTGCTGTCTGAGCTCTTTAGGTGAGGTGATTGGTAAATAGGCTGGCAAATGCATCTGGGAGTACACAGACAACCCTAATTTTCTGTGTTTCTGTGAATCCGAGGAGTTTACGTTGTTCTGGAGGATGATATATGACAAACAGTAAAGAAAGTCAGTTGTTCACATTGGTCCTTTTAACTATAGCAGACACTATTGTATCACTGAGCTCAAGATTTTGTTGTCTTCACCATGGGCTTTCATATACAAAGGATGAGTAGTGAGGGGTCCTTTTTGTTAGATGCTGGACTTTTGGAGGGGAACTTGCTTAATATCCCCTAGACTATTTCTTGTCAGTACATCTGTTCAGTGTGTGGCTGGGTTGCGAGACCACTGCTTGTCAGCAATGCATAGCTAAGTCATCTCACCCACTCATGGAACCAGAGCCTATGAGGAACTGGCTGAGACACCATCAGTATACGGATGATACACAGATCAATAACTCATTTCCACTGCTTCCAGTCAGTACAGAGTCCCAGTTTTCCAGTAACAAGATATGCAAACCAGTGGAGTTTAAAGCCAGAGGAAGTGTCATTAGTCAATCGAAGAAATTGGTTGTCATATGCCTGATTGCCTCCTCTCTTCTTTCATGAGGTAGACAAGTGAATCTGGGATGTTTCTGAATACCTATTTATAGAGTTGTAAGAGCATGCAGTTGCCAAAACTGCTTCTGTGCAGACTACAGCTGGAAAAATTGTACTTGTTCCTCTCAGACCTCATGAACATGATCTGTGACTATGGGTGCATCCACACAGTCCATTTGTAATCAGATTGGCTACTTGGCCCTGGTGTCTGAGTCATCTAAATGCAACAATGTCAGCCCGGCTCCTATCCGAAGCAAGCTAAATAGCTGCCTCTGTGAGGAAAATCGGGTGCATTTGGGAGGGTTGTTCTCAAGGATCTGCATACCACAGACACTACCTACACAGACCTGAGCACGTTCACTCCCTCCCAGCAAGAGCATTCTCCAGCACCCATAGGCTTATACTCATGCACACGAATGGCACTCAAGTATGCTCACAAGTCTCCTAGCTGGCATGAAAAGCACAAATCTGAGGAGCTCTAAATCAATCCTCTCATTATTTGACCACTCGGGTTTTTGCAGTGAACCTTGTGATTAAAAAACCTAAAAGTTTTTCAGGTGCAAAAAGAAATTCAGGACTCCCATATTCAGGACTTCCAGGATGTCCACATGCCATGAACTGGCTGAGGCCAGTTGGTGCTGTGGGTTTGGCCTGCAGCAGTAAGAAATTTGACTTCAGATTCATAAAAACAAAGGCTGCACGTGTGAAGAGCTGTCATGCCAACCATCATGCTGGTGCAGCTTGACATACATGCCTCTATCATGAACGACACCAGTTTGGAACTGATGGCCTGTAACAATATGCTCTGTGCTGCACTGCCACAAGGGACTTGAGAATCACGGTGAGTCTGAGAGGTCTAGGACCCTGACAAGCCTTGAGACAGGTGAGACTCTCTGGGGCCATTCATTCACCCCTTCCAGTTTTATTGCCATGCTCAGGACAAGTGGAGGGGCCCCAAGCATGAGGCTGTGCCTCTGGCATTGCCCCTAGCTCTGGTAGGTGTCTTGCTGACGTTATATTTACTGGAGAGATGAGAGTAAAAAGTTATGTTTAAGTACAACTATGTTTAGGAAAGATATGCTGTGTGATTTGGGCATTCTACAGCAAAGATGGGCAACTCAGGGGCCAGGACAAAAGAGACTCATCTCACCTCATGCCTTGGGTACCACTCACACATGCACACACGTGCACACACACGCACACACACAAGCAGCCTTTTCTACCAGCAGCCTCCCATCCTTGTTTGCCAACAATGACATCCAGGCCTGGAGAGCACTTCCATATAAAAACCTGGTATGTCACAGCTTGGCTGGCAGCTAAGAGCCAGGCACATAATTGGGGCAACAATAGTGTACAAACACCATCTGGACGAAATCAGCTCTAACAGGCATCTGTGTGTAGCCTTCCATAGCCGTGGTTTGAGCTGGTCTTGCCTGCACCCCAACGCATGAGATTTTCTGTGGTGGGACTCTGACATCACATCAATGACAGCAGAAGCAGGTGCTGTGTTTTTGCAACAGCCTCTGCACTCATTTATTGGGCTTGGTCACCTTATGAGGAGGATGCTGGTGTGGTCCTCTGCTGTGCATGGGGTGAGTGTGTTCTGACCCCGGTGCTGGGGAGGTGTGGGGATGCTCACTCCCAATTGCAGACAGCAGTGGAGACTGGTAGGATGCCAGGTTTGTTCCCAGAGTGTGGTCACCGTTCATGTGCTACCGAGGGACACAGGCCAAATTGTACAGGGCAGCCAGAGGACCAGGGCTTGCTCCAGGTGTGAACTGCAAAGACAGTGTAAACAGGCTTTTTGTTTCCTCCATAACAGGGTCCCGGTACATAATGGTGTGTTTGAACACAGTACACAAACCCAAGGCTTAATCATGGGTGCAGGGAAGCATACCAGATCATTGCTTCCCAGACTGTTGAGTTAAATGTGCAATGCTTAATGTTAATATTAACCTATACACTGAATGGTTTGGAAAGTACCTGTTTGTACTGAGCTCTTCCAGCTGAAACACTTCAGCTGCAGAGTTCTGGGCGCAGAACTTGTTACTCTAAAACTTGCTTTCCCAGTTAGCCGGAAGGAGCCTGATTGTTTTCACCCTTTGGATCACATTTTAACTGCTGTAATAGCTTTACCTGAGATAGATTGATGAGTACGGATTTCTTTAACAATGCTATGATTACGGGCTGATTACACTTTCTGAAAGAAACTTTTCATGTAATTGGGCATGAATTTAGGGGGAGACTTTTTAAACTCCATTAGCAATTCAGCTGGATCGTCTCTTCTGACCGGTACAACTTGCATCTGTCACACGAGGGTATTTCATTGAGCACTGCACTTTATTAAATGTAAATATGTAAATGTAAACTTAGACCAAATGGAATATCCTGAATCTCCTTACACCCCAGCATGAACCCAGGGTCTCTGTCACATAGTTTCAACTGCTCCAGCTGGACACAACTACTCCCTGGCAACCCTATACGTCATCAGACATGTCTGCCTGATCCCTTCCTGACTAAAGGGCGGATTATGTGCTCTCAAGCTATTGCCAGCAACCTGGACAGAAACTGCATAGCTCACAGGTACAGCATGACTAAGCCTGTGGTCAGACTGGTGCTTTCACCTAGATATTGTTGGTTTTGTCTATAGCTCGTAGAAAATCTGCCCTGCCTTCACAGGCAATACACCATGGAGCAAAAGAGGTTCAGGAAAATAAGCTTTATGAGGAAAGACTGAGAAAGTTTAGGTTGTTTTGTTTAGAGAAAAGTTGACTGTTTAGAGAAAAGTTTACTGTTTAGAGAAAGGATAACTGTTTCCAAATCTATAAAAGGTCGCTGCAGAGAGGAAGGGATAACCTGTTCATCATATGTGCTATGGACAGAACAAGAAGGTGCTTGGACTGCAGTAGGATAGATCAAGGGAAAACTTATCAGTGAGAAGATGAAGAACGGACACCAGTTATCAGGATGGCATGGCATTTCCACTGATTCACCAAGTGCCTGTTCAGGATGTCGTAGACAGGGGCAGGGGCACTGGTGTAGCATAAGCAGGCAGAGATGGGCTGGGTCTGAAGGGAGAAGAGCCTCAGCACCTCTGAGCAGACCCCAGGTCACCATGAGAAACAGCAGAGAGGCTCACATCCCTTTGCCCCCTCCATTAATGGGGTTACATAAATATCTGCCACAGGTATAACTCATTCAGACCCATTTTCTAAGCACAGTCATTGCATTGGAGAGCTGAGAGAAGAACACAAGTAATCTAGTTCTTAGTTATCTGTTCTGCCCTCTAGACCACAAATACCATCATTCTCCTGAAAGATGAAATTAAGCCAGGCTAATAATGACTTTTCACCACAGTATCATTTAACACAGAGGTGTTAGCAGCAGCAGCCCTGAGTCTGAGGGGACGATGGGAGACCTTAATTAGGAGGTGTGGATTTTTCTGGGGGGAAGTGATTTGGTGGGCTAGAAAGGTATTCTTAGTGTCCTCCCATGGATGCGACCGTGAGCAATAAATGATCTTTGTGCCATTGTTTTTGTAGCAGGCCATATTTTCGCGATGTCAAGCACGCTGCTGTCTTTTCTGCAATAAAGCTTGCCTAATCAAAACAAGTCAGAGCTTATCTAAGCCCCTAGACGGAGATATCTCTGTGGTGGCTACAGAGCCGGGTTTCCTAGCAACCTAAAAGGCATTAGACAGGGCTTTGTCGACATTTATCTGTTACACACAAAACCTCCCGTTTGAATAATGTTATGGGTGTGACATCCACTGACAAAAGCCAGGAAATTCAGAGCTGGGGCTGATTTTCTATCCTTGCTGCTCATCACGCTGAAAAACAAAAGGCACAGTCATGTGAGTGACGAGCAGAGCAAACCAACATTTATATTTCCTGGCTTTTGTCCCAGATGAGATGCCATTTAAATGAGACGTGTGGTGTTAATTTCCTCTGTTTAAGACAGGTTTAACGCTCAGAGTAGGTAGCATGTTGGTAGTGCTGTCAACTTCCCCACGGTCTCCCTTATTCCTCAGAGGGGCCGACTTGCATGAGGAAAGAGATATCCCAGCCCCTCTGTGATTTTTGGTTTCTCCACAGTGAAACCAGTTTTCAGATCCATGCCTTCAAAGGCAAAGGCTGCGAGCCTGCTCTATGCAGGGCCGCCACTTCAGCAGTAAAGATGCTCCATCACTATTAGCCCAGGGTGGAGCCAGTGAGGACATACAGGCTAAACACACTCTACCTTGCTACTGGTGCCCAATTTTAGAAATAGGGAGATGTTTTTTATAGTTTTCAAGGAATTCTTGGTACAAGAACTTGGAATGGATCTTGTTATCAAGTGTTATGAAAACAAAAAGTCAGGAGAAAAAAGAATTAATGTAGGGTCTTTTTTTTCCCCAGACCAAAAATATACTGAAGAGTGATGAATGGTCTGAAAAGTGATATTTCAGCAATGTCTTTTATTTCTCCACTTGTAGCAATAGGAGTGTTTAAAATCTCACTGTTTGCAGATTGTGGAGGAGACTGATGGAGGAAGGGATGGAAGAACTACCATTGCTGCTGATTGACACTTCAAATCCTTGGGGGAAAAGTCTTCTGGAAGTGAATGGGAACTGATCACCTCCCTACAGACTCCTTGAGTCATCCCACAGAATCTAAGAGAAAATAATTCTTTTGCTTCAAATTGGTATACTGTGGCTTAAAAGTGCTAGAAAAAAGATGTGTTAGTTTTCACAATCTAAGTTATCAGCTGGGGTAAATTAACTTAATCTGACTTCTGTGCAACTCTTTGAATGTGTACCAGCTCAGTCTCTGCATAGCTTTTGGTATGTGTATTTGCAGTGCTTTAGTGGTTTCATCTCTGGGTCTTTCACACAAAAATAACAGCCCTTTTTTACATTTATTTGAGGCCTGACATGAAGGGTTTACCTCCATGTAAATTTTCCAGCCCAGTTGTGAGACCTCTGAAATGGCTTGTAGAGAAAGTTCTGATGAAACTTAGCTATAGCTGAGTACTCCGGTGTTGTAAGGGAAAATCCCCTGAATCGCTGTCAGTGGGTGAGCAGCCAGGCTTTCATCCCCTCCATTCTTCACCATAATCTTCATTAACATAAGAGCTGGTGTTCTACTCCCACTCATGGTTGCCATACTGTCTGAACTCCGAAGGGTTCGTGGAATAAAGGCGCTTGTACAGGCCTCTCTGCTGACAACAGCCAGGATTTCTTTAGCAAGCATATCATGAATATATACACTACATATATCACAATGGAGAGGAATTACTATGCACAAGCCTTTGAAAGAAACAGAAGCAGAAGGAGGTTCTTGCACTTTCTGCCAACATCATCTTTACTGTCCATCCATTTGTTCCCCATTTAGCCTCCACACTGGCAAAGCCTCTATGTGTGGGAAGATGAGACAATGGGAACCCACCACGCATGGCGAATGTGTGCATTGTTCCATGGGCTCCCTATAGAAATCCCTGCATTTGCATGACCCGTTTTCCAAAGCTTTTTTTCTTGTTCTGAAGGGGGAGGGTAAGAGGAAAAGGGACAGTCTCACAGCTGTACGCAGATTAGTGGTATGTTCATGCCCATACACTGAGGTGGATAAAATAGCCATATTTTTCCCCAAAGTGCTTATTTGTAATGCATGTATGAACTCGCTTAACAAGCTTAAAATATTTAGTGAACGTTGAGATGAATAGAGAGTATGGGCAGCGGGGACGAAACTAGCAGAGATAATTGAATACATTTAGCAGTCAGCAGCTTTACATAGCTGTATCGTATTCTCTAAGGATAGCACAGCTGGGACAATATGGTTGGAGTTTAAAAACATCTAGGGATTTCCGTCTTAAGGTAGTTATCAATAATTGTGAACTTTAATATTAAACATTTTTAGCTCAGTTAAAATATATACCTCTCTTTATTAATAAATATTGAAGAATGCATGATAGAATATTACAAAATAGAGAACATTTTCACTTTGTCATTATTTTTTCAGGACTCAGGTAAGCAGGAAAGGTCTCTGAGAGGGTCTCTTCTGGAACTTCTGCCTTGGGGAAGCCACGGGCTGCCAAAGGCAGGTGGATTAAAATGCAGAAGACAGAAGTCCCTCAAATTTGACAGTGTTTGAAATGACAAATGAGATCAAGGAGACAGGTTGCTATAACTCAGGTTTGTGTGACCTGTAAAACTGGTAAAGTCCTTCAGCACTGGAGAAAATCTTACTGGATCAAATTGTAAGTTTCCAGATTCATTCCAGCTGAGCCTAAATCTGTACTTTTGCCCTTGTTCTGACTAGGACCAGGACCTCAAACCCACAGTCTGAAGCAACACATCCATCTCAGCTCACACCTAATTAACTGCTTAATTAGAGCAGCACTGGGGAAACTCTGCTGTTTGGTTTCCCTTTCTTTCTGGTGCTTGATGCGGCTCTTGGCAGGACCACGGTTCAGCACGAAGTGCTGGGAGTGGCTGAGCCTTCCTGGCGATGCACAGCAGGTTCAAGGTGAAGGTCTCGTCTGCTGGGGATTTTATTTTCTCTTCTGAGATAATTGACCTTGATGCCATCACGAAGCTCTGCCCCAGGTCGCACCGCTCACACTGCAGCAGATTACCTTAGCTGGAGCTGGGGACTAATGCCTGGCTGTTGAATTTGGAAGAGCAACATGAAGGTCACTGGGGAAGGTAATGCAGTCCTGTTGATTGAACATGTGGCTAAGGGCACCGCAAAAACATAATCTACTTTGTTGGGGATGCGATAAACCAGGTTTATGTATGCAGTTGGCAAGCAGTACTTCTGAGTGTTACTCCATCAGATAATCCAGACAGCAGAGCAATTATATATCCCTCTGGTCCCCTAATAGGGCTTTAATCTAAGGACTAGGTCATTTTCATATTTGTAGGGTTTTCTAAAACAGTATTAAAAGTAACTCTTATTTATTTCCTACTTGTTTCCTGATTTTTATTTATGGAATACTTATTTCTGTAACTAAGCAAAGGTAGTTTAAGGGGAAGATTTCTGATATTCCAAAGGGCAAAACCTCAGTGGGACAAGCCCTCTTTTTCCATCCAGAGTAAGATGTCCAGAAACCCCAGAAGACTAACTGGTGTTTGCAGACAGACACAGAGCAGCTTCTCTGTGTGTGTGGAGATGGCTGAGGTGTCCTCCATGTGAGACTTACCGCATGCACGAAGCCCAGGTGGTCTGTGGATGGGCAGTAAACTTGCTGTACAGGTCTACCCAGCCCAGCTATCATAGCGCATACCAAGGAGTTTGGGTTTCTTTACCACAGTCCTGCCCAGCACTCACACACCCCTTTCTGACAGGGACCCCCAGCTCACTGCCCTGCACGAGGCAGGGTTGTGAGAGGGAGGGAAGGAAGTGGTTGTGGTGTTAAGGTATGATTGATGTGATCCAGAGGAAGCTTCTGCAGATGGAGGCTGCACATTCATTGTGCTGCCAGCCTGTGCCCTGAAGCAGGCCCTGTCTTCTAGCTCCTGGGATCAGGGTCCTGTCTCAAAGCTGCAACAGGGTTTATATGATTCAGCTGCTAGGCAGAGGGACACCTTTCTGACTAGGGGACATCCCGTCTGTACACGTTTTTGTCATCAGGGGTGAAGTGATTCAGTGTTGAATTCTCAGAGGTGCGCTGGCGATTTTACATCCTTCCTGAAAACAAAGGACCCAGGGAGAGCTGTCACACATACTGCACCACCATGGGCTTGGGAAAGGGTGATGATGGACCAGACACCAAGGACCAGGCAGCCCGTCAGAGTTTAAAATGCAAAATCATTGCATTAAAGAGTGCTTGGACTCTTTTTTTTTTCCTTTTTCTCTGAAGAGAAAGTTTTTTTCTCTCTGTTTCCTCCTATTACTCTTCTGAGATCTGTTTCATTTGTTTACCTCTTGTATTTTACAAAATACCATTTGAAGGGACATGTAGGGTCTATGTCAACAACATGCGTAAACATACGCCTGACTAGAAGCGTATATGGTTAGATGGTTCTTGTGCTTAACGACAGAAGCATCTGTCTGATGTGAGGAAACAGCTAGCTAAGGCACTGCCATTGCCTGGATTGTCAGTGTTGCCTTCTCTTCCTCCCTGGCACTGGATGCTCACACCACTACTCAAGGAAAGGTTTTTAATTACATAGGATCTTCTCAAAGGTGCTAAGAGCATGTTAGGGCAGGGTTCATCACATGAATCCCCAGGACTGACAGAGACCTATAGGCTCTGCTTTCATCCCAGGTAACAATTATGTCCTCTTTCTCTGCCCACCTCACTGGATCTTTCAGAGCTTTTCATTCTCTTTCTCAAAGGAAAAATCCTTGCAGTCACAGGACAGGCCAGGTAAGGTTTTTCTAACCCAGAAAGACAAGTATGAATGCCATTGAAGAGGGCACTGGTGAGGTCTGCTCCAGAATAGCATGTCCAGGTCTGGTCATCACCTGCTCTAGAGAGATTAACTGCAGAAGAAACAAATGTAGAGGATATCTGGAGGATGGACAATCTAGCTGACAAGAAGAAATTAGAAGTATGACTTATTACCTGGCAATATGAAAGGGTAAGAGTGAAGTCTTGCTCTCTTTGGACGTGGATTCACAATTGGTTTAAACCGATAGATGTCCAGGCTGTTAGCACAGGGTTTTTTGACCTCTCCCTGCCTGTGCTGCATAGTCCTGACACTTCCCTTGGCCCAATGCTTATGCTTGGGTAACTGTGGGATCAAGGAACTTTTCTGAGTTAATTTTCAGCTAGATGAGTTTCCCAAGACTGGCTGACCATGAGGTCTTCAATAGGGTGAGCACTAGCATGGTGTGGAGGAAGGGTGTGACCACGTTGTCCAGAGCAGAGATGCAGGATGTGCTCGTGCCACCAGCTGGAGGGAGGTGAGGGAATGCCTGTTTGGCAGCAGCTCACACATAGAGTCAGCTTAAGCTAAGCATGAAACCAGAACTGAGAGGTTAACATCATCCAGGGAGAACTATTTAAGCTATGGTACAAGGCTGGCACAAGAACAGGTGGACATATGGCTATGAATAAAATTAGGCTGGAAATTAAAAGGCTTCTAGCCACAAGAGGAGTGGGGTTCCAAAATAGCTTTCCAATGGGAGTAGAGGGGTTCAGAAGTCAAACAAGTGTGAGATTGAACTTAAGGAGATTTACGTGACGCACTTGCTGCGATAGTGAGGAACCTGGGCCAAAGACCCAGGAGATACATTTCCACCCTATCTCCCCTGCTTGCCTTCATTTTTGCTTTCTCTGTTACCCTTATTTCTCCTTCTCTTTTTTCCTGTTCCTTTTTCTACTTGGATGACAGGCCAGAAAATCCTCTGTGAGTTTTCTCTGTTGCTGTTACATCCACTTGGCAGAAGAAGGCAAGAGCAAATCTGTTTTGGTAGATCTAAATGGACCTATTGATGTGCGCAGGCAGAGCCCATAGGGCTGACCCTTCGGGGCACAGGAGCAGGGCTATAGAAGGCCATGGTGCCCTGATGACACAGCAGAGTCCTTGACCTCTCAGTGCATGGCTGGCTCCCCTTGCTGCTGTGCCATAGACATGCTTGCGCCTTAACAGGTCACTCACCTGCAAAGCACTTGTTTTCTGCTTGAGGAAGCTGGTGACACAGTATCTACCTGAGAAGGGTGTTGAGAGGTTAAATTCATTTAGAAGATGAGGTGCCCTGAGATGTCCAAGTGCCTGCATAAACTACTATGTTTCTGTGGAGCAGAAAGGTCCAAAATACACGTACAGCTGTAACGAACGTCGCTGTAAACATGGTGTTCCGTTTAATTGGAAATGGAGAGGCTGACCAGGTAGCACTTGTCAGGGGAAGCTTTAGTGGCCTGGCCCTCCCGCACTTGGCAGGACTGGTCTGAGGTGAAGCAGTACAGTGTCAGGCTTTCTCTGCCCTACCAGTGGCACCGTCAGAGTGTGTGATTTGATCCTGCACCTCTAGGCTCTGAAATTCAGTTTGCAGAGAGCAGCTTGTTTTAACATATAGTAAATACAAAGAGGGGCTCTTTGGCAGGAGCTATGATGCTTCCTGGCATCGGCTTCTTCAATTGCACTGGTGCCCACTTGCAGTGACTGTATTTTACAACTTGCAAAAGAATTACTTGGTTTTCACAATATGCTGTTCTGTAAAAAGTAAGCAGATCTTGCAAGCAGTTGACCAGTTAACATGAAAACAAGTAATTTAGATGCTAGATAGATCAAGTCACTTTTTTCTTCTATTGTACTATTGCGGCAGATGTTTAGGTCACTGGCAGTCGCCTGAAAAGTTGCCACAGCTCTATTAGTTGGCATTAGTGCTTTCCTTTCACAGAAAGAAAGCTATTGCTTTTCACAGTTCAGGCTGTAATTCCACGAGGACCTCAGCCATATATCAGCTACTTGCCATGGTCATGGTCTTCCTCCCACCCTGGCCGTGGGACCCTGCCTCCTCCCTCAAACAGCTCCAGTACTAGCCAGCCCTAGTGCCCAGCCTTTTCAGCATGCCAAACTGTCGGAAAACTATTCACCTTTTTTCACCAGGCCAAAGGGGGCATGCCCAAAGTCATGGGAGCTGGCCAGAGAATGGTCAAGCCTGAGGAACCAGCAGTCAGATGGGTTCAGGCTGCTGAGGAGCAAGAGCATCCATGCATTGCTCACAGTTTGTGGGGAACAGATTTAAGGAGTCCTGTGGCTTATTTCAGCTTGGATGTGATCCTGCTGGAGCTTTCCTTCATTGCCACAGTGATGAATTTAGCTCCTTTCGGTGAAACCTGGCCACTAGAGATGATATGCACCTATGTACCTACCCATCTAAATACAGTATTAGCAACTGAGTGAAGGGCAATATTAGAACTACTGCCGTTTCCCTCTCTTGATCAGCGTTCTGTGGGTTTTCACTTGTTGGAAAAATAAGTTAATACTCATTAAGATGAAAGCAGAATACAAAGTGGAAACTTCCGAAGTGTCTGTCACTTGCGTTCATGCAAGTTAAAACGTCTCATCTAGAGGAAACTCTGGGCCTTTCTTTTTTCCTGTAGATTTTAGATTCCACAATCAGCACTGTGGCATAGGATGCACGCTGTTGTC